>NC_060175.1:92430746-92741996 GCF_021184085.1 Oncorhynchus gorbuscha
AGGCATATGACAGCCCGCTTGGAGTTTTTCAAAATGCACCTAAAAGAATCAGACCATGACAAACAAGATTCTCTGGTCTGATGAAACCAAGAGTGAACGCTTTGGCCTGAATGCCAAGCGTCACATCTAGAGGAATCCTGGAACCATCCCTACGGTGAAGCATGGTGGTGGCAGCTTCATGCTTTGGGGATGTTTTTGAGTGGCAGGGATAGGTAGACTATTCAGGATTGAGGGAAAGATGAACGGAGCAAAGTACAGAGATATCCTTAATGAAAACCTGCTCCAGAGGGCTCAGGACCTCAGACTGGGGTGATGGTTCACCTTCCAACAAAGCAACAACCCTAAGCACACAACCGAGGCAACGCAGGAGTGGCTTCGGGACAAGTCTGAATGTTGTTGAGTGGCCCAGCCAGAGCCCGGACTTGAACCCGATCGAATATCACTGGAGAGACCTGAAAATAGCTGTGAAGCGACGCTCCCCATCCAACCTCATAGAGCTTGAGAGGAACTGCAGAGAAGAATGCGAGAAACTCCCCAAATATAGGTGAGCCAAACCTTCAGCGTTATACCCAAAAAGACTTGAGGCTGTAATTACTGCCAAAGGTATCTTCAACAAAGTAGTGTAGTGGAGCGGGGTAAGAGTTTCAAGTTTCTTGGCGTCCACATCACCAACAATCTATTATGGTCCAAACACACCAAGACAGTTGTGAAGAGGGCACGACAACGCCTTCTTCCCCTTAGGAGGCTGAAAATATTTGCCATGGGTCCCCAGATCCCCAAAAAAGTTCTACATCTGCACAATTGAGAGCATCCTGACCGGTTGCATCGCCGCCTGGTATGGCAACTGCTCGGCATCCAACCAGAAGGCTCTACAGAGGGTAGTGCGTACGGCCCAGCACATCACTGGGGCCAACCTTCCTGCCATCGAGGACCTATATACTAGGCGGTGTCAGAGAAAGGTCCAACAAATTGTCAGACTCCCATCACCCAAGTCATAGACTGTTCACTTCACTTCACTGTTCACTACATTCCATACTCCACACATTTTCGCTGGCACCCAAAAGTACTCATAGCAATTTGTTATGCTTAGGAGGATGGGAAAACGGTCCAATTCACGCACTTATCTAGAGAACATCCCTGGTCATCACTACTGCCTCTGATCTGGCGGACTCACTAGTGTTGGAGTGTGCCCCTGGCTATCCCTAATTATTTGGTTTGCTTAATATAAGGAATTTTAAATGATTTCTTCTTTTACTTTTGATACTTAAGTATATTTTAGCAAATACATTTACTTTTGATACTTAAGCATATTTAAAATCAAACTTTTACTCAAGTAATATTTTACTGGGTGACTTTCACTTTTACTTTTACTTAAGTCATTTTCTATTAGGGTATCTTTACTTTTACTTCAGTATGACAATTGTTTACTTTTTCCAACACTGCTCTATTCCACCTCGTCAGAACCGCGTGGAATATACCAGAGAAGAAGACATCCTGTCGTAACACCAAAATGCAACATTCAAAGAGTTCATTGGCTAGAGAGGGCTGATGTACCTACCAATCCCCAGGTCATTCTTGTTCCATGTGTCCGCATTTCAACATGGCAGCCGTGGATGTCATCGTGGACAACTTTGCTGCACTTTGGAGTAAACCTTTTAACCGTGTTATATTGGCTCAGATTTTTTTTGCTATTTCAATAGTGGGATCCTTTGTAAATTGGACACAGCTCGTTCCGGAGACATATTTCAGCAACAGAAGAAATGTTGTCAATATGTAAGTAGCGGTTACCCATTAGCAAACTAGCTAGCCACAATGACAGCTCGATAATCATTGAGGCTGTAGGCTAGCTAACACCTACGTTTTTTTTTGTTGGTCAAATACTGTACAGCGGATAGGTGCAGACGTTGAATTTAAGTAATGAATGACAAGTGAAAATATGCATTTTTACATAAGTTTAAAATGCATATTTTCGGGATGTTAAAATCAGGTTCATTTTAGGTTCTGAATGAAAGTGGAAAAATACGTATTTCCCAGATGTTGGTTCCGAATGAATGTAGAAAAGACGTAATTGTCTACGTTCGGTCCAAATCAAGGCTGGTCCTGACCGGACAAAATCTGAACCAAACATAAACATCTGATTTGGTCCGGACTAGACCAAAAACCAATACATGCATACACCAATACTTTTTTCATGCTACCCAACTTCATCAGGAGTTGTTGTGAGCCTATTTTGCAATGTGTTTACACAGTGGGAAATGCAAAGTATTTTGTTTTTGCTATGATCAGCTTGTCAGATAAACTTGAACCACTGATCATGACAATGGGGTGAAATTCTTGGACAACAGTTGTGATTGTCCATTCTTATATTGTCCATTTTACTTTACACTAGAGAGGCACGCTGGGAATATGTTGAGCCCCTGGCTTTGACAACATGGGCACTACTTATCACTGAGCGGTATCAAAGTCCTTATGGCACTGGTTGAGAGATTGTCTACTACAAAATAATAGATTCCTCAACTCCTTGCCTGTCGACTCAAGTAGCGGAATCAACTCCTAAGATTCAGTATTTTTGCAACGGAGGATACTGAGTAGTTGCTATAGGCTACTTCAGAGAATACAATCTTTTGCATCTTTAACAACAAAGAGAAGGGAGAGAGATGGGAGCGGCATAGGTCGGCCAGCAGGCCTACAGTCAGAACTGCGGTAATCAAAATATGTATAAGCCGTCACAATGCTGTAGGCTCTCGCAATCTCTTGGCTTGCACGGTCTCTCAAGTTCACTAAAGTAGGGTCTGTCAATGAGTAGGCTGAAGTATTCTACATGCAATAGACTGAACCATACACAGTACAGTATGAAGATAGGATAAAACTGCTTCTCCAATAGAAAAGGAAACAGTCACCGGGTCTTGCAGTCGTCTCACGCCAAACTCTGCATATATAGGCCGTCAAATCAAAGGCACTCCTTCAACATAAAGTTGTTTTTCACGAAAATGTCAGTTTGTCGCCTTCGATTTTGGAGTAATAACATGTTCAACTACTTAAGACATTGGCCCGAATCTAGGTTGTGCCTTTAGATTTCAAGAAAATGTACAACTAAGGCACACCTTTTTTACTTCTTTCATGGACTTCTCAAACCCCAAATCTTTGCCTGGTGTGTTTCGCAAGCATTCCCAGAAGTCTTGCGATGTTGCGCCTCTGGATTTAGAAACTCTGTGACTGAACACACTCGCATCTTTCATAGCAAAGAAAAAGAGCAGGTGAGCCAGCAAGGGATATTGATAATCTGTGTCTTTCAATCTTGGCTTGCAATGCCTTGTAAATTCACCAAAAGTATAGCCTAATCTCTAATTTAATATCAATGAGTATGGCTAAGCTACAATATATAGTGCCAAGTGAATTGAAGTTGAACATTGCCAAATGTGTCAGTTGAATTAGGCTTAAATGGACACCCTGGCTGGCTGTTGGTGTCTTAGAGCAAAGCAGGGCATCCCTTCTAAACTTTTTGGAAATGGCAAGTTCACTTTCTCATTCATAAACGCATCTCAAGTACAAGTACTGTTCAGCAGCTCAAATCAGCTGGATGGGTGGTGGTGGGGGGGGCATATTTATTAGGAAGGACATCTACCATGGATCGCTAAAATACCATTATGGCAGTTAATATAGTTTGCCTAATTTCAGTTAATGTGAGAAAACAAGCACTAGAGTCATTGTACCATCTAAATATATTTTTATATATTTTGCATCAACAACAAAAGAATGTATTTTCGTTTTTTTGAAGCTGGTGTACAAAACTAAAATATGGAGAGAAAAAAAAAATAGAAAGAGAGAAAAAGCATAAAAATAGCACACAGAACAGCTCTACTGCTTCTTAGACTGGCATTCAATTAGAATGACAGATCTATAACTCACATTTCTATGCGAATGTGGTCATGGTTAGTTAAATGGCAGGGTCAGTTTAATGGCCTGGGGATAGAAGCTCTTTATCAGTCTCTCGGTTGTAGCAGGGTGAACAGGTTGTGGCTCGGGTAGCTGAGGTCCTTGATCTTCTTGGCCTTCCAGTGACACTGGGTGCTGTAGATGTCCAGGAGGGCAGGCAGTGTGCCCCCTATGGTGCGTCAGCCCATTGCACCATCTTTAAATTGTCAAGAAGGAGCGACATGGGGCTAAGATGGCTAGCTACAACAACCCCTTACCAATTTCTTCTTCTAGGCTCACGTTAGACACACGTCAGTCAGCGAGAGAGTTTGCCTGCAGCTATGTATTTACCAATACCTGCAGTCTGGTTCTCAACTCTGTGTGACAGTGCTACCTAAATGACCACTTCCTGTATCTCTTCCAGGTATTTTGTCAAAGTTTCCTGGGGCTGGTCCTTGCTGCTGTTGACCCCGTTCATCCTCTTCACGTCATACAAGAACTTGACCTTTGCCCTCCGGCGACTGAGCTCATTGGTGGTGGCCACAGCCATTTGGTACACCATCACCAAGTTTTTTTCCTACATCAACAATGCCACAGGTACCTGTCACGTTCCTGAATCTGAAGCCATGGAAGTCCCACATGATGACATCACCTCATGCAGGAATGCTGGCGGTCAATGGGACGGCTTTGCCATCTCAGGACACTCGTTCATTCTGTCGTACTCTGCACTCATCATTGCCGAAGAAATGGCACCTATGGTGCACCTGGTGAAGAAGAACAGGAATACTGTTTTGGATTTGTTATATGTTTCCCTTAATTGGATAGTAATCACCTGGATATGGATGTTTGTGTGTACCTCGGTGTACTTTCATTCTTTCCCTGAGAAGCTTCTCGGGACAGTTTTGGGGATTGTGCCATGGTTTGTCACATATCGGATATGGTATTCAATGCCCTTCTCTCCTGGTCTCCCATATCAGCCAAAAGAGCAGAGACAACTAGCTTAAAACCAGCACTACTTAGCACTAGGCTAGACCTCCTACTCTCCTAATGTATTGGCTCTGTAACATGTTTGACTGCCACCTTCAAAACACTCACGTTAAAAACATTGACATTCTTCTCATGTTCCAAGTTGACTGTTGGTATTTAAAGTTTTTTTTCTTTCCTTCAGAAAGGTCATTGGACAGGGGGCCAGGGTAGGTTTGCACACGCGGGTCTCGACTCCATGTGTGGCTGTAGGCATCTAGTGTTCTTAAAATGACACTGATGTCATCTGAGATCAGTGCAGTGCATGGCGTTGATGCCTAGGCCTATTCACTAGCTCGTCGTCCCCAGGGTTGGGGTCAATTTCATTTCAATTTAAGCAGTAAACTGACTTTTTTTTAAGATAAAGGTGTGCACCCCAACATAAAGAAAAATGAATTCACCACAACTCTGGGGGTCGTGCTATTTGTTTGGAATACTTCATCTTTTAAAAGCCAATGTTGTTCTGAAAGCCTTTGCAGTATGTGTATGTATGGTTGGAGAGTGTCATTTTAGTGTTAGTTCATTTTCAGTTTGTTTCAATTCTCATTATTTTATTTGTGTGGAAATGTATATTGGAGAGAAATATATAAAGTAATCAATTTTAGTGGCAAATGTAGTGGGGAACACTTGAGAATGTTTACAATGAAATAGTTGAAGGTATTTAAAAAAAAAATGTGTGCTTTGCCAACTCATTTTTTTGTAACACAACCCTCCAAATAGAAATGAGATCCGTTCTTATGTGGTTGTCCCACCTCGCTATCTTAAGATGAATGTACTAACTGTAAGTCGCTCTGGATAAGATGCTAAATGACTAAAATGTAAATGCCAAATGTCTTAAATGTCCAGCCGTTCTCAATCAACAATGTTTTAGTCATAAGGTTTACATGGCCTGACAAAATTATATCCTAACTTTTTTTTTTTTACAAATCATTAAGGACAACATGCAATTATTTCCAGAACCAAAAGGTTCTATTCATATTATGGCTACTACTAGCTGTAGGCCTATCTGTTTATTCTCAGCACTACCAAGGGAATATTCAGCATGATGTGCAAGTAAAATAAAAGGTATTTTTAGTAGGTTGCCTGACAATGCATTATAACACTTCATAACCAGGAGAATTGTCTGTTTTGCTTAGCATTGCGAAAAGCCATATAGTACAAAATAAGAGAAAATGCATTACATTCAATCATGTTGAAATAACAATTCTGTAAACTTATGTTTTTCATTTTCAGAATTTATTTTTCCTTGATGACAACTGAATAAATTAAGGCTTATGAACAGACATCAAAAGCACTAAATAAATGCATATTTATAAATATAAAAAAATACTATTGTGAAATATATTGGCCACAAATAACAACTAGGATTACTCAACTTGTTGAATTCCTTGGCTTGAGAGTTATGTGAGCCATATGAAATAAATACATAATTTGCAGGAACTCAGTTTTAAGAGGCAGTGAATTATTGGTAACAATGGTGATTGTTATAATGAAACCTAGAAAAACACTGACAATGATAGGCTAGTTATGGAAATGTAATTTCTCAATTGGTCTCTGACATTACACCCAGACAGTGTTAGTTTATGTATCAGTGAAAGTCCCAGGAAAAAACCCACCAAATGAAGTGGATTGTAGACACACTTGATTTGAACTACTGTTTGGCTAATAATGAAAGCCAGTGTATTAGTTGAGTACTAGGCTAAATGTACAAATGTGTTAACGTGCTTACTTCCAGCAACAACAAAAAAAGCTCAAACTTAAGATTTTCAAACCTGTGCCATTTTATGTTATTGTTGTTAGACAGGCAACTACTGGTGTCAAATGTTCTTTCCATTACATATATCTCCAAAGCTCAACATGAAGAAAACGCCAGACAGTTATTCAGTTGTGAATGTTTTCTTCTCACCAACAAACACCCAATGTGATGAGATGAACTGTGACTTCTCAAATTGCTGTTTTCAGATGAACTTGTAGGGCTGGTTTCCCAGACAGACATTAAGCCTGTCCCTGGACTAAAAAGTTATGTCAATGGAGATTCTCCCTTGAGCATGCTATTTAGTCCAGGACTAGCTTTAATTTGTGTTCAGAAACCGCTTCCAGGTGTGTCTTGACAAGTATTCAAAGTGAAACCTTTATGTGAATCCAAAATTACACCCTATTCCCAACATAGTGCACTACTTTTGATCAGAGCCTTATGGTCCCTTGTCAAAAGTAGTGCACTACATAGGAAATAGGGTGCCATTTAGTACTTAAACATAGATACCCTACACAGCTGACACACTGTTAATGAAACATTGGCCATCGTTTTTCAGCCATGCAGTCTGTTAACAACCATACGCACGGTTACTCTGTTCACTCAAAAATCTTGCCTTTTCCTTTTCCTACAAGGAATAAACATGTTCTTTGTCGAAATCTGCTGCCCATGACTTCACAATGAGATGGAACTGAAGATCCAAGGTTTATCTAGTCTTCTACTTTAATGCTCTCCTGTCACCTCACTTCCCTCTGCCATTTTGAAAAGGAGGACGGGGGGAGGACATGAGGAAAGACTATTGAGAAAGAGCTATTTCAGTGGCAAACCAGAACTGGATCTTACTGTCTTGTATGTTGTCTTGTTATGCATTGAGTGTCAAGTTACTGTATGTTTTATTTTTTTACCCAGACCTTATTTAAATTGAAATAAATCCTTGTAGTTCTACAATTATAACCCTTTTGACATTCATCTGTGTACATGCTAGCACTTCTGAGCAGAGGGGAACATTGTATAGATCAGTTAGACTCCAGAGGATTTGGGTTGCAAAATTCTGGGAACGTTCGATCAACTCCCGGGTTTTCCAGGAATCCTAGTTGGAGGATTCTGGATTTCCTGCTTATGCTCTCCTAATTCTGGGAATCCTGGAGAGAATAAGCAGGAAATCTGGAATCTTTCAACTAGAATTTCTGGAAAAACCAGGGAATATGTTGAAAGTTCCCAGAATTTTGTAACACTTGTCACAGTTTTCTAACAGGTTTGTAGTGTACAAGTTTAGTTTAAATGGCTAGTCATACAAGTTATGGGGAAAAAGCTTGGATTATTGAACTAAAACTCGTGCTGCTCAATGTTGCTGGGATCAAACCAATATGTCAGCTATTTATGTGACTATTTAACTGAACCATGTATAAGTTCATAGTCACTCTGTATGGACACTGTCAAAAGCCGCTGAGTGATTCCTCGTTCAATATTTTGGATGGCTCAATTGACACTTAAATTATTTCTCTATCAGACCCATCCTCTCTGACTTTAAAGTCAGAGAGCACTTCATGATCAGCTCAAGACTGTGGTGTGAGAAATGACAATCACATTTTATTAATGAATGAATTGATGGAGTGCATATACTCTCATAGTGCTTTAAAGGGAGTGCCTGTATATGGCTGAGAGTGTCTGTATACAGTCCCAATTCACTCCTTACCCCTTTCCTTTGTCCAGATCCTTCAATATTTGCATAACTGGAGGGTCTGGATTGGTATAAACAGTGGTGAAACTTACAAATCTGCAAACAACAATTATGGTCAAGGAGGAAAAGGAAAGGGAGCGAATTGGGACCGACTGGACGTCTCACTATCCTATCTTCTCATCTGGCAGTTTCTGGCAGCACAGGAAGTATCAGAAGGATTTAATAAAATAAACCAATGGCCAACAGAGGCATGAAGGGCAATAGGTGAACGCCAAAACTGTGATGAAAAACGACTTAATAAAACTCTATAGTGACGTGCAGGGTGTGGATGAGCCCCACTTTGGATATGGCGATGCAATGTCAAGACATTGTCTCTTATGTGTAGGGAATATGACCCTAACGATCATTAAAAACATAAGTTTGTTCCGTTAATTAAAATAACTGGATAATGCATGCCTCCAAAATTAGCTAATTAGAAAGTAATACTGTAGGTTGATAGAGACCTGAAGAAGGGAGCAAGAAATTAAATAGATGGATTGGAATACCAGAAAAGTGTGCTGTTAACAATTCCTTTGTGTATGGAATGTTCTTATCTTTGTTCACCTAGGTAAGTAATAGTGTTCCCTATATAGATTCATATTTTCCTCCTGTTGTAAAACATTACAGAAAAATTGAAACATCACACAAATACACAGACATTTAAGACATGGAGGGGGGGCGCTCACTACACATATTTCTTTTTTAGAAACCAATAGGCAAAGTACCCCATCCCTCCCAGAGAGCCCATGAGGAAAGAGGCCCCGAAGAAAGATGGCGGCTTCTTTTTTACCATTCGGAATGCATTGGGTAGAACTGCTGACAGAAGGGTTGTGTGGATGTCGCCCAGAACTTTTCGGAAAGCGTAGCGTTTTTTGCACCCGCTCGAAAAAGGACTGGAGGTTGGGTCGGCTGCCGTCCTCCCAGTATTTCTTTGAGAGTCCCAAGAACTTAAGCCTGTGCAACAAGGCTCCCAGGCAGACATCAGCTAATGTAAATTCAGGTCCACATAGCCACAACTCACACTTTTGACCTGCCAAAATAAAACATGCTACTGTAGCAGAGTGGTACAAAGTAGCATGGTTCCACATCTGTTTGTGCTATCGTGCCAACTGCAACTCCTGTGGTCATATAAGACGGGACAAACAGATCTGGGATCAGGCTAGCAAGATGAAACAGTCGCCATGTCCAAATACCCATACTAAATAGTATGCGAAAAAAATAAAAATAGTAAGCCGAATGCGTCATCTAATGCATGATTGCGTTGACTCTCGCCATTCGTTCATTTTGGTACAGCTTGTGTATCTGATTATCAGCTGTTGTCGGAAAAGAGGAGTGAATTCTACTAGACCAAATGGTTGAAATGGATGTGCAGTTTAGGTGAGTCGTGCGGTAATGTAGGTATTCGGACACGACCACCATGTTTGATAATGTAATGTCTGAACTGAAGGACATAAACACCAGTAATAATCTGCACTCACCTTCATACTCGATTTTCCTCTTTTCCAACTCGGCCTCTACCTGATCTAGTACCATGGCCAACTCTCCAAGGATCTTCTTTAGGTAGGTCACATTATCGTGGTCCAATATTTTTGCCTGTGAGCACAAGAACAAGCCCATGTCACATGTGTACAACCCATCAATATGCCCGTCTATGCAGTCTCGTATTGTCGCTATCTGCTCATAGGTGAAGACCACAGAAAACATTGGTGGACAACATCTGCCAAGAGACTGGTCTCAGAACAGAGCACCTACCAGCTGTCTTGAACAACAGAGAGCTATGGCATGTCTTCATCTGGGGTAAGCAAGCATCTATATGTCTCCTCGAAATACAATAACAGAGTAAAATAAACATATTTTTAACAGTGTAACTAATAACAATGGAAAATATAGGTACGTCTAAAGGGCTGAGCCAACCCGCTAAAAGGAAACCATTTTTTTAGCCAGCAGATTGGCCCTGGCAATGACAGCTATCCATGTTGATTCATCATGGGTCGATACAGAACTAGCACAGACCCTGACGCAAGCAAATAGGGTCATTTTGAAATATCTATCCTACATCACACTCAAACATTGTAAATAACAACCACGTTGGAATTGCTCTTCTTCGTAATAACTTAATCTAACTCATATTGCTTGATGTTTGTGTACAGTATGTGACAATTTGAGTCAGACCATTATCAGGTCATCTTAACAATCTTGTGAGGCCATTTCATTTAATGAAATCCTAATATGCCTCTAACATACAGAAACACATGCACACACATAAATGGTAAATAGGGTGACTGGAAAAGTCTATTGTTGCTATTGCATTATATCAATCATTGATTCGCCCTTTTTACGCTTCTCATGCGGTGTGGTGCCATGCTAACCCTAACCCTGTCTAGAGTCATGCTAACCCTAACCCTTCTTGTGCAGTGTGGTGCCATGCTAACCCTAACCCTTCTCGTGCAGTGTGGTGCCATGCTAACCCTAACCCTGTCTAGAGTCATGCTAACCCTAACCCTTCTTGTGCAGTGTGGTGCCATGCTAACCCTAACCCTTCTCGTGCAGTGTGGTGCCATGCTAACCCTAACCCTGTCTAGAGTCATGCTAACCCTAACCCTTCTCGTGCAGTGTGGTGCCATGCTAACCCTAACCCTGTCTAGAGTCATGCTAACCCTAACCCTTCTCGTGCAGTGTGGTGCCTTGCTAACCCTAACCCTGTCTAGAGTCATGCTAACCCTAACCCTTCTCGTGCAGTGTGGTGCCATGCTAACCCTAACCCTGTCTAGAGTCATGCTAACCCTAACCCTTCTCGTGCAGTGTGGTGCCATGCTAACCCTAACCCTGTCTAGAGTCATGCTAACCCTAACCCTTCTCGTGCAGTGTGGTGCCATGCTAACCCTAACCCTGTCTAGAGTCATGCTAACCCTAACCCTTCTTGTGCAGTGTGGTGCCATGCTAACCCTAACCCTTCTCGTGCAGTGTGGTGCCATGCTAACCCTAACCCTGTCTAGAGTCATGCTAACCCTAACCCTTCTTGTGCAGTGTGGTGCCATGCTAACCCTAACCCTTCTCGTGCAGTGTGGTGCCATGCTAACCCTAACCCTGTCTAGAGTCATGCTAACCCTAACCCTTCTTGTGCAGTGTGGTGCCATGCTAACCCTAACCCTTCTCGTGCAGTGTGGTGCCATGCTAACCCTAACCCTGTCTAGAGTCATGCTAACCCTAACCCTTCTTGTGCAGTGTGGTGCCATGCTAACCCTAACCCTTCTCGTGCAGTGTGGTGCCATGCTAACCCTAACCCTGTCTAGAGTCATGCTAACCCTAACCCTTCTTGTGCAGTGTGGTGCCATGCTAACCCTAACCCTGTCTAGAGTCATGCTAACCCTAACCCTTCTCGTGCAGTGTGGTGCCTTGCTAACCCTAACCCTGTCTAGAGTCATGCTAACCCTAACCCTTCTCGTGCAGTGTGGTGCCATGCTAACCCTAACCCTGTCTAGAGTCATGCTAACCCTAACCCTTCTCGTGCAGTGTGGTGCCATGCTAACCCTAACCCTGTCTAGAGTCATGCTAACCCTAACCCTTCTCGTGCAGTGTGGTGCCATGCTAACCCTAACCCTGTCTAGGGTCATGCTAACCCTAACCCTTCTTGTGCAGTGTGGTGCCATGCTAACCCTAACCCTTCTCGTGCAGTGTGGTGCCATGCTAACCCTAACCCTGTCTAGGGTCATGCTAACCCTAACCCTTCTCGTGCAGTGTGGTGCCATGCTATCAGTCTCACCATGAGTTTCTTCTGCTTGGAAAGGTATGGCTCTGTCAGCGTGGGTTCCTCGTGGTCCAGCTTCATCAGCTCTGACGCAGCGTTGGCTAAGTGTCCTGAGGACAGAGAGATAGAGACATTAATGACTCCTGGATGAAATACTGCTCTGAGTTAAGAGACAATAGTCAGTGACTATCAGAGGAAATAGTCATTTGAAACCCTTCTGTGGTCTAAAGCAGTACCAAAATAGATAGTGGATGTTCAGTAACAACAAATTATAACTAGTGTATACTTTCCTACATACAAGAATATAATGTTTTAGAAATACACAATTTACAAATGTGCAGAGACCCCATTGACTATTCGGTTTTCCTGCTAAATCTTAATTTCCCAGCGACAACCAATTTAAGTTATAAAATGTGAGAGATAAATCAATAAAGTGTTGTTCATGAAAACACATGAATGACTGATTAAAATATTAACATCATCGGTGAACTTCCTCTAAGAAATAAACAATAAATAAAGCATCAACATGATTTAACAGACATCACACTGGGCAGGGGGATCTCTGGTTAATTGATTCCCCTGCAGGGTTTAGGCCGGACCAGACTTTTTCTTGATTTACACAAACACGTCCATGAAGGAGCAATGCAGTGCCTGCAGACTCAGTTACCTAGTATCTCCTACAGGGAATTAATGACTTTGCTCCAATGATCTTTGCTGTGATAAGTATTTTAATTTTAAACCAGGTCAAATTGGACAGCATGATTTGGTTGAGACACAACCTGTTAATAGGAAAATGTTGTGAGAATGCTGAATAGTGCATTATTAATGGAAAATTGCAGATACTATCAATCAAATGTATATAAAATAATTATATGCAATATTATATTGAATGTTATTTACATGTGTGTTTTCATGTCCTGCATATTCTACAGCAATATTTCTCATGGATTGTGAATGGGGTGTTCCCACTGTGAAACACAGAATTCTGACTTGACTTACTACGTATTTCAGCAGTGGCGTACTTTGGGATCATGGAGTCTGTGGTGAGCTCTGGGTGCAGGATACAGCCGTGTGTGTAAGCATCCATGGGCAGGCCGTCCAGCAGTTTACGGTACTGCTGCACACACTCGTGGACAGGAGAGCCAGCATCTGGAATCAGCTGGGCCACCGTTTCTACAAGGACACCAGGTTCAAACAGACAGAGGTGTGTACAGCACTGTGACATAATTACACATATAGGAGCGTACAGTATTCTAACATATTAGGTCTGTAACATAAAGATACAGCACTGCAAAAGTCCACTTAACATATCACAAAGGATAACAATGGTGCATTAGGGGTATTTTCCTGTGTACACTCAGCCACAAAACTGTTTCTGAGAATGGGATCTATAGGCCATTAGACAGATATATAAGCAAACATTCCACCATATTAACAAATAGCTCTGTGTTTTTACTCTAAATTAGGACACCATAAAGGTAGGCTATGGGCTGAAGAAGGCTTACTGATGATTGGGAGTGGGGACACAGGAAAGGCGCAGGGATATTCCAGTATGTGCTGATTCTCCGGTTGCATGGCTCTAGGGTGGAGCCGATGCCCGGAGCTGCACCTGGCAGAAGGCCAGACTACTGGCTAATCAGTCAATCACTAACATGCCGACCTGGGCATGGGTGTGGCTGTACGTGCCCTGGCTCTGGAAATCTGCTGGTGCTCTCTGCTGCAGCGCTAAGCAGCACAGGGGTGTGAATATCAGAGCAGGCTCCTTAAATCATTTCTTAGGACAAACATGGCCTTGGCTTGGGCACACAATACTACTGGACTGACATGATGATGGTGCACAATGAAATGTCACACAGGAGAGAACCCAATGATCTCTGACTGTGTTACTGCTCAGGCACATTTACACTCTTAGAAAGAAGGTGTTCCAAAGGGTTCTTCGGCTGTCCCCATAGGAGAACCCTTTTTGGTTCCAGATAGAACTCTTTCAGGTTCCATGTAGAACCCTCTATGGAAAGGTTTCTACATGGATCCCAAAAAGGGTTCTACCTGGAGCCAAAAAGGGTTATTCAAAGGGTTCTCCAATGGGGACAACCAAATAACCCTTTTAGGTTCTAGATAGCACCTTTTTTTCTAAGAATGTATCAAGCAAATGGGCTACAGCTGACAAAATATCAAAACGAGATTCTCCCTGAGAAAACATAAGGAGAGAATATGGAGAGCTTAGGGCTCTTAGCTGTCATAAAATACTATGTGATTGGGCAGTGGATTACACCTTGCTGGAGGTAGGATTTCACCTGGGTCCACTACACCATAGGGTAACTTGAGTTGCCTTGGCAGGAGATTCTGTCCACGACTCTAATAGGATTTTCTCTGCTGCACCATCTGCACTTCCTAGGCCAGTTCCATCCCCTTTGGCAGGGTGCATTAGAAATTACACAGAGTTGAGAAAATATCTGTAAATCAAGCAGCTGAATGACACAACATCCTCTTTAGAATGAGCATGAGGTCTGAGTCATGTTCATTAGGCAGAAAGCGTTTTCCAACAAAGTGAAACGGGGAGGTATACCACAGTGTGAACTTGTCAAATAAGCAAATGCTAAACGCTTTGCTACACTGTGCCCTGCTGAACACAAATCTGTTATTAAATTTGTACATTAAAAATATCAACTGAAAATAATGTAGATGTCATCAAAATAGCTACATTTGTTTAAAGGCAATGGGCTTCAAATGAGCAAATGGAGATAAATGACAAGAGCTGGGTTAGGATATTGAGCAACCATTGAACCATAGCCTATCCGTTGCCTCTGAAATCAGTGTACAGTAGTTGGCAGCTATAGCACCAAGCTTATCTGTCATGGGGGGGGGTGAGCATGAAGTATCTCCATCTGAACTGAAAAGTCGTCCTTCATCCATAGGCCATGTTCAATATCCCCTCCAGCTTTCCTGGGGTCATCCTTTCAGGACGTTACATAACGACCCACAATCATCAGCACCTAAAATGACCCATAGGACCATGATAGGACAAATGACATACATACTTGAATTACACTTCCCTGATGAAAAACAGCAACATCTTACCAATGTTTATAAACCTTAAAATAGCAACCTTAGGCTCAATAGAAACCTTAAAATATTCCTAATCTTTGCTATGCAGCCGCCAGCCAGTCACTAACTTCATGGAAGATCATTTATCCTTGAGCTGCAATGAACCATATAATTGGCCAGTTAGATGTATCTCTGACATGTTCCTAACTGCACCTAACATGATGATTGATATAAAAAAAATGGTTGATAGAGATCAGTATTCTTAAAATGTGCATACTGTTTCCTATGCAGTCCATCACTGACTAACATCATCAACAAAAGAGATCAAGTTAGTCTGAAAAGCAATACTTCTCCCAAAGTAACCGTGCAGACTGTTGTACTGTTTTACTATGCAGACACTCACTAAACATCATGGACACCGGAAGTGATGAGTAGTCTGACAAGCAATACCCCCTCCCAAAGTTAGTCTCTATTTACTCAATAATCTGGTTGTAATAGCAAACTTAAAAAGACATAAAAATACTACGAAAATAGATCAATAGTAATGTCAAAAGCAATACCTCCCCCAAAGTTAGCCTCTAGGTACTGTATGATTTGGTTGTAGTCTGAGACGATGGTGTCTCCGTGGATGAAAACAGGCACCTCCTCCCCCAGGTTGAGCCTCATAAACCAGGGCTCATTGTGCTCGGCTATAGGGAGACTCACATCCCTCTCTTCACACAGCAGACCCTTCTCATTGATCACCAGACGCACCTACAAAAAGATTAACACAGAGAAACACGGGGAACAGAGAGACAAGTCACATCTTCGTCTCATAGCTTTACTCTTGTTTGTATGTGTTTTTGTGTTTTAGTACAATCCGTACTCTAATGGTCTATGTTATTACAATTTTATAACACATAAATGTGCTTGGCAAGTTACTCTGATAGAGAAACTCATTCAGGTCTACAAGGGTTAATATTCAAAAGCAAATTGTAATTTGTAGTCTACAATGTTTTGTTGAAGAACAATTAAAAAATAAAACAATGATATCTCTATTTCTAACCAACTGCACACCTTAGAGTAGGGAACCCTGCTCTACCTACACAAGTACAGGCACAAAACAGGCCGTTAAAAGGCCTTAGAAGAAGTAACACTCATGCACCATTGCCAGACATAGGCCCTACATCTTTTGTTTTCCTATCCCCAGGCAAAATAATGTTTTGTTGAGCTCAATATGAAACAAAAATGGCTTCTGTGAGGCAGGCAATATCCATTTACAGTGTCTATTTAAAGCCATGCCAAGCTCCATGGAGATGCATGGAGGGTCATTTGTAGAAATCAAATGAATGAATGTACAGTCAGCGCTTGACTTGGGCAGGAGCTCACCAGAGCTGAGTACCGGCACCTCAAATTCTCTACAGTTTGAGTTCCTGTTCCTCTCATAGAATATTAGCTCAAAAGTATTGTGGAGCTCCTACACCTAAGTATAAACAGTACAGGCACTCATCTATTTCAGTCCAAGTCAAGCACTGTGTACGGTAGATCACACTATGGAGGTGAGGGGGCCATGGAGTGAGAAACGTTGGACTTTTGTTGTAAACTTGTAACAAAACATCACAAAGTGGGAGTGCACGGACTGAGTAAACGGTTAGTATAGGAATTGTTACCACACCTTACTAGTACAGGAAAACCTTGCTATTGAGCACAGAGGGATGAAGTCTGGTGCGCAAGACAGAACCTTGTAGCTCGCTCAATTTACTGTATAATTATTATTTTTCCAAAAATACTGCAACAATTCCCATCACTGATTACGTATGTATTAGCATGAAACCTCAACTTTAACAGTGACTGGAGTAGATGACTGTAGAGAAGGATTAGGTGATACAATCAACCAGACCAAGTGATTCAACAGTGACAAATATTTCTCAATCATATTTATCTCTTAATCAATGACATCATCTCTGGTTGCAGCAATTGTATCAATCTAATTGCTAACCAGACAATTAATGACACCCTAGCATTAACTCGTCATCATAAACTGACATGGATCCACTGACAACCTCTGACATCTGAGCTGGAACCACCAGAGCAACAGATAGTTATAGAGATCTCTATATATTACTCAGAGAACTTCTGACATCTGAGTTAGACTCACTGACACCTGAATTAGACTCACTGACACCTGAGTTGGACTCACTGACACCTGAGTTGGACTCACAGTCATCTGAGTTGATAACTGACAACTGAGTGTTGACTACTGTATAGATCTAGCAGTAGAGACCTACAGGCTCTGAGTTATACTATCATGACGAAAGTGTAAATCTCCAACCTGCTGCAGCAGTTTAGAATGACAGACAGTGGAGTATTGATCTTCAATGGCTTCCAAATATGTGGTTACATTAAGTTATCAAACTCCCGCTACAGTCATTCCTCTTGTGTGCACAATCCATCATTTACTGTATGACAGATGGATCAGTGATCAAAGGAACTACTGTATGAGAGAACTATTCAGAAGTAGTTTAGATATCTTGATGCATTTCTAAAGACAGCAAGAGAAACAGGTTTGTACAGAGTAGTGCAATGACACAGCCATTTTCTGTCTGTCTCAGCTATATTTGCAGCATCTTGGACAAAATCCATATGGATCATGTGAATTGTGCAGGGACATACACTACATGACAAAAACTATGTGGACACCTGCTCATCGAACATCTCATTACAAAATCATTGGCATTAATATGGAGTTGGTCCCCCCCCCCCTTTGCTGCTATAACAGCCTCCAATCTTCTGGGAAGGATTTCCACTAGATGTTGGAATATTGCTGCTATAACATACTCCACTCCTCTGGGAAGGCTTTCCATTAGATGTTGGAACATTGCTGCTATAACATACTCCACTCCTCTGGGAAGGCTTTCCACTAGATGTTGGAACATTGCTGCAGGGACTTGCTTCTGTTCAGCCACAAGAGCATTAGTGAGGTAGGGCACAGATGTTAGGCGATTAGGCCTGGCTTGCAGTTGGCGTTGCAATTCATCCCAAAGGTGTTTGATGGGGTTGAGATCAGGGCTCTGTGCAGGCCAGTCAAGTTCTTCCACACTGATCTCGACAAACCATTTCTGTATGGACCTCACTTTCTGCAAGGGGGCATTGTCATGCTGAAATAGGAAAGGGCCTTCCCCAAACTGTTGCCACAAAGTTGGAAGCACAGAATTGTCTGGAATGTCATTATATGCTGTAGCGTTAAGATTTCCCTTCACTGGAACTATAGGGGCCTAGCTTGAACCATGAAAAACAGCCCCAGATCATTATTCCTCCTCCACAAAACTTTACAGTTGGCACTAGCGTTCTCCTGGCATCCGCCAAACCCAGATTCGACCGTTGGACAGCCAGATGGTGAAGTGTGATTCATCACTCCAGAGAAAGCATTTACACTGCTCCAGAGTCCAATGGTAGTGAGATTTAAACCACTCCAGCCAACGCTTGAAGCAGCATTCCCCAAGAGAGGATGGCTTTCACTTCAGCAGTAATAAATTAATGAACTCCTTTGAGGAAAAGATCATGATCATTAGAAAGCAAATGATGGACTCCTCTTTAAATCTGCATATTCCTCCAAAGCTCAGTTGTCCTGAGTCTGCACAACTCTGCCAGGACCAAGGATCAAGGGAGACACTCAAGTGTTTTAGTACTATATCTCTTGACACAATGATGAAAATAATCATGGCCTCTAAACCTTCAAGCTGTACTGGACCCTATTCCAACTAAACTACTGAAAGAGCTGCTTCCTGTGCTTGGCCTTCCTATTTTGAACATAATAAATGGCTCTCTATCCACCAGATGTGTACCAAACTCACTAAAAGTGGCAGTAATAAAGCCTCTCTTGAAAAAGCCAAACCTTGACCAAGAAAATATAAAAAACTTTTGGCCTATATATCGAATCTTCCATTCCTCTCAAAAATAAGTGAAAAGGCTGTTGCTCAGCAACTCACTGCATCCTGAAGACAAACAATGTATACGAAATGCTTCAGTTTTGTTTTAGACACCATCATAGCACTGAGACTGCACTTGTGAAGGTAGTAAAGTACCTTTTAATGGCGTCAGACCGAGGCTCTGCATCTGCTACCTGTCCCAGACCTGCTGTTTTCAACTCTCTAGAGACAGCAGGAGCGGTAGAGATAATCTCAATGATCGGCTATGAAAAGCCAACTGACATTTACTCCTGAGGTGCTGACTTGTTGCACACTCGACAACTACTGTAATTATTATTATTTAACCATACTGGTCATTTATGAACATTTGAACATCTTGGCCATGTTCTGTTATAATCGCCACCTGGCACAGCCAACGGGTTTCTCCACGCATCGCGCCGACAGAAACAAACATCTCTCTGGTAAGAAGAGTGGCGGGGGCGTATGCCTCATGACTAACGGGACATGGTGTGATGAAGGAAACATACAGGAACTCAAATCCTTCTGTTCACCTGATTTAGAATTCCTCACAATCAAATGTAGACCGCATTATCTTCCAAGAGAATTCTCTTCGATTATAATCACAGCCGTATATATCCCCCCCCAAGCAGACACATCGATGGCTCTGAACGAACTTTATTTAACTCTTTGCAAACTGGAAAACATTTATCCGGAGGCTGCATTCATTGTAGCTGGGGATTTTAACAAAGCCAATCTGAAAACAAGACTCCCTAAATTTTATCAGCATATCGATTGCGCAACCAGGGGTGGTAAAACCTTGGATCATTGTTACTCTAACTTCCGCGACGCATATAAGGCCCTGCCCCGCCCCCTTTCGGAAAAGCTGACCACGACTCCATTTTGCTGATCCCTGCCTACAGGCAGAAATTAAAACAAGAGGCTCCCACGCTGAGGTCTGTCCAACGCTGGTCAGACCAAGCTGACTCTACACTCCAAGACTGCTTCCATCACGTGGACTGGGACATGTTTCGTATTGCGTCAGATGGGAATATTGACGAATACGCTGATTCGGTGTGCGAGTTCATTAGAACGTGCGTCGAAGATGTCGTTCCCATAGCAACGATAAAAACATTCCCTAACCAGAAACCGTGGATTGATGGCAGCATTCGCGTGAAACTGAAAGCGCGAACCACTGCTTTTAATCAGGGCAAGGTGTCTGGCAACATGACTGAATACAAACAGTGCAGCTATTCCCTCCGCAAGGCTATTAAACAAGCTAAGCGTCAGTACAGAGACAAAGTGGAATCTCAATTCAATGGCTCAGACACAAGAGGCATGTGGCAGGGTCTACAGTCAATCACGGACTACAAGATGAAATCCAGCCCAGTCACGGACCAGGATGTCTTGCTCCCAGGCAGACTAAATAACTTTTGCCCGCTTTGAGGACAATACAGTGCCACTGACACGGCCTGCAACAGAAACATGCGGTCTCTCCTTCACTGCAGCCGAGGTGAGTAAGACATTTAAACGTGTTAACCCTCGCAAGGCTGCAGGCCCAGACGGCATCCCCAGCCGCGCCCTCAGAGCATGCGCAGACCAGCTGGCCGGTGTGTTTACGGACATATTCAATCAATCCCTATACCAGTCTGCTGTTCCCACATGCTTCAAGAGGGCCACCATTGTTCCTGTTCCCAAGAAAGCTAAGGTAACTGAGCTAAACGACTACCGCCCCGTAGCACTCACTTCCGTCATCATGAAGTGCTTTGAGAGACTAGTCAAGGACCATATCACCTCCACCCTACCTGACACCCTAGACCCACTCCAATTTGCTTACCGCCCAAATAGGTCCACAGACGATGCAATCTCAACCACACTGCACACTGCCCTAACCCACCTGGACAAGAGGAATACCTATGTGAGAATGCTGTTCATCGACTACAGCTCGGCATTCAACACCATAGTACCCTCCAAGCTCGTCATCAAGCTCGAGACCCTGGGTCTCGACCCCGCCCTGTGCAACTGGGTACTGGACTTCCTGACGGGCCGCCCCCAGGTGGTGAGGGTAGGCAACAACATCTCCTCCCCGCTGATCCTCAACACGGGGGCCCCACAAGGGTGCGTTCTGAGCCCTCTCCTGTACTCCCTGTTCACCCACGACTGCGTGGCCACGCACGCCTCCAACTCAATCATCAAGTTTGCGGACGACACAACAGTGGTAGGCTTGATTACCAACAACGACGAGACGGCCTACAGGGAGGAGGTGAGGGCCCTCGGAGTGTGGTGTCAGGAAAATAACCTCACACTCAACGTCAACAAAACTAAGGAGATGATTGTGGACTTCAGGAAACAGCAGAGGGAACACCCCCCTATCCACATCGATGGAACAGTAGTGGAGAGGGTAGCTAGTTTTAAGTTCCTCGACATACACATCACAGACAAACTGAATTGGTCCACTCACACTGACAGCGTCGTGAAGAAGGCGCAGCAGCGCCTATTCAACCTCAGGAGGCTGAAGAAATTCGGCTTGTCACCAAAAGCACTCACAAACTCCTACAGATGCACAATCGAGAGCATCCTGGCGGGCTGTATCACCGCCTGGTACGGCAACTGCTCCGCCCTCAACCGTAAGGCTCTCCAGAGGGTAGTGAGGACTGCACAACGCATCACCGGGGGCAAACTACCTGCCCTCCAGGACACCTACACCACCCGTTGTTACAGGAAGGCCATAAAGATCATCAAGGACATCAACCACCCGAACCACTGCCTGTTCACCCCGCTATCATCCAGAAGGCGAGGTCAGTACAGGTGCATCAAAGCTGGGACTGAGAGACTGAAAAACAGCTTCTATCTCAAGGCCATCAGACTGTTAAACAGCCACCACTAACACTGAGTGGCTGCTGCCAACACACTGTCATTGACACTGACCCAACTCCAGCCATTTTAATAATGGGAATTGATGGAAATGATGTAAATATATCACTAGCCACTTTAAACAATGCTACCTTATATAATGTTACTTACCCTACATTATTCATCTCATATGCATATGTATATACTGTACTCTACATCATCGACTGCATCCTTATGTAACACATGTATCACTAGCCACTTTAACTATGCCACTTTGTTTACTTTGTCTACACACTCATCTCATATGTATATACTGTACTCGATACCATCTACTGTATGCTGCTCTGTACCATCACTCATTCATATATCCTTATGTACATGTTCCTTATCCCCTTACACTGTGTATAAGACAGTAGTTTTGGAATTGTTAGTTAGATTACTTGTTGGTTATCACTGCATTGTCGGAACTAGAAGCACAAGCATTTCGCTACACTCGCATTAACATCTGCTAACCATGTGTATGTGACAAATAAAATTTGATTAGATTTGATTTGAAGAGGACTGGCCACCCCTAATAGCCTGGTTCCTCTCTAGATTTCTTCCTAGGTTTTGGCCTTTCTAGGGAGTTTTTCCTAGCCACCGTGCTTCTACACCTGCATTGCTTGCTGTTTGGGGTTTTAGGCTGGGTTTCTGTATAGCACTTTGATATATCCGCTGATGTAAGAAGGGCTATATAAATAAATGTGATTTTATTTGGCATTTGCATGGTGATCTTAGGCTTGTGTGCGGCTGCTCGGCCATGGAAACCTATTTCATAAAGTTCCTGACGAACAGTTAATGTGCTGATGTTGCTTCCAGATGCAGTTTGGAACTCGTAGTGAGTGTTGCAACTAAGGACAGACCATTTTTACGCGCTGCACACTTTGCACAATGTAAAAATTCCCATTCTGTGATCTTGTGTGGCCTACCACTTTGCGGCTGAGCTGTTGTTGCGCTTAGACGTTTCCACTTCACAATAACAGCACTTACAGTTGACCGGGACAGCTCTAGCACGGCAGACATTTCCATGTAGAACCTAAAAATGGTTCTACCTGGAACCAAAAAAGGGTTATCCTATGGGGACAGCCAAAGAACCCTTTTGGAACCCTTTTTCTAAGAGTGTAAGTATAAAATGTACTCTATTTGCCTGTATACAGGCCACATTTACAGCTGCTGAGAGGACAGAGGAACCAGGGTATCCTAACATTCCTTGTTCATTATCTCAACATGAATGCCCCATAACTATGATTAAACCAACCTCAATGAGAAGACAGGGTAGACTTTGCTTAATGACAGTTGCACTGTTTAACCTAAAGGAATGCAACATCTCTAAATCCTGTATTGAGTGGAACCACGACAATGAGCCTCATGTTTTACTAGTACTGTTGAGTGACAACAGGCACAGATCAGCAGTAGCTTCCAGAGAGGCTCGTAGCCAATATCCTAATGGTTGACAGACTAAATCACACATCTTTGCCACATGGGGAGTGGAGCAAAGCTAGCTGAGCACAATACAAACAGCTGTGAGAGTGGATGTCTAATCAGGTACAGAGCAACACTGGCCCATGTTGTCTGCATTGCATGATATTTCACAATGATTAGTAACTTACCATACATACAGTGGGGCAAAAAAGTATTTAGTCAGCCACCGATTGTGCAAGTTCTCCCACTTAAAAAGACGAGAGAGGCCTGTAATTTTCATCATAGGTACACTTCAACTATGACAGACAAAATGAGGAAAAATAATCCAGAAAATCACATTGTAGGATTTTTTATTAATTTATTTGCTAATTGTGGTGGAAAATAAGTATTTGGTCAATAACAAAAGTTTATCTCAATACTTTGTTATATACCCTTTGGTATTCACACACTGTTGCTGGTATTTTGGCCCATTCCTCCATGCAGATCTCCTCTAGAGCAGTGATGTTTTGGGGCTGTTGTTGGGCAACACGGACTTTCAACTTCCTCCAAAGATTGTCTATGGGGTTGAGATCTGGAGACTGGCTAGGCCACTCCAGGACCTTGAAATGCTTCTTACGAAGCCACTCCTTCGTTGTCCGGGCGGTGTGTTTGGGATCATTGTCATGCTGAATGACCCAGCCACGTTTCATCTTCAATGCCGTTGCTGATGGAAGGAGGTTTTCACTCAAAATCTCATGATACATGGCCCCATTCATTCTTTCCTTTACACGGATCAGTCGTCCTGGTCCCTTTGCAGAAAAACAGTCCCGAAGCATGATGTTTCCACCCCCATGCTTCACAGTAGGTATGGTGTTCTTTGGATGCAACTCAGCATTCTTTGTCCTCCAAACACGACGAGTTGAGATTTTACCAAAAAGTTATGTTTTGGTTTCATCTGACCATATGACATTCTCCCAATCTTCTTCTGGATCATCCAAATGCTCTCTAGCAAACCTCAGACGGGCCTGGACATGTACTGGCTTAAGCAGGGGGACACGTCTGGCACTGCAGGATTTGAGTCCCTGGCGGCGTAGTGTGTTACTGATGGTAGGCTTTGTTACTTTGGTCCCAGCTCTCTGCAGGTCATTCACTAGGTCCCCCCATGTGGTTCTGGGATTTTTGCTCACCGTTCTTGTGATCATTTTGACCCCACGGGGTGAGATCTTGTGTGGAGCCCCAGATCGAGGGAGATTAGCAGTGGTCTTGTATGTCTTCCATTTCCTAACAATTGCTCCCACAGTAGATTTCTTCAAACCAAGCTGCTTACCTATTGCAGATTCAGTCTTCCCAGCCTGGTGCAGGTCTACAATTTTGTTTCTGGTGTCCTTTGACAGCTCTTTGGTCTTGGCCATAGTGGCGTTTGGAGTGTGACTGTTTGAGGTTGTGGACAGGTGTCTTTTATACTGATAACAAGTTCAAACATGTGCCATTAATACAGGTAACGAGTGGAGGACAGAGGAGCCGCTTAAAGAAGAAGTTACAGGTCTGTGAGAGCCAGAAATCTTGCTTGTTTGTAGGTGACCAAATACTTATTTTCCACCATAATTTGTAAATAAATTCATAAAAAATCCTACAATGTGATTTTCTGGATTTTTTTCTCATTTTGTCTGTCATAGTTGAAGTTGTACCTATGATGGATATTACAGGCCTCTCATCTTTTTAAGTGGGAGAACTTGCACAATTGGTGGCTGACTAAATACCTTTTTGCCCCACTGTATCATGACATATTGGTGCCAATCCTGGTTTCACTATAATTGTATGTAGGGAAAGGTAAAGAATTCTGTCTCTACATTCAAAATGCATAATATAGATTCGGTCTACACCTTTCATTGCCAATTTACATGTCCTTCAGGGCTTGAAATGTAAGCATTATGCCCGAGTATCGAAACATACTGTAGGCCTATCTATTACATATACTGTACATTGAAAGCACATGCAAAGAGGATAGAATAAGTTCAACATGAGGTGGACATTATTTTTTCACAGAAAATGTTAGATGAGGCAATAATCTCAGACTTTGTCATCTGCCTGTTCCTTAAATTCCTAATCTGGAAAGCTGTTGATAATAATGAAAGGAGATTGAAGCTCTGTTATAATGCAACATCTCTCACAGACGCCCCACGGCTGTACGGGTATAAGTGGCACTAACTCAAAACGCCGAGATGTCAAGGCATTGAGCTATGGTGGTCTGCAGACAACATGAATAAGATCATGCTCTACACATCTGAAAGGAAAGATCTCTGTTTCACAAAGACTCATGTGGAGTTCTTGCCTATCTTTTGTTTTTCACAGAGAAACCTCATTTTACATAAATTATTTAGATTTGGCACGTCGGACCACATATGCGGTGTAGACTGATTTCTCATCGATGAGGGGAAAACTGTCAAAACAGACGTCTTGTTAGAATTAGACACCATCTTCTTCGCTGAATCATCCATTGTTACATAATATTGATCACCTATCCAGCTATAGCCTTTCTATCTCGTATAAACCAATGTCAAGAAAAATGTCCACACATGCTGCCGACGTTTCATAACGTCTCATATTGGAAATATTGCCAGAATTAAATCATTTCTAACACAGACCTATAACATTATATTTCAAATAATTATTTTCGAATAACACATTTAGCTCCTATAGCAGATATGACATGTAAGAGAGAGACACCCCCATTTCGTTTTCATGATGTCTGTGTGTTACCTTTTGAGAGATGAAAGACTGCGTCCAGTGATACAAAACAAGCTTGTCTTTAGAGAAATTAGGTTTCGTCTCGATAGCTGGCTCCTCGCTTTTCTCTCCGTCTGTCAATTCGCCGTCTTCATCCAAGGCTGAGATGGGCCACCAGCTACAGTTGGTAGGGGTAACATTGTTGGAAGACGCCATGACAGAGGGGTTTGTGCGTATGAGATAGAACCAAGGGAGGGATAGAGGAGAGATGGAGGGAGGGAGAGGGAGGGACAGAGAGGAAATGAAAGAGAGCGAAAGCGCAAAGGATTTCAGTACCACGAACGGAGCATCATCAATTCAACGCGATGTGCTATAATCAGTTCCGGACAGCGACCGGTACTGAAATCTAGATCTCTTTCGATAAAGGTAGCTTGCAAAAATGGTATCGCGTAATCCACAGAACGCTAACCCTTAATAACTCAAATATGTAAATACGTTTACGATTAAATCAAAGTGTAGACGACATCACACACGCACAAACATGCGCGGTGGAAACCCCTTGCCAGTGATGGGAGGAGGGTGCATTTGACATGAAGATCAAAGTGCTCTCTATTAGAACAGGGTGTTCGAAAGCAATTAATTAAAGACCTTAATTCAAGAAAATATTTTTTAAACAATAATTAATAGTTTCCAACATTGATAGGTCCATTAAAACTCACCCAAGGGAAAATGTGTTTAGGTGGAAATAAGATGCAGCCCAATCCCGCGAATGATAGCCCAAAAAGCTCCAATGAATCCCCCCCCCCCCCCCCCTGTCCCCGCACCTGTGTAAAGCAATTGTTATGTTTTTTTGTGTTTTTGAACCGCAAATATTGCAATGATTGATCCGTGCCAGTAGAGGGGGCGACATAACATGCTTGGGCTGAGCAATCAGGATCCGAGTCACTGGACTTTAGTGCCAAAAGATATCCCAGGCAAGCCTCAAGGCGGCGTAAAACTAAGTGTGCAAATCAAGTGCATAATGAACTAAGGGGTGTGAAAGATATGAAATGTTTCAACAGAAATTCGGCCACTGTAAATGGCAGAAATGCAAGTTTTAAGATGCGTCAAATGAATAAGCAATAAAAGTGTGGTTGCAGCTAAGTTTTAGTACAATTTTATTTAACGTTATAGCTTACTTAAATCGTTGTCTATTGGTCCCAGTAAAGGGAATTTTAGCAGTGCTACTAATTAACAATTACTAAGCTATTACGCCATCTTTTAAATATTTGGACATTTTACTTTTACCATACGTTGTTGGTGGTGCACAATTGGTTGAAGCGTTAAATAGAAGATCGGGGCCTATTTTAAATGCACTAGATTAGAGTATGTGGCTGTAGATAGACCATATGCACGCCCAACCCCGAAGTGGCAAGTGATCTGGCATCACTCCTTGCAGCAGCGTAAGGATTGGGTTGTATTTTTGGAACAGTGTGTGTGGATCTGGTCGCCTTGTTAGGTCTGCTAAAACATTTCCAATAGCACCAACTGTTTGGTGATAGCAGCGCCAGTGAGGGGAGGCAGGGACAGGGAAAGGGGCTTTTCTATGGCCACCTTGGAAAGCCATGCAAGATCCCTGGCTCAACCAGAAAAAGAAGACATCCAAAAACTGTTCAACTAAATAATCGCATATTAGTAGGAAAAACAACCGTAACAAATCTTACTCAGTCAGCACAGAGCCTTTATGAAGTTCATGACTCTGAAATCGAACAGCGATCAATAGAAGAAGAGTACTAAAATAATCCAAGGAATAAGAGATAATTAAGTAGACTAAAATGCGCGTCTGAAACAAATTGATTTGAAGTGTCTATAGAGTGCAAGGCTACATGGAAAATACCACAAAAATATTCAAGAACAATACAAAGAACATTCTAAGCACAGTGCCAAGGATCTCTTAAATAGTTTTTGATGACAGGTGAAGGCGGATCCATTCTGACAGAAAATATTTGATCTTTACCAAGATTTTCAAAAAGTCATTGATTTGACTCCGCCTTTAAAACTACATTTTTTTGTCTGCAGTCACAGAAGGGAAGAAATGAGTGGAGGTCGTTTTGAATTTGATGATGGTGGAGCTTATTGTGGTGGTTGGGAAGGTGGCAAAGCCCATGGGCATGGGATCTGCACCGGACCTAAAGGACAAGGCGAGTTCTCCGGCTCCTGGAATTACGGGTTTGAGGTGGTTGGAGTCTACACCTGGCCAAGCGGAAACGCCTATGAAGGTTTCTGGTCGCAAGGGAAGCGCCATGGTCTTGGAGTTGAGAGTAAAGGACATTGGGTTTACAAGGGAGAATGGACTCATGGCTTCAAGGGGAGATATGGTTTGAGGCTGAGTGTTGGTAGTGGGGCGAAGTATGAAGGAACGTGGAATAACGGATTGCAAGATGGATATGGCACAGAGACCTATGCTGATGGTGGTATGTTTTTTATCCCTTTATTTCTATGTTGTCCTGAATCTGGTGGAGTACTTCCTAGACACATCATGTACTTCCTAGACACATCATGTACTTCCTAGACACATCATGTACTTCCTAGACACAACATGGGAATGTTGCATTTGTAATATGTAATAACTGTGTAATAACACTAGCACATCTATTAGCCTCATTGACATCTGTCATACCTGACATTTAACATTTGAAGAAGGTAAAGGGTAGAGGTTTTTAATTACATAGGACGGGTATGCAGTTTTGGTTTCTGCTGATATATCCAGGTGCAGCTGAGAATATAAGAGCAGGAATATGAGTGATTATCAACAAAGCATAGTGGGCTATACACTACACTACCATACTAATGTTCCATTTGGGTGTTTTATGAGAGAATGAGTGACTCAAGTTTGCAGCAGTGAACCAAGGAGAGGAACCCAAGTGTTGCTGCAGATGGTCCATTGGGATCTTGCCCATTCCTAAGGGCCTCTTGCCAAACGATAGTGGCAGTGGATGGCGCATTAGCAGTGTGTATCCATACAAAGTGTGTGCTATGTTGTGGGATGTTAAGCTGTGTTTTTATGTGGAAGTTATTGTTTCAATTGCAGTCACACGAACAAACACACGTGCAAACACACACACAATAAGTCGTGGGCCTAGAGTAAAAGTGCGGATCTAGTATCAGGTCCCCCACTGTCCATGCAATTGTATTCATTATGAGCTAAAAGGAAAAACTGCACTCCTACTCTGAGACATTGTATGGGCCCCAAAGAACCAGTGAGAGTAAATGAAAGAAACAGGAGGAGAAACACTAATTGCTCTACTGAGGAGTTGACAAACACACATACAGTAGAGATCTCGGACCAAGCTATATTGTCCTCATACTGGCACGACACTTGGACCTGCTGAGAGATCACACCAATGATATTGGTGGCAGTGCTGTCTGTTTAAAGCCCCTGGTGCCCTCAGTAGCTGACTCATCAGTTTTGGGCCCTTTTGATTGGTTGATTGGGAGGTTCTGACACCATGTGTCAGGAAGTAATAATAGCCCAGCAGACAGCCTAGCTATAGCTACAGCCGATGGCATCCAGACACATGTCTGATTTTGCATGAGAGACCCATGATTAGTTTGAGTCACATTAATAACTTTAGTTGAACTACAGACTTTCCAACTACCCTGAACAAAAAATCTAAAGGCAACATGCAACAATTTCAAAGATTTTACTGAGATACAGTTCATATAAGGAAATCAGTCAATTGAAATAAATTCATTAGGCCCTAATCTATGGATTTGTTGGTCACAGATATCTTTAAAAAAAAGGATGTGTGTGGATCAGAAAACCAGTCAGTATCTGATGTGACCACCTCACATAGAGTGGATCAGTCTGTTGATTGTGGCCTGTGTAATGTTGTCCCGCTCCTCTTCAACGGCTGTGCGAAGTTATTGGATATTGGCGGGAACTGGAACAGGATGTCGTACATGTTGATCCAGAGCATCCCAAACATGCTCAATGTGTGACATTTCTGGTGAGTATGCAGGCCATGGAAGAACTGGGACATTTTCAGCTTCCAGGAATTGTGTACAGATCCTTGTGACATGGGGCCATGCATTATCATGATAAAACACGAGGTGATGGTGGCGGATGAATGGCACGACAATGGGCCTCAGAATCTTGTCACAGTATCTCTGTGCATTTAAATTGCTATAGATAAAATGCAGTTGTCGTCGTTGTCTGTAGCTTATGCCTGCCCATACTATAACCCCACCGCTACCATGGGGCAGTCTGTTCACAACATTGACTTCAGCAAGCCGCTCGCCCACACGACGCCATACACGTTGTCTGCGGTTGTGAGGCCACTTGGACGTACTGCCAAATTCTCTAAAACAATGTTGGAGGCGGCTTATGGTAGAAATTAACATTAAATTATCTGGCAACAGCTCTGGTGGGCATTCCTGCAGTCAGCATGCCAATTGCATGCTCCCTCAAAACTTGAGACATCTGTGGCATTGTTTTCTGTGACAAAACTGCACATTTTAGAGTGTGCTTTTATTGCACCCAGCACAAGGTGCACCTGTGTAATGGTCATGCTGTTTAATCAGCTTCTTGATATGCCACATCTGTCAGGTGGGTGAATTATCTTGGCATAAGAGAAATGCTCACTAACTGGAATGTAAACAAATGTGTGCACAAAATTTGAAGAAAAACAATTGTGCATATGGAACATTTCTGGAATCTTTTATTTCAGCTCATGAAACACTTTACATGTTGTGTTTATATTTTAGGTCAGTGTATGATACCTACTGTATCAAACCGTATAGGCTGACTATGCCAATGCACTCACTTGGTGTGAGTTAAACAGCTAGCCCAAACATTTTCAATCAAATCAGAGGCCGACAAAGCTTCATTTTTTTATTGGCTATTTCTCCAGATGTTAACATATCTATCAATTCCCTCTCTTGTTTTTCCAGGCACATTTCAGGGCCAATTTACTGGCGGCATGCGACACGGGTACGGAGTACGCCAGAGCGTGCCTTACGGCATGGCGGCGGTGGTTCGCTCCCCTCTCCGCACTTCCCTCACATCCCTCCGCAGTGAGCAAAGTAATGGCACCCTGCTTCAGCAGGACGTCCCCGTCATCATCGCCACCAACGCCGCCGGCCAGGAGGCCCGAGTCACCACACCCACCCAGCTGGGACCCTCCCGGGGTGGCTTCGCCCTCACACTCCAGGTGGACCCAGATGCCGTCAAGCCCAAGAAGAAGGGCCTGTTCCGAAGGGGTTCTCTCCTGGGGAAACTGAAGAAGTCTGACTCCCGTACTTCCTTATCCAGCGTGAGGAGCAAGCTAAGCTTCCTGGGAGCGAGGAGCGAGTCAGCGTTGAGTTCAGCGGCCAGCGATGTGGCCAGCGATGCCAACTCCACCATCAGTCTGGGAGATGAGAGCCTAGCCGGGGCAGAGGATTTCCCCCCTGTGGAGGCCGACATCGATGCCACCACCACAGAGGTTTACATGGGTGAGTGGAAGAACGACAAGCGTTCAGGCTATGGAATAAGCGAACGTTCCAGTGGGCTAAAGTATGAAGGCGAATGGCTGGACAACCAGCGACACGGCTATGGATGCACTACCTTTGCGGAAGGAGGGAAGGAGGAAGGAAAGTATATGAACAACATGCTGGTGAAGGCCATGAAGAAGAGGGTTATCCAACTGAAGGGCAGCAAGATCAGGCAGAAAGTGGAGCGCAGTGTGGAGGGAGCTCAGCGAGCGGCAGCCATCGCCAAACAGAAAGCAGAGATTGCTGCCTCCAGGTATGGAAAAGACCATGCATATTCCTTACTGGGATAGACTAGGAGATCATGATGAGACACATTTTCAGTAGCACTTTTTAAATCCTTCAAGTAGACCACATTTCTTCTCTATAACAACTCACCCTATGCCTCTCCTCCCACTATTCATTTTAGCAATTCCCCAAGAAATGCACCCACAAGAGCAAGGCTCTGCTTCAATGTCAATGTTCAATGTTTTAGACACTGATGCCTACCTCTGCATAACAGTACATGGACAGGAGGGGCTACTGTATGGCACTGAATGGTAAAAATAGGTTGAAGATAAAAATAGGCAAATAAAGACGCCATTGAATTAGATCAGATTCAGCAGTTGCAGGTGTTGCTCCTGTGATTTCTCTGGCTGTGGTCACAATAGGAGCCATAGAAGACAGAGAGAAAAAAGTGACTTCTTCTGTGTGGAGTCATTATATACAGCTTGTAACAGACTGAAGAGAAAATGACCATGTCTGTTTGCCACCCTGTCTCATCTAGTCTTATTTGAAATTCTTCTGCATTCTGCATTCTTCTAGTTTTCTTGCTTCTCTTGTGTGCTATACAGAGGGCAACCGTTGTAGTAGAAGGCTGTTCCTTGACAAATTAGCACCACTGTTCGTTGACAGCACAGTGCCTCAAACAACGAAGGCCATTCTTTTCCTGCAGTGTATGGGGCAAAGTCAGCCATGTCACACAGAAATCAATGTCAAGTTCGACAGCGGAAGCAATGCCATGGTTTCAGTTTATTGTGCAGCCCCCCCTGGCAAGGTAAGGGGGATGTCAGGGAACCAAACATACTTTTTAGAGAAAGGCCCATGTCACCATTACACCAAAGTCTGATTGATTACGTGACACCCCTCTTACGTCTGTCATTTGTGTGTGACAGTAGGCATTGTGGCAGGAAATCATTATCTGCAGTGCACTTCAATTTATATTGATACAGTACACTTTTGAGAGAGGGTGTTGGTTGAGACTCCCCTATTTGCTTAAACTGATAGGGAAGGAAATCTCTGAGGCATCTCTTTACAATTAAGTTTTGATATCAGAATATGATTTTGTTCTTTGTTTACTGAAGGCCGGCTAGACCTAATTTGTCCATACATGCTTATGCTACCGACACAGAGAAACCCAGTCGCTGACTTTCAAGATGACAGAGGTTTCTTTCGTGCCTCACCATAGAAGGCAGCAGCTTTTAGATCTACTGTAAGCCACAGCAGCACCTGAAATAAGCCCTGTGTTTACAACAGTAGGTTTACGTCCCAAATGTCACCCTATTGCCTTTATAGTGCAATACTTTTCACCAGGGCCCATAGTGCTCTGGTCACATTTAGTGCACTACACCGGGAATAGGTTGCCATTTGAGACATATACTCAGGCTGATGAACTGCAGATCCTGTGCTGACTCCTAGACAGATGGAAATCTAAATATTTTACCACTGAGACAAGCAGTATTACAAGAATTATGGGCCAAATGTGTTTTGTATTGTTTTAAGGCTCAGCTACATTATCTCCTAGACAGGCCTAGTCCCGAAGACTCCATGAATAGACATCTGAAACAACCAGAAGCCTTTTGAGGACTTACTGTGGAAACACACTTAGTGGATTAAGGACACCACAGTGGTTATAACCTGTCTGGTCTCTTGGCTTTTTCATCAATGGATGAGGTCATATCTGATTGTCCCATACATCCAGCTCATTTTAGTGGTACCCAGAATCTCTAACAGCCAGTAATGCAATAGTGATGCAAAAATATATATATTCTACTTATTCATATTGCTACTCTGGAAACAGTCATGAGAAGATTGTCACTTGTATTCTAGAAATAGAACTGGGAAGTGATTGAATCACCCCTATATCCAGAGGAGTTTTCCATTGAAGCCTTCTGCTCTGTTGTTGTGGGGTGGAGGACAGGGCAGGGCAGCTAGCCAGGATGGTATCCTTTTGCATGACGTGAACCATGTCCCTGACAGCAGAGCAGCAGTGCTCCCTGTCCTCTGCACAGGCCACAGCCAAGGTGCCAGGGCCAAACAACCATCAGCCATTGTGATTAAGTCAGGGGTTTATAAATACAACCTATTTATTCAGCCTGGTCTCATAGTATAGTATAAACTGTTCGCTGCCCTGGCCCCCCAATGGTGGAACAAACTCCCTCACGACGCCAGGACAGCGGAGTCAATCACCACCTTCCGGAGACACCTGAAACCCCACCTCTTTAAGGAATACCTAGGATAGGTTAAGTAATCCCTCTCACCCCACCCCCCCTAAGTTTTAGATGCACTATTGTTAAGTGACTGTCCCACTGGATGTCATAAGGTGAATGCACCAATTTGTAAGTCGCTCTGGATAAGAGCGTCTGCTAAATGACTTAAATGTAAATGTAATGTATAGACGTATCATAATAAATGTACATCCGGGACAGTCAAATTACTAAGATATGTTACGTTTGGTATGGTTACATAAGACAGCAGTTTATTTAAGGCAAAATGAGTGTGGTTGGTCGGGGTGGATGGGTGGGTGTATAATGTGAACGGCTAGCAACCCTAAGGTTGCATGTTCAAATCTCATCACAGACAACTTTTGTACTTTAGCTCATTAGCAACTTTTGAACTACTTACTACTTCTTAGCTACTTTACAACTACTTAGCATGTTAGCTAACCCTGATCCTAACCTTAACCCTTTTAGCTAACCCTTCCCCTAACCCTAACCTTAACCCTTTAACCTCTTGGTCCTACCTGGCATGCAGGCGTCCCATCTAGAGCTCTGGAAATGCAAATGCGCTACGCTAAATGCTAATAGTATTAGTTAAAACTCAAACGTTCATTAAAATACACATGCAGGGTATTGAATTAAAGCTACACTCGTTGTGAATCCAGGCAACAAGTCAGAGTTTTAAAATGCTTTTCGGCGAAAGCATGAGAAGCTATTATCTGATAGCATGTAACACCCCAAAAGACCCACAGGGGACGTAAACAAAATAATTAGCATAGTCGTCGCTACACAAACCGTACAAATAAAATATAAAACATTCATTACCTTTGACCATCTTCTTTGTTGGCACTCCTAGATGTCCCATAATCACTATTGGGTCTTTTTTTCGATTAAATCGGTCCATATATAGCCTAGATATCGATCTATGAAGACTGTGTGATAAACGGAAAGAAATAGCGTTTCATAACGTAACGTCATTTTTTTAAATTCAAAAAGTCGACGATAAACTTTCACAAAACACTTCGAAATACTTTTGTAATGCAACTGTAGGTATTAGTACACGTTAATAAGCGATAAAATTCATCAGGAGGCGATGTCAATTCTATAGGTGTCTGTTTCGAAAAAATGTCTTGGAGAGAGCTCGACCAAAACATCCGGTCAGAGACCGGAGGGAATCGATTCCCTTGATTCGGTTAGACCAAGAATCAATTGCGAATCAAATGACAAGACTCTAGACAACGTGTGGAAGCTGTAGGCACTGAAACCTCGGTCTCATGTAATTCGATTCACTTTGAACAATTCCTTGAAGTCGCGGATGGATATTTATTTCCATTTTCAGTGATCAGATATTCCTGCACTTTTCGATGAAACGCACGATCTGTTATAGTCACAGCCGTGATTTAACCAGTTTTATAAACGTCTGAGTGTTTTCTATCCACACATACTAATCATATGCATATACTATATTCCTGGCCTGAGTAGCGGGGCGCTGAAATGTTGCGCGATTTTTAACAGAATTTCGAAAAAGTAGAGGGTCGACTTAACAGGTTAACCTAACTCCTAACATTAACCCTAACCTTAACCCTAAACCCTAGCCTAGCTAATGTTAGCCAGCAAGCTAATGTTAGCATTAGCCACCTAGCTAATGTTAGTCACAACAAATTGGAATTCGTAACATATCATACGGTTTGCAAATGTGTAACAAATTGTAAGTTTGTAAATTCGTAACATATTGTGCGAATTGCAATTCGTAACATATTGTACAGATTTATAAGAAATGCTCTGAGACGTGGTTCGTTTATTGAGACACTCAGCCACCCGCAGGTTAGGTTAGTTAATGCTCCCTTTCTGCCCCCAAGCCTCCCTGCACTGACTTTCAGTTAATATTTTGAGTTGTCCCTGGTATTGTGTGTGCACACGTGTGTGTGTCTGATGTGGGCTGAGTCTCTTCAGAGTATCTGAAGGAAGAAGAGGCCACGGCTGTCTGGGACTGTCTGGGTGTAAATGACGCACAGATAGAGAAAGGCCTCGTGTCAGTACTCAGTACAAACTGGAGCCCTGACTGGCTGGCTAAATAAGGGCAAGCACACACTGTTGCTGTATCACAATCACAAGGGAATGCAGGCAGCAGCTGATTGCTGTTACTCTCCCATCTTCCTTCATCTTTCCTGCCCAGTCACAGTAAGCCACAGCCAAATTATGTTTTCTCTGCTAAATAGTCTACGCTCTGTCTGACACGGTAGACTAGTAACGTCACATCATAGTTTAATGTAGAAGTAGTACTGCTGTAAAACAGCTCATCAATGAATTAAACAACCAAGTCTTGCTTACTTGAATGACTACAGGCTTGCTTCTTAAGACCTAAAATTGTACTATGTTTATGGTGTTAGTATCCTCAACTAAACCTGAAGACAACATTGTGGTCTGTTGGAACAGTTTGCTAACCAGTCCCCCATGCAGTGACAAGGCTCCCAAATAGGTTTTAGAACTTACTGACTTGTATCTAGCAGACAAGAAACCAGACCTGGGTTTAAATAGTATTTGACATAATTTCAAGTACTGTAGATGGGCTTAAATGAGCTTGTATGGCACAATACAAACCTCACCTATCTGACATTGCAGGCAGGCTAAAGCAATCCATAAAAGTATTTGAACAATTTCAAATAGTGTTTAATTAAACCCAGGTCTACAAGTAACACATCATGGACACCACAGCAGTTAGTAGCCTGGCAGACAGGCAACACATCATGGATACTGGGGCAGTCAGTAGCCTAGCAACACATCATGGATACGAGGGCAGTCAGTAGCCTAGCGGACAGGCACCACATCATGGATACTAGGGCAGTCAGTAGCCTAGCAACACATCATGGATACTAGAGCAGTCAGTAGCCTAGCAACACATCATGGATACTAGGGCAGTCAGTAGCCTAGCAACACATCATGGATACTAGGGCAGTCAGTAGCCTAGCAACACATCATGGATACTAGGGCAGTCAGTAGCCTAGCAACACATCATGGATACTAGGGCAGTCAGCAGCCTAGCAACACATCATGGATACTAGGGCTGTCAGTAGCCTAGCAACACATCATGGATACTAGGGCAGTCAGTAGCCTAGCAACACATCATGGATACTAGGGCAGTCAGTAGCCTAGCAACACATCATGGATACTAGGGCAGTCAGTAGCCTAGCAACACATCATGGATACTAGGGCAGTCAGTAGCCTAGCAACACATCATGGATACTAGGGCAGTCAGTAGCCTAGCAACACATCATAGATACTGGGGCAGTCAGTAGCCTAGCAACACATCATGGATACGAGGGCAGTCAGTAGCCTAGCGGACAGGCACCACATCATGGATACTAGGGCAGTCAGTAGCCTAGCTACAAATCATGGATACTAGGGCAGTCAGTAGCCTAGCGGACAGGCATCACATCATGGATACAAGGACAGTCAGTAGCCTAGCAACACATCATGGATTCTAGAGCAGTCAGTAGCTTAGTGGACAGGCAACACATCATGGATACTAGAGCAGTGGAGGTAAGAGTTTGGCATGTACATTCCCACTGGGCAAAAACCTGTTGAATCAACATTGTTTCTATGTCATTTAATCCAAATAATTCACTGTGATGATATTGAATCAAGTGGGAAACTGATTGTTTTTGTAAAAATTAATCAACGTAAAGGCATTTTGTATTTTTCTTTTCACTTTTAAACTTTATCTAATGACATGGTGACATTTAATGTTGATTTCACGTTAAATTCAAGTTAGTTGACAAATCAACAAAATGTCAATCAAAACTTGAAATTGAAATGACGCTTGTGCCCAGTGGGTTTTGTCTCAATGCTGCCAATCATATGATTAGTAAATATGAGTGTTTGGGATAACACTGTCTATTCTAACCGTTGTACTGTACGTACACTTCCTCAATACCCATTTAGAGTACATTGAATGTCTATTGTCAGAATTAATGTGATGCTGAAAACTGTAAAGTAAATGAGACAAACTTTTACCTGATTACATTGTCAGCAGTTTTCATGTTTACATTGTTTCAAATCAGAAGAGGTAATGAAAGTCTAATGTTGGTGTCCTTTCACCCAGAACAACAAACAGATACTGTATTGCTTGACTGCTCAGTCAAGTAGCACATCCATACTGCTAGTAGTACTATAAAACCCTCCCACTGGCACAAGTTCAGGACCCCACTCCTCTGCAGAGCTTCAGTGACAGGCACAATGACAGAGTATATCCTGTGACTGTCGTGTGAAGTCTGAGCTGTAGCATGACGAAAAGCAGACTGACCTAAATATAATGTCCAGTGATAGTCATGGCAAATGAAGGCTTTTTAAGGAAAATTGCATTAGCTATTATTTTTCAAGTGAATGTCAAGCTAGCTTTATGTTAATGTTTAAAATATATATACTGAACAAAAATGTAAATGCAACATGTGAAGTGTTGGTCCCATGTTTCATTAGCTAAAATAAAAGATACCTGAAATTTTCCATACACACAAAAAGCTTATTTCTCTCAAATGTTGTGCACAAATGTGTTTACATCCCTGTTAGTGATCTCCTTTTCCTTTAATAATCCATCCATCTGACAGGTGTGGCATACCAAGAAGCTGATGTGCAGTTTTGCCACAGATGTCACAGATGTATCACAATGCCACAGATGTATCAAGTTTTGAGGGAGTGTGCAATTGGCATGCTGACTGCTGGAATGTCCAACAGAGCTTTTGCCAGGGAATTGAATGTTAATTTCTTGACCATAAGCAGCCCTCAACGTCGTTTCAGAGAATTTGGCAGTATATCCCAACAGGCCTCACAACCGCAGTCCACGCCAGCCCAGGACCTCCACATCCAGCTTCTTCGCCTGCGGATCGTCTGAGGATGGGGTGGGGGGGTGCTGAGGAATATTTCTGTCTATGACAAGTTTGTGACGACCAACTGAGTGTCTTGCATTCACTGGCTTCTTGCCCTCAGAATAGTACATAAGTATTTAGGTTGCAGCTTCACATAGACTTTGTTCAACAAACGTTTTGAAGTGAACCAATGAGTAGAGCTGCCTTGGTTCAGGAGCAGTGAGCACTGATGATTCTGTTGCCTGGGCCCAGATCTGTTTGTGCTGTCTTGCCAACTCCTATGGTCATTGTCGTGCAATAGGAGTTGGCTATACAGCACAAACAGATCTGTGACCAGGCTACGTAAAACCACCAGTGTAGGCTGGTCCCAAATCTGTTTGTGCTGTCTTTCTTGACAATTCCTATGGTTATTACCGAACCATAGGAGTTGGCTAAATAGCACAAACAGATCTGGAACAAGGCTACCATCAGTAGTTCAGAAGCAATATACTAGCATTGGTGGCCATCTCCTCGTCGGTTCACTTCACACAAACAGATTTGGGATCAGGGCCTACACTGATGGTTTACTTTACAAGCAATCTAAGAGGACTGTGAGGAGTACTGCAGGTAGTCAAGAAGCGCCATCTGTCATGACACTCCTCCCACGGAAAGGCACAGCACTGCCTGGCAACCCAACAGAACGGCCATTTTAGGAACCTCTAAACACTACACACCAGATCGTCTGTCAACTGTTTACATTTGAGGTATATACTGTATGTTCATTGAAGTCCCACTACACTCACTATACTGTTATAACACTATACTGCTATAACTGCCATTCTAGTCTAGAATAATTGAATTTGTTTAAGTAATCATTTTGAGTTTTAGTGTTCAAGAGTTTGTTTTATATTAAGATACGTCATATCCTAGTTCATAAACTTGTAAACGGCAGATGGGCTTGTCAGCTGTTCAATCGAACAGACTCTCTGCCTCTCTGTTTGCCATTTTATCAAGACCTCAGCGTGTCTGAGACTACTGTATAAGAAACCGTGAAGAAGCCCTTAAAAGAGGGATTGTTGACTTAAGAGCAGACAGTTGTTGATCTACTGTACTATATGAAGACAGGGATTCTCAGCCTCCTCAACCTAATTATTCTGTTGGGGTAGTGCTTCCCACATAATTAGGAATTAGAATACTAGAATTTTTGGACCATTCTGGAACTTTGAGGTTTTATGACATTGTCCCTCTAGTAATTTAATAGGATCTCTCAACCTGGTCTCATAGACAAGATGTAACATAGTAAAGTCATTCCAGGACACTCAAATGTGTATGTTGTGTTTGGTATGGTTAAGGGTAGTTGGTCGGCGTGGATGGGTGAGGGTATAGCGCAAATGTCTAGCAACCCAAAGGTTGCGTGTTCGAATCTCATCACAGACAACTTTAGCATTTTAGCTACTTTGCAACTACTTACTACATTTTAGCTACTTTGCAACTACTTAGCATGTTAGCTAACCCTTCCCCTTTAACCTAACCCTAATATTAACTGTAACCTTCACTGTAACTTTAACCCCTGACCCTAACTCCTAGCCTTGCTAATGTTAGCCACCTAGCTAACGTAAGCCATCTAGCCACCTAGCTAACTAACATCAGCCACAAGAAATTGGAATTCGTAAAATATCATACGTTTTGCAAAATCGTAACATATTGTACTAATTGCAATTCATAACATACAGTATCATACAAATTCTAATTTGTATTAAACATTTCAAATGAAATGGACGATGGACAGCCACAAATTAATACATACCAAATGAAAAGTGAAATATCAGACTAATTGTAGTGTCCTGGATTTACATTTACTATGTTACATCTACCCCTGAGTCCAGGTTGGATCTCTATGGTGCTGCCTACCCCTCAAAGTCTTCAAGTGGATGGATCTATTTGAAGCCCCAGTGTAACGTTACAGTATGTCAAGTATTCACGGAGTCATCACAATCAGTAAGACTCAGCCCCAGCCTGGGCCTGGGGTAGATATCAGTAGCATTGAAGCCTGAACACACTCACTCCTTCACTAGGGTTTATAATAACACACTCACTCCTTCACTAGAGTTTATAATAACACACTCACTAATTCACTAGGGTTTATAATAACATACTCACTCCTATACTAGGGTTTATAATAACATACTCACTCATTCACTAGGGTTTATAATAACATACTCACTCCTATACTAGGGTTTATAATAACATACTCACTCCTTCACTAGGGTTTATAATAACATACTCACTCCTTCACTAGGGTTTATAATAACACACTCACACCTTCACTAGGATTTATAATAAGATACTCACTCCTTCACTATAATAACATTTACATTTACATTTAAGTCATTTAGCAGACACTCTTATCCAGAGCGACTTAATAACACACTCACTCATTCACTAGGGTTTATAATAACATACTCACTCCTTCACTAGGGTTTATAATAACACACTCCTTCACTAGGGTTTATAATAACACACTCACTCCTTCACTAGGATTTATAATAACACACTCACTCCTTCACTAGGGTTTATAATAACATACTCACTCCTTCACTATAATAACACACTCACTCCTTCACTATAATAACACACTCACTTCTTCACTAGGGTTTATAATAACATACTCACTCCTTCACTATAATAACACACTCATTCATTCAATAACACACTCACTTCTTCACTAGGGTTTATAATAACATACTCACTCCTTCACTAGGGTTTATAATAACACACTCACTCCTTCACTAGGGTTTATAATAACACACTCACTCCTTCACTGGAGTTTATAATAACACACTCACTCCTTTACTAGGGTTTATAATAACATACTCACTCCTTCACTAGGGCTTATAATAACACACTCACTCCTTCACTAGGGTTTATAATAACAATAATAACAGACTCAATCCTTCACTAGGGTTTAGAATAACACACTCACTCCTTCACTAGGGTTTACAATAACAGACTCACTCCTTCACTAGGGTTTATAATAACACACTCACTCCTTCACTAGGGTTTATAATAACACACTCACTAATTCACTAGGGTTTATAATAAGACACTCACTCCTACACTAGGGTTTATAATAACACACTCACTAATTCACTAGGGTTTATAATAACACACTCACTCCTACACTAGGGTTTATAATAACACACTCACTAATTCACTAGGGTTTATAATAACATACTCACTCATTCACTGGGGTTTATAATAACACACTCACTCCTACACTAGGGTTTATAATAACCCTGTGAGGTAACCAGAGAAAAATAGAAGAGAAAGTGTTGGGCGGGAGGAGGTGTCTCTGTAGATTATACAATACAGCATACATCTTGAAGTGCTGTCAAGGTCCAACATTTGATATACATTTATTTAATACAATATGATGTAGCCATTATGCCACAGACACATTGTGCAGACACGATTTACTGTATATGCATTTCATTAATTTTTCAAGTAGTACACAGCAAATAGGTCAACTTTTTTAATGGAGTACCATCAGACTGGGAATGTTCATTTATTGCATTTGCCTCTTATACAGTATTCTAATTAAGAAATAACTTAATTGATCAATTCACATGATAAACTGATACTTCTGTGAATATAACATACAGGATTAACGCCCCCTGGCAGTATCTCGTTGTCTGGGTTGAGGTGTTAAAGAGTCATTTATTTCTGTTACAGTTCTCCAACGGCAGAATAGGACACCCTCTCCAGCTAATACTAATAATAAACCTTGCGACCAACTCAACTCCACACAACAGCCCTATCAAATATTTTTTTAAAGATGAAATATTGTAAACAATCATCTCTGTAGTATTTTGGTCCATCTGAGTCTGGTTTTGGATTGTTACAGTAACGTTTGTTTCTTACAGCACAACCCCTGAGCTTTTAGTTCCTACCAGTATAATTCTCTTGGACTGAAGGGCTAGCTGGCTATAAGGCATGGGAACAGACTCTTAAGTGTTGGGGATGTTCTCTTTGCTTTTTATAGTCCAGCCAAAGTATCTTTCCAAATAAATAGTAGGGAAATGATTTCTAAAGGGTGCTTGGGTTTGCAGTGGCAACAGTGATCACCTAAAACCTAGCGAAAGGGTAGCAGAATATCCCAATTATTTTCACAGACAATTGTCATGATCAATGATCAGAATCTGATTAACAATATTTCAGCTTTTAGGTCAGATCTGTTTATTTGAACATTTTAATATTTGATCACAATGACGTAAGTAGCTACAGATTTAGCCATTGTAAAGTTTAACAGACAGGGTTCACGAAACATGCACTTTTGTAGTCCTTTGCTCCGCTAGGAGCTATAACCTCTTGAGACCCAGCAATACATTTTTGTCCTGTCTAGGGGACATTCGTTTTTGGTCCGTAAGTCTAAAGCCACACATGCCACTGTGTACCTTTTGAGAGGATATTCTGGGCATTTCAAAGATATTTCACATGTGGGGGTGTCACCGGGTGTAATTATCCATTTTGTGAGTAAAATTGTTTCTAATGGAATAGTTTGGTGAGTTTTCAGAGTAGTGTCATATTTTTTCACATTAAATAAGAGCTTAATAAAAGCTTGTTAATACATGTCCTCTGTAGTGTAAATCACGATGCTCTAACGATACTTTATACCCACTGCCCCATTTACTGTGAGACTAAATGTTTCATAATTACCATTAACTGAGTCCTAATGGCCAATACAGTGCACATACGATAAAAAGTCAATACAAATATTTGTTCAATGTATTTTTCTTTGTAACATGTTTTTTTCACCCCAAACATGTATGTGATGTAAAAAAGTATATATACAGTGCATTCGGAAGGTATTCAGACCCACATTTTGTTACGTTACAGCCTTATTCTAAAAAAATTTTTTTTTAAATCTCATCAATCTACACACAATACCCTAGAATTACAAAGAAAAAAATGTTTTTTAGAAATTGTGAAAATGTATTACAAATAAAAAATTGAAATATCACATTTACAGAATTATTCAGAACCTTAACTCAGTACTATGTTGAAGTACCTTTGGCAGTGATTACAGGCTAGAGTTTTCTTGGGTATGACGCCACAAGCTTGGCACACCTTTATTTGGGGGAGTTTTCCCCATTCTTCTTTGCAGATACTCTCAAGCTCTGTCAGGTTGGATGGGGAGCATTGCTGCACAGCTATTTTCAGGTCTCTCCAGAGATATTGATTGGGTTCATGTCTGGGCTCTGGCTGGGCCAGTCAAGGACATTCAGAGACACTCCTGCATTGTCTTGGCTGTGTGCTTTTGGAAGGTTAACCTTCACCCCAGTCTGAGGTCCTGAGCGCTCTGGAGCAGGTTTTCATCAAGGATCTCTGTACATTGCTCCATTCATCTTTGCCTCGATCATAACTAGTCTCCCAATCTCTGCTGCTGAAAAACATTCCCACAGCATGATGCTGCACCACCATGCTTCACCGTAGGGATGGCTGGTGTAGGCCGTAATTGTAAATACTAATTTGTTCTTAACTGACTGGCCTAGTTAAATAAAGCTTAAATTTAAAAAATACAACAATTGTGTGTAGTTTGATGAGGGAAAAAATGTATTTAATCCATTTTATAATAAGTCTGTAGTGTAACAAAATGTGGAAAAAGTCAAGGGGTCTGAATTCTTTCCGAATGCACTGTATATAGCATATCAGGAGAATAAGGAATAAGTCAAGTAAGTCATTGTTAGGTTGGGTTTGTGGATATTGAGTAAATTAGGCTTTGTCTGTTTCCCTGCAGGACGACCCATGCTAAGGCCAAGTCAGATGCTGCCGATCAGGCTTCCCAGGCCTCCAACCAGGAGTCCAGCGTCGCCAGGGTAGTGGCCAGGGAACTGTCCCCTTCCTTCTATCAGCCAGGTATGTGAAGTGGACTTCTCAACTGTATGATCCAGGGCATGACACTGACAAGAGATACAGTACCCAAGAACCTGGATATCCAGGCTTTCTCACATACCTTCCAATAGCCAAGTGCTCTACAAGACCTGGAAGAACAGTAATGCAATACTTTCAAGAACAGTATTTAAAAGTGAATTGAACGATATTACAAGATTTTCAAAGCAAAGTAAAGTCCTGTTCAAGGTATCTAGCATCTTGCTGTACAGACCGATAGAAAGATCTGTCCTGCTGCTGTTTCTGTTCTTTGCTTGGATGAGGTAGGCTCTCCGCAAGGGTAGTCACCTTTGAAGGTCTAAAAAAAGAAGCGTCTTACTTGGGTAGAGGGACCATATCAGTTTCCTTACAGGTCTGTCAGTGGCCCAGGGCCACACAGTGTGCCCCTGCATTTCTTTATCCTCTCAGTCACTCACTACCCACCCAGGACACCGTGGAATGCTTTGCAGATCTAAAAAGACACTGATAACAAGTTGTCACTGACTGTTGAGTGCCTGCCCGAAATGTCTGGGTCTTATGGTACAAATGGGCATAGTCCACTGTAAATTCCACCATCAACTATCACTAACACACAGCTGACAGGGAGAAACAAGAGGATATAATATTTCCCAGATTCTACCTGCAAGAATTGTCTTGGATCTTCTTGAATGAAAAATTGTTAGCTAAACAACAGTATGTGATCGATCTTTTCTCACTCCATCTATTAGTCTTTTTGTCTGGGTCCGTGTTTGCTTGTCTGCCCTTTACGTCAGATAGTAAGTGTTTACATCAGAGCCTGTAAATAGAAGGCTCTGACAAATCAGTATTTCAAATCCTACCATGCAGAATTATGTTATAGGTTGTACATCAAGAACCGGCAGTTCATATTTCATTAGGCCTATATTACAGACTCAACTTGTTTGGATTGGCATATTGCAATTCAGCTGTTAAGATTAAAGGTCCACTCTATGATATTTACAGCCTAAAGTACCATGTTTTTTTATCAGACTGTGAAAATGAGAACTATGAATAATCAATCTTAATGGGATCTTTAATGGGATCAGCAGTTGCTCTGTTTTCTCAGTTCAGCTGTAGTCCCCCCACATGAGGTTTTCTAGCAAGACGTTCCTGGTGTGACAGGAACTGGACTGTGTTACAAGCAGACAGAGTGGCTCCAAATACAAATAGAGACCTTGTGATACCCCTCAAATAGAGACCTTGTGATACCCCTCAAATAGAGACATTGTGATACCCCTCAAATAGAGACATTGTGATACCCCTCAAATAGAGACATTGTGATACCCCTCAAATAGAGACATTGTGATACCCCTCAAATGGAGACCTTGTGATACCCCTCAAATGGAGACCTTGTGATACCCCTCAAATGGAGACCTTGGTGATACCCCTCAAATAGAGACCTTGTGATACCCCTCAAATGGAGACCTTGGTGATACCCCTCAAATAGAGACCTTGGTGATACCCCTCAAATAGAGACCTTGTGATACCCCTCAAATAGAGACCTTGTGATACCCCTCAAATATAGATACCCCTCAAATAGAGACCTCGGTGATACCCCTCAAATAGAGACCTCGGTGATACCCCTCAAATAGAGACCTTGGTGATACCCCGGAAAATCCATCCTTCACTGTCTCCACTTCTTAGCGAAACAAATTAGTCTGATCTTTATCTAGTCTGATCTAGTCTTACATATTGGCCAAAACGGCACAGCGCGTGCGCCATCATGCACATGTTGATTTTGTCTGTCCCCACCAGACGCTTTCAAAAACAACTGTGAACCAACTATATTAATTTGGGGACAGGTCGGAACACACATGAAACATTCATGGATGTTTAGCTAGCTTGCTGTTGCTAGCTAATTTGTCCTGTGAGATTTGGTTTGTTATTTTACCTGAAATGTATATGGTCCTTTCTTTCTGGGTCTTTGGAAAATGTTGACCCATTTTGAGTCAATTTGATTGAATAACATGTATGTGTACATTTATTTTGCAACGCTCGCATGCACACAACATGGCCAGTCTAGTCAGGGTGTTCGCTTGTTGTTGAGATTAGAATCTCATCAAACATAATAACATTTATTCATGTTGTTCCACAGGCCCAGAGTACATGAAAAAGAGAGCATTACAGGAGATCTCAGAGGCCAATGAGCACACAGACCCTATAATGCATGAGCAACTGTTAGCAGAGCAGCCACTGACACCTGCTGAAAGCCCAATGCTGCACGACAGGCCTGGCTCCACTCCAGCCTGCACACCCTCCCCCAGCCCGGCCATCACCCCTCCAGCATCCAGGCACTCCAAACAGGGCAGCATCAGCAAAGAGGACTCCCATCTACTCGGCCCTGCTGGCTGGAACGGGGACAAAGGTGGTGGAAGTCGGGGGAGCAGCCGTCCCAACAGCAGAACCAACAGCCGACCCACCACCCCCTCGTACAATGTGGCCACCACCACTGCTCCCCCTGAAGAGTGCCCCACTTCTGCCCCCATCCTCAGCAGCCGGGGGAACTCCCGCGCCTCCAGCCGCCTGAGCAACAAGATAGAGCAGTGCTCTGACCTGGAGATCAAGCCCCTGGAGAAGACGGCCTCTGAGGCTAAATTGTCCAACGCTACTCCCTTGGTAAGGACCAGTGTCACCTACTCAGAAGAAGAAGTCCCACCCCCTCATCCCGCCTCCAAAGAGTCTTCCAAAGCTGCCGTCACCCCCGAGGTTAATGAGGCAGAGTCCACACAAAGAACAGAGTCGGTCAATGAACGACCAGTGTCCGCTGTATCTGAGAGCAAACCAGGGTCCAGCGCTCAGTCTGTTAATAAAGTGTCACCCAAGCCATCGCCGTCACCCAAGCCATCGCCAAAACGAGAGGCCAGTCCGACTTCAAAACCTGCCACACCTGCACCCAAACAAGCACCTAAGGTTGAACCCAAAGCGGAGGCCAAGCTGATGAAGAACATGGTAAAGAGCCCAGGTACAAGTGAAGTTACAGAGCTAGATGAATTTGAGCAGGTAAGGCAATTCAAGCAATTAATATCTCATGTAATGAACAGTGTTGAGAACAAATTCAGTCAAATGAAGACTCTTCTTACATGTTCTGTAGTACATTCTCCCATGACCTGAGTTCTAAAAGTAGACTCATAGCATACAGTAGGTCCTCTCTCTCCTCTAAGTGCAAATTTGTAACATGATGTTACTCTGGAGACTGTTTACTGCCATTGGTGCTGGTCCTTTAAAGCAGACTAATCATACTCCCTATCTCAGTAACCTCCCCTCCTCCTCTACTCTGTTATGTTAATAATAACCCCTCTAGTTATGTTTGTACATATCCTCAACGGCATTTACTTTTTGACTAACACAATCAATACAATTCTCCCATTACAAGGGAAATGATGAACAGATTACATGACAAACATTTTTCTCCAGCAACCAACAGCTACCATCAGTAGCTCTAAGTAGCTAAGAAAATTCCTATTTTGTCATCCAGATGACCAATTCCCATCAATGAAAATATGTAAATAAACATAGGTGACTGTTACATAGGTGTTTACAGAAGCAACAGTTGTTTGTTCAGAATTATTACTTAGATGCCATGCAGACTAGGGGTTTGACTGGTACGTGAGCCCTAAGCAGTCTGCCCTATAAGGCATGTATTCTAGGGGAGGTTTTCCAATAGCCCAGGCTAAATGTTGTTACTAGAGTGATTACAGAATTGCTACACAGGAATAGATGCAGCTTCATTGCAAAATGTTACCATAAGGATCATTGAGATTTTATGTTCATCCCATTCATATTGCTGATGTTTTATAGATCTATAGGAGTTTTAAAGTATCTTACCGGTATATTCATTGTTCTAACAACATCTCCTGCTATCTTGACTGCTACTATCTTGAACAGGTTTGTCTTGCAGAATTTATCACAACATGGTAAACCTGTATAAATAAAAGTTAAATAAAATATTAAATAAATCTACTCTCTCTCTCTTTCAGGGTCCGAACACCATCGTGATAACCATGGTGATTCTGCTCAACATTGGCCTGGCCATTCTCTTCGTACACATCCTGTCATGAAACTCTGTCGGCCCAGGTAACTAACACAGCTCTCTGACTGTCCTGCCAGTTACAGATACAGTGGGGGGGGGGAGTATTTAGTCAGCCACCAATTGTGCAAGTTCTCCCACTTAAAAAGATGAGAGAGGCCTGTAATTTTCATCATAGGTACACTTCAACTACAGACAGACAGACAAAATGAGGGGGAAAAAATCCATAAAATCACATTGTAGGATTTTAATGAATTTATTTGCAAATTATTGTGGAAAATAAGTATTGGTCACCTACAAACAAGCAAAATATATGGCTCTCACAGACCTGTAACTTCTTCTTCAAGAGGCTCCCCTGTCCTCCACTCGTTACCTGTATTAATGGCACCTGTTTGAACTTGTTATCAGTATAAAAGACATCAAACAGTCACACTCCAAACTCCACTATGGCCAAGACCAAAGAGCTGTCAAAGGACACTAGAAACAAAATTGTAGACCTGCACCAGAATGGGAAGACTGAATCTGTAATAGGTAAGCAGCTTGGTTTGAAGAATTCAACTGTGGGAGCAATTATTAGGAAATGAAAGACATACAAGACCACTGATAATCTCCCTTGATCTGGGGCTCCACGCAAGATCTCACCCCGTGGGGTCAAAATGATCACAAGAACGGTGAGCAAAAATCGCAGAACCACACGGGGGGACCTAGTGAATGACCTGCAGAGAGCTGGGACCAAAGTAACAAAGCCTACCATCAGTAACACACTACGCCGCCAGGGACTCAAATCCTGCAGTGCCAAATGTGTCCCCCTGCTTAAGCCAGTACATGTCCAGGCCCGTCTGATGTTTGCTAGAGAGCATTTGAATGATCCAGAAGAAGATTGGGAGAATGTCATATGGTCAGATGAAACCAAAATATAACTTTTTGGTAAAAAATCAACTCGTCGTGTTTGGAGGACAAAGAATGCTGAGTTGCATCCAAAGAACACCATACCTACTGTGAAGCATGGGGGTGGAAACATCATGCTTTGGGCCTGTTTTTCTGCAAAGGGACCAGGACGACTGATCCGTGTAAAGGAAAGAATGAATGGGGCCATGTATCGTGAGATTTTGAGTGAAAACCTCCTTCCATCAGCAAGGGCATTGAAGATGAAACATGGCTGTGTCTTTCAGCATGACAATGATCCCAAACACACTGCCCGGGCAATGAAGGAGTGGCTTCGTAAGAAGCATTTCAAGGTCCTGGAGTGGCCTAGCCAGTCTCCAGATCTCAACCCCATTGAAAATGGGGAGGAGATCTGCATGGAGGAATGGGCCAAAATACCAGCAACAGTGTGTGAAAACCTTGTGAAGACTAACAGAAAACGTTTGACCTCTGTAATTGCCAACAAATGGTATATAACAAAGTATTGAGATAAACGTTTGTTATTGACCAAATACTTATTTTCCACCATAATTTGCAAATAAATTCATTAAAAATCCTACAATGTGATTTTGTGATTTTTTTTTCTCATTTTGTCTGTCATAGTTGAAGTGTACCTATGATGAAAATTACAGGCCTCTCTCATCTTTTTAAGTGGGAGAACTTGTGGCTGACTAAATACTTTTTTGCCCCACTGTATACACTGAAAGGCCCCATGTTGCTTTTGTTTCAAGCAGTCGAAACACAGTGGCGCTCAACTTTTTACCCTTGCAACATGTAAGGAAATGTCTGTTTGATCTGATTACACCAAAAATTACTGTTTTGACTCTGAGGTACTTCAAGGTGATAATTATGATGAGACATATTAACTTGTCTTCATATTTGCTTTGTCTGCTTGAACTTTTTCCCACAGGTCACCAGCTTGCATTGGTGTTGAGGTAAGATTGCCCACATTTTTAAGCAAGGATCATCCAGAACAAAGAGACTACCAAAAAATTCAAGCCTTATATGGAAGGAAACTGACAACAGCTTCTCCACACACAGCCTCTTGTGACTGTGTTGAGGCTCTTTAAGGCCAAACAGATTTTCAGAGTCTTGGAATATCTGGAGCCGAATTGAAGGACTTATGAATCAAGACTGAAGGACATCAATGAATCTGAATGTCAGGAAGAGGGTCTGATTGGACACTGTGCTTGTAAAGGGGGGATCCACTGGTGAGTTTCAGTATCTACACTGGAGATGTTGTTGTAAGTTATACACAAGTTAAGTCTACGCTCAATGGCTTAACACCGACAGATTAGAGTGGTTGGTGACTGGACAGGTGAGGTTGTGTTCACACAGTTAGCCCAATTCTGATATTTTTTCCTCTAACTGGTCTTTTGACCAATCAAATCAGATCTTTTCACATCAGATTTTTTTTTCGAGATGATCTGATTGGTCAAAAGACCAATTAGTGAAAAAAATATCAGATTTGGGCTGTCTGTCTAAACGTAGCCTAAGTGTCATTAAATAATTAGTTATGTAATTAGATATTCATTTAACCGATAGCTTGCCTATAGAAATGTAGTCTCTTGGAAAATCTCAAATAAACTGAATATCCATCACTAATTTGTTCCTTGAAATTTAGTTTGATAGATCAGGTTTTCCCAAACACTGTCCTCTGGATCCCAAGGGGTGCATGCTTTGGTTTTTGTCCTAGCACTACACAGCTGTTTCAAATTATCAACTAATCCTCACTTGAATCAGCTGTATAGTGTTAGGGCATAAAACCGAAACTTGCACCCCTTGGCCGAGTTTGGGAGGGGAGGGGAGGGGAGAGGAGAGGAGAGGAGAGGAGAGGAGAGGAGAGGAGAGGAGAGGAGAGGAGAGGAGAGGAGAGGAGAGGAGAGGAGAGAGGAGAGGAGAGGAGGGGTAATAGTGTTGCGATTTATATATTATGCCACCATTAGATTATCTGTTTTCTTTTTTTGCCATATTCTCAGCTTTCTTCAGTAGACATCAGTAAAGACATCTCACAGTCTCTTTGACGCAGTCTCTTTGACATCACAGGGCTCCTGTAAGACATGAACTACAGAATATAGATTCGACATGAACTACAGAATATAGATTCCACAATGTCTGAGAATCAGTGATTCTTTTAACCACAATGGAAACACAACCCACCACATTTACATTTACATTTAAGTCATTTAGCAGACGCTCACCACAGCAGTGCAATGTCATGTACGGTTATGTTTTCACATCAAATATTCGCTTTCCAAGGCAAATGTTTGAGTGAGTCACACTGGACTTGTGTTTAAAACAATATCTGTAACTGGAGTGGTACTGCACTAATAAAAGGCGTTGTATAATTCAGTAAGAGGTTTTCAAATTACACAGAATAGAGGATACATTTTAGGACTTTAACCAGTGTGTGTGGTATTGAATTTCTGGTGTAATGTCTACTGTATGTAAACTGTCTTCTGTTTGTCTGATCAAAAGTAAGGTAAAGCACCCTATTTTATGCTTTGACTTCAATAAAAGCATGACTCAATCGAGTCACAGTGACAGACGTGGGCGGGTGGGGGGTCAATTCTGTCAAAACAATTGGGGAACACTTTGTAAAGATTTTGAGGGTAATTATTTGAACAAATGGGTTTGCTTTGTTAGAATGTAATTGTGAGCAGTTGTTTAGGGATTTTGTTGGTCTGTATGTTTGAGTAGGTCACACTATTTAAAATGCATTTCATTCAGAACAAACAGCTTGCGCTTCAAAATCAATTAAGCAGATTTTCCTCCCAACTTTTGTAAGCATCTGGGCACTGTTTGTTTGTTTGTTTGTGTGTTTGTTTGTGTGTTTTTGTACCTTTTTGAAGTACACCTATTTTAATCTACGAAAGTATTGTGTTGTTGCATTTTTGAGTAACATCCAATCCCACATATATATTTTTGTTGTTGTTGTAGAGTCAATGAGATTATACCTCATGTTTGGGGGAGAGAGGAAAATGTAGCGTATTTTAATTGAGAGCACTCTGAGATTGTGTCTAAATCATTAGAGATTGTGTCTAAATCATTATTCCTAGCTTTAATTTCCCTATTGTCCCAAAAGGTTGTCTTCGCTTCAAAAGATGATTGATAAATAAGTTGAAAAATATATTTGAGATAAGGTACTCTTGCCAGTTTCCTGGTAATGTAAAAGAGGACTCAGATCTATTTCCTTAGTGTTTCAACTCCCCGCTATGGACCATGAACTTATATCATGGTCATAACTATATAAGACTCCCTACCAGTTTCCTTACTCTCAATGACATTATTTTGTAAAACATCAAATGTTTCTGTAACATATTTTCATTACAATAATACACTAAAGAGGCCCACAATCAGAAGTGACTTTAGTTTGACCAAGCAGCCAACATGTATTTATTTTTAAAAGCTCTTAGATGTAATGTCCCCTGTTTAGGGGACCTGCGTGGTTCTGGTACCGGTTTCGACCGCCATTTTCACTTATAAATCAATCTGTGGACACCATAGATTGAAATGGCTTGCATTGAGAGATAGCCCTGGTTCCCACGGATACCATATTATATTTTCTGAGTGTGTGTGACGAAGGATGTGAAATCTGAAACCACTTGAATCTGGGATGCCCTCCTTCCATTTAATGCGCTCTCCCGAACTGTCCATCAAATCCTGGCTGAACATTATGTCAAAACAACTGACAAAGCACATGCCTGCAATCCGTACATCATAGCGCACCAGGAGAGTGGTTTCATCACTGTAGCATATTCAGAGATCGATTTATAGCCATTCATCTAAAATCATTCATGTATTTTAAAGAAAAAAACACTTTCTCTTTGTCATAGACAAATACTAATATGAGAAGAAATATTAACAAGTTCAGGAAGCAAAGCTAGAGCTCTGTGAGATGTTCACTGTGATGAGTGCAGATGTTTTGATCAAGAGAGACCTATAGAAAGTTGCACATTTTTCTAACACTAAACATACAATAGTACACTAGATTACCAAAAACATGTGGAGACCTGCTCGTCGAACATCTATTTTCAAAATCATGGTCATTTGTATGGAGTTGGTCCCCCCTTTGCTGCTATGACAGCCTCCACTCTTCTCGGAAGGCATTCCACTAGATGTGGGAACATTTCTATTGGGACTTGCTTCCATTTAGCAACAACAGCATTAGTGAGGTCAGGCACTGATGTTGGGCGATTAGGCCTGGCTCTGAGTTGTCGTTACAATTCATTCAATGGGTTTGAGGTCAGGCCTCTGTGCAGGCCAGTCAAGTTCTTCCACACCACCGATCTTGACAAAACATTTCTGTATGGAACTCACTTTGTGCACTGGGGCATTGACATGCTGAGACAGGAAAAGGCCTTCCCCAACATCGGAAGCACAGAATCATCTAGAGTGTCATTGTATGCTGTAGAGTTAAGATTTTCCTTCACTGGAACTAAGGGGCCTAGACTGAACCATGAAAAACAGCCCCATACCATTATTCCTCCTCCACCAAACTTTACAGTTGGCACTATGCATTGAGGAAGGTAGCATTCTCCTGTCTTCCACCAAACCCAGATTCGCTTGCTGGACTGCCAGATGGTGAAGCATAATTCATCACTCCAGAGAATGCGTTTCAACTGCTCCAGAGTCCAATGGAGGTGAGCTTTACACCACACCAGTCAATGCTTGGCATTGCACATGGTGATTTAGGCTTGTGTGCGGCTTCTTGGCCATGGAAACCCATTTCATGAAGCTCCTGACGAACAGTTCTTGTGCTGATGTTGCTTCCAGAGGCAGTTTGGAAGAGGCACTCAGTACCGAGTGTTGCAACCGAGGACAGACAATTTTTACACTCTTCAGCGCTTCATGGTCCCGTTCGGTGAGCTTGTGTGGCCTACCACTTCGCCAGCCATTGTTGCTCCAAGACGTTTCCACTTCACAATAACAGTGCTTACAGTTGACTAGTGTAGCTCTAGCAGGGCAGAAATTTGACCAACTGACTTTTTGGAAAGGTGACATCATATGACAGTGCCACAATGAAAGTCACTGAGCGTTTCAGTATAGGCCATTCTACCGACGGTGTTTGTCTATGGAGATTGCATGGCTGTGTGCACGATTTTATACACCTGTCAGCAACGGGTGTGGCTGAAATAGCCAAATCCACTCATTTGATGGGATGTCTTTGTATATATAGTGTATACTAATGTTTTATTTTTTTGTTAATTGAAATACAATACAAATATTACAGAGTATTTTATGTAGATAAAAAAAGACAAATCAATTTTAATCCCAGTTTGTAATGCAACAAAATGTGGAAAAAGTCTTGAATATTTTCTGTAGGCATTCCATTACTTTTTCCACATTTTGTTATGTTACAGCCTTATTCTAAAATTGATTAAATACATGTTTTCCTTATCAATCTACACACAATATCCCATAATGACAAAGTGAAAACAGGTTTTCAGAAATGTTTGCAAATTAAAGCAGAAATACCTTATCTACATAAGTATTCAGACCCTATGCTATGAGACTTGAAATTGAACTCAGGTGCATCCTGTTTCCATTGATCATCCTTGAGATGACTTGATTGGAGTCTACCTTTGGTAAATTCAATTGATTGGACATGATTTGGAAAGGTACACACCTGTCTATATGAGGTCCCACAGTTGATTGTGCATGTCAGAGCAAAAACCAAGCTATGAGGTTGACGGAATTGTCTGTAGAGCTCCGACACAGGATTGTGTCGAGGCACAGATCTGGGGAAGGGTACCAACAAATTCATGCAGCATTGAAGGTCCCCAAGAACATAGTGACATCCATCATTGTTAAATGGAAGAAATGTGGAGCCCCCAAGACTCATCCTCTTCCAGACTGAGCAATCGGGGGAGAAGGGCCTTGGTCAGGGAGGTGACCAAGAACCTGATGATCACTCTGACAGAGCTTCAGAGTTACTGTAAGTCGCTCTGGATAAGAGCGTCTGCTAAATGACTTAAATGTAAATGTAGAGATGGAAGAACCTTCCAGAAGGACAACCATCTCTGTAGCATTCCACCAATCAGGTCTTTATGGTAGAGTGGCCAGACGGAAGCCACTCCTCAGTAAAAGGCACATGACAGCCCGCTTGGAGTTTGCCAAAAGGCACCTAAAGGACTCTCAGTCCATGAGAAACAACTTCTCTAGTCAGATGAAACCAAGATTGAACTATTTGGCCTGAATGCCAAGCATCACGTCTGGAGGAAACCTGGGACCATTCCTACTGTGAATCATGGTGGTTGCAGCATCATGCTGTTGGGATGTTTTTCAGCTGCAGGGACTGGGAGACTAGCCAGGATCGAGGGAAAGATGAAAGCAGCAAAGTACAGACAGATCCTTTATGAAAACCTTCATTTTCAATACATTCAGGACTTAATCCATTTTAGAATAAGGCTGTAACATAACAAAATGTGGAAAAAGACAAGGGATCTGAATACTTTCCATTTGCACTCTATATGTTATTTCCTTCACGGGGCACATACTTGCACAAGACTAATGATCTACAGTATATATTGTTGTTTTCATCCTTCTGGTCTCATGACATCAGACCCACGTGAAGCCCCTTGCTCATATATGTCTATTTTATCAAAATCGGGGGATAGCTTTGACCGGGACCTGGACACAGGTCCAAGCAACTGTCAAGCCAACACCTTAACTGTTATGCCACAAGGTTCAAACCTCTTGAAGAGGTTGCTAGGCAGGTAACAACAATATAATTGTAAACGAGCCTATAGGGTGTTTTGCATCTGCAGTCGTCCTGTTTAGGTCCAATCTAGACACATTGGGAACAGTATTTTTAAACCCCACCTGTCCTGTCCCACAGCTTGACAGATCTCCCCCATGACAGGGCAGGGTATGAATACCAGGACCTATTTTAGATCAGGGCTGTGAACTGGGACTGGGCTCTTCTCAGGCCTAGCTGGCTTTCACATTGGTAAATTGGAGAGTACATTTCACAGTTCACATCTCCAATTCACAATGAATGTAGATAACATAGAATGTAATATTATGCATGTATTATTTGTTTGCATCCTGAAGGTGAGAAAATGCAGAGTCTAGGTCTACCCTCTATGCAGTTATGGCTGTGATTTTCTGAGTGTGTTGTTTTAATACTACCTTCATGATATTTTGTAGCGTTCAGGAAAGTATTGATCTGTTGGGGTATGTATTGGGAATTGTTGCCCATTCATGTTCACAGAAGGAAATGGACATGTATTTATTGCACAACACTGCCCTCTAGACATGAAAGTGGTTAGGTAGCAAAGCAAACTAACAAACACAAGCACCACTCTTTTAAAGAAAAGGTCTCATGACAAAGTTCAATACTGAAATGATTTAAACTTTAAATTCTTTACGTTAGTAGTTAAAACAAATCATTTCTAGATTATTATGAATCCATAATAGACAGTAGCGCTGAGGGAGGAAAGCTCATAATAATGTCTGGAATGGAGTCAAAGGAATGGTATCAAGCACGTGGTTTCCATGTGGTTGACACCATTCCATCCATTATTATGAGCTGTCCTCCCCTCAGCAGCCTCCACTGATAAACATTATTTGAAATTTTGTGACTGTTAACAGTGTTCCTAGAAACCAATGAATTTGTCTAAGCCACCTATATAAGAATACACATAAGGGAGAGGATTATAAACTAATGGTATGAACACCTCTAAAGGGGAACCTGAAAATTATGACAAGTAAACATGTAGTTTTCCATACAATGTACATTTCTTGTCAAAATTAAAGTGCTTTTTGACTGAGGTTAGGAGTGTAGTGGATGGAAATAATAGAAAATGTGGATCTATGAAAAGGGAGAATGAAAAGATAAAGGTGGATATATGGAAAAGAGAAATGAAAGAAGAGGGTGATAAAGAGTTTGAAAGACAGAGGAAGAAAGACAGCCATTTCTAATACTCTTCCCCGTCCTCATCTCCTTCACCGCTGTCACGTCCCACCTCTTCATAATCCTTCTCCAGGGCTGCCATGTCCTCTCTGGCCTCAGCAAACTCTCCCTCCTCCATACCCTCACCTACGTACCAGTGCACAAAGGCACGTTTGGCGTACATCAGGTCAAACTTGTGGTCAAGCCGAGCCCAGGCCTCTGCCACAGCAGTGGTGTTGCTCAGCATGCACACAGCCCTCTGGACTTTGGCCAGGTCTCCACCAGGGACCACAGTGGGAGGCTGATAGTTGATGCCAATCTTGAAACCAGTTGGACACCAGTCAACAAACTGAATGGAACGTTTAGTCTTGATTGTTGCAATGGCAGCATTGACATCTTTGGGCACCACGTCACCACGGTATAGAAGGCAGCATGACATGTACTTGCCGTGACGAGGGTCACATTTCACCATCTGGTTGGCTGGTTCAAAGCAGGCATTGGTGATCTCAGAGACAGTTAACTGCTCATGGTAAGCCTTCTCTGCAGAAATAACTGGGGCATAGGTGGCCAGAGGGAAATGGATACGGGGGTAGGGCACCAAGTTGGTCTGGAACTCTGTCAGATCAACATTGAGGGCACCATCAAATCGAAGGGAAGCCGTGATGGAGGAAACGATCTGGCTAATGAGCCTGTTGAGGTTGGTGTAAGTAGGACGCTCAATGTCGAGGTTCCTACGGCAGATGTCATAGATAGCCTCATTATCCACCATGAAGGCACAGTCAGAGTGCTCTAGGGTGGTGTGGGTGGTCAGGATGGAGTTGTAGGGCTCTACCACAGCTGTGGACACCTGGGGAGCTGGGTAGATGGAGAACTCCAGCTTGGACTTCTTGCCGTAGTCAACAGACAGGCGCTCCATCAGCAGGGAGGTGAAACCAGAGCCGGTCCCACCTCCAAAGCTGTGGAAAACCAGGAAGCCCTGAAGGCCTGTGCACTGGTCAGCCTGAGGAGAGAGAGAAACACATCAATGGAAGGACATGTAGTTGATAACATATTTTACTGATATTTTCATTAATCAAACCAACCAGTTTGCGGATCCTGTCCAGCACCAGGTCGATGATCTCTTTGCCAATAGTGTAGTGTCCACGAGCATAGTTGTTGGCAGCATCCTCTTTGCCAGTGATGAGCTGTTCAGGATGGAATAACTGGCGATAGGTCCCAGTTCGCACCTCATCTGAGGAGAGAAAATGAGCAGCTCATGGAGGAGCTCAATACCACAAAAGCAAAAAATCACATCTAACAAACACCTTTGACTCAATGTAGGAAACATAAAGCTTACCAATAACTGTGGGCTCCAGGTCCACAAACACAGCCCTGGGGACATGCTTTCCAGCCCCAGTCTCACTGAAGAAGGTGTTGAAGGAGTCGTCTCCTCCTCCAATGGTTTTGTCACTGGGCATCTGTCCGTCTGGCTGGATCCCATGCTCCAGGCAGTAGAGCTCCCAGCAGGCATTTCCAATCTGGACTCCAGCCTGACCCACGTGGACGGAGATGCACTCTCGCTGTGGAAAGAGAGTTGTTTACGACTTTCTCAAACCAATAACTACTTTTTATTTGAAAATCGATCAAATATGAACTATACACATAAGTTCAGTTATAGTCAAAAGTTCTACTGTACAATCTTCTGAAAGAACTACTGGGCACAGATGTCAATTCAACACCTATCCCAAGTTGGTTCAACGTAATTACATTGAAATGATGTGGAAACAACGTTGATTCAACCAGTGTGTGCCCAGTGGGCAAACTGTTATATCTGAGTACATCTTTGGGCACAATAGACAATTGTACCAAAACATTCATCTAAAACTGGAATAGAAACGACAATATTTAATTTGTTCAAAAATGCCAATAGGATTGTTTGTTCTACATTATTCTTAGCAACTCTGTAGGGGAGGAGAGGGAGGAGAGGTGTGGGCACAGGGCATGACAGAAAATGCTTTCATTGTAGAAGAAGATAGGCTACCGGCTTAAACCAGAACACATGGGGACGCATCACCTGACTGAAGAAACAAGTGATCAGCTGTTGAACAGACAAACAGACAGTGTTTTTGAAGCCAAATGTCCGACATAGTTTACTGTGGGTGGTTCATTTGACAAATCATTCCCATCTGACCAACACAATGCATTTTACTTCAAATGTATTTAGTAGACCTTTAATGCTAACCAAATCTATTTTAATATGCAATGTTAAATCAAGGTATTTAATATTGCATTAAAAAATGTAATAGCATATCAGCCAAGCAGTTTGAACTTTAATATCATCAGAAATTCAAAATATCTCATGAAATATTTGAGTTCTAAATACATTTTACAGGATAGACTTGCCTACTCATTACGTATAGCCGAGTTCATAAACGAGGCAATTATTTGAATATATTATGAGTGTCAATGACCGAGTTTACATTTACCTCTACAATAAGTCCTCTTGCCTGGGTCACTTCTAATGCAGACAATCCAGACATCAAAGCAGAGAGAGATGTCACTGATAAATATGCCTCTAAGCAGAGACATCCATTTTGACATCAAGTTTTGTTAGAGTAGTTGACTGTAATTATCAACATAATTGTGACTGTTTATCATTTTGTTTTTGGTTAGGCTACAAAACTAAATCTGTGTAAGAGTATGACTTTAAAAATCATTTTAGTCGAATTGATGAAGTGTGTTGAAGAAATAAAATAGAAACAGCCTTCATCCGAACACTGAGACAAAATGAATGAAAGCAACAATAATAGTATTTGTTTTATACTCACCATGTTTAAGCTGAGAAGATTCAAGATTTGGTGCGGAGAAAATGAATCTTCTTTTAGTTCAACACTTACAGGCAGACCTTTAGGAGTCTGTTGTAAGAAGTCAGTGTGATACCAAATTCGGTGGGTGGGGCCATTTATAGTTCCACGATACAGTGGACAGACAGGCTTTGTCGAAACTGATTGGAAGATCTTATGATATGCCTGGTCCCAATTGGCTATCAGAGTAGAATACTACATAGTATCTCATAGGCATGTTGAAACTCTGCATGAGGGTTTTTCTCTGATATAAGTGTAAGCATCTTCAGAGCCTACTTGTGCAAGTTGAAGTAACACTGTATAACTGCAGTTATATGTCCAAAATATTCCCATTCACTGTAGTATGCTGTATCCAGTGATTTTGCAGTTCAACTGCACTACTACAATTTCAGAATTCATATGTCACCAAATTATTAAGATTTTACTACATTGTAACTGCAGTATATTTTTTAGTTGCTCTTATCCAGAGCAGCTTAATTAAAGGAACAACTAGGGTTAAGTGCCTTGCTCAAGGGCACAATGATACATTTTTCACCTAGTCAGCTCTAGGATTCAAACCAGCAATCTTTCACTTAGTGGCCCAACGCTCATTTAACCGCTAGGCGATCTGCCTCCAAGGTGGCAGGTCTATTGGTTAGAATTGGACAGAAACCCCCGAGCTTCAAATCTCTTCTGCCCCTGAACTTAACCCACTGTTCCCAGGCCATAAAAATAAGAATATGTTCTTAACTGACTTGCCTGGTTAAATAAAGGTCAAATTAAAATTTTAAAAAATAATGCAGATTCCTCTACTTCCGGTAAATATGTTGGTTCTGAAAACATAGATAAATAATTCATGAAATAGTATGCAACAAAACATATACATGGGAGACAATTTCAACACATTTTATTGGTGAATCTTCAATGAGACACTCGTTTTTTCCCCTGTGACTGTCACTATGTGTTTCAAACCTAAAAAAGCAACAATAAAATATGAAACCGTAAAAATAAATGCATTGCTTTTTTTATTGTGCTTTTATAAGATATGGGAGCCAGGGGCATCCTTGCATGAACACTCAGTATTCCTCTCCATCCTCCTGTCCATCACCCTCTCCAGAGTCAACCCCTACCTCTTCATAATCCTTCTCCAGGGCTGCCATGTCCTCTCTGGCCTCAGAAACTCTCCCTCCTCCATACCCTCACCCACATACCAGTGCACAAAGGCATGTTTGGCGTACATCAGATCAAACTTGTGGTCAAGCCGAGCCAAGGCCTCTGCCACAGAAGTGGTGTTGCTCAGCATGCACACAGCCCTCTAGACTTTGGCCAGGTCTCCACCAGGGACCACAGTGGGAGGCTGATAGTTGATGCCAACCTTGAAACCAGTTGGGCACCAGTCCACAAACTGAATGGAAAGTTTGGTTTTGATTGTTGCAATAGCCACATTGACATCTTTGGGCACCACATCGCCACGGTACAGAAGGCAACAAGCCATGTACTTGCTGTGGCGATGGTCACATTTCACCATCTGATTAGCCGGCTCAAAGCAGGCATTGGTGATTTCTGCCACAGATAGCTGCTCATGGTAAGCCTTCTCTGCAGAAATAACTGGGGCATAGGTGGCCAGAGGGAAATGGATACGGGGGTAGGGCACCAAGTTGGTCTGGAACTCTGTCAGATCAACATTGAGGGAACCATCAAATCGAAGGGAAGCAGTGATGGAGGAAACGATCTGGCTAATGAGCCTGTTGAGGTTGGTGTAAGTAGGACGCTCAATGTCGAGGTTCCTACGGCAGATGTCATAGATAGCCTCATTATCCACCATGAAGGCACAGTCAGAGTGCTCTAGGGTGGTGTGGGTGGTCAGGGTGGAGTTGTAGGGCTCCACCACAGCTGTGGACACCTGGGGAGCTGGGTAGATGGAGAACTCCAGCTTAGACTTCTTGCCGTAGTCAACAGACAGGCGCTCCATCAGCAGGGATGTGAAACCAGAGCCGGAGCCACCTCCAAAGCTGTGGAAAACCAGGAAGCCCTGAAGGCCTGTGCACTGGTCAGCCTGAGGAGAAAGAGAAACCCATTTAAAAAAAGGATAACACAATACATTATTTATTCATTTTGTTAATTTAAAAAATGCTGTAATTCACTTGTTCATTAAACTCACCAGTTTGCGGATCCTGTCCAGCACCAGGTCGATGATCTCTTTGCCAATAGTGTAGTGTCCACGAGCGTAGTTGTTGGCAGCATCCTCTTTGCCAGTGATGAGCTGTTCAGGATGGAATAACTAGCGGTAGGTTCCAGTGCGCACTTCATCTGAGGAGAGAAGAACAGCAGCTCGTGAGAAGCAGAACACTCAGAGAAAGTGGTGTTCTAAAAGAGTTATTCTACTGGGATGAGGGTTCTACATGGAACCTTTTTCATCTGAGGAGAGCAGCAGATAATAAGGGGATAAATGGCAAGAAAGCAATAAATACTTTCTACCACACCGCTTTGACTCAATTCCTATTCAATAAGAAACAGAAATCTTACCGATGACTGTGGGCTCTAGGTCCACAAACACAGCCCAGGGGACATGCTTTCCAGCCCCAGTCTCACTGAAGAAGGTGTTGACGGAGTCGTCTCCTCCGCCGATGGTCTTGTCACTGGGCATCTGTCCGTCTGGCTGGATCCCATGCTCCAGGCAGTAGAGCTCCCAGCAGGCATTGCCAATCTGGACTCCAGCCTGACCCACATGGACAGAGATACACTCACGCTGTGGAGAAAACATAGGCCTGTTTAGTCTGGACAACTTTTCTATACATTCAGAACATCTTGAAAATAAATCACGGTGAGGTGTAATGTTCTCAAAAGAAGTTGTAAGAGAGTTAAGTATGTTTTCATGTAGGTTTGTTTTGAAAGAAAGGCAATGCCTTAGGAATTGTTCTGTGCTAGGCATTCATGTATCAGTGTAGACTTTATATGGTACTTACGTTCTAACAGCCTTCACAGTATCAGAATCTCTCAAATAATAAGAATAGCTCTATAATAATATGCTACATTATCCAGAATAATTTCTCTCCTGGGGGGTATTCTGATCCTCCATCACCGGCAACATACATTTTTGATGACTATGAAGCATGCTGACAGTGCATTTCAGCAAACGAGGATAATGTTTCTTTGGGCGTAAAGGCATTCGATAAGAACACTGTGCATCCTCCATTTCGATCTATTAAGATAAATTATCCCACTGCAGTCGGGGATGAGAAAGGAAGCGGTGAACATATCGAAGACCGTGCTATTTCATTTACATAAACACCGGGACAAAACGGAACCGGTTGGCACCGTAGAGATACATAAAATTGTTCTAGCCTATTTCATTTTATTGTTGGTACCCCTAGTGGTTGGCACATTCTACGGAATTCCGTTCACATCACAACCTTCCTAACCCCCGTTTTGTCTGTGACATTACGCCATTATACTAACATGCGCTCGAATCTGGTATTTCATGTTATTGTAATGACCTGACTAGATCATAAATGAACAATTGTCCAGACAGAGGCTTGAGTTTGCGAATTGACGGTTTATTAAACCAACTTTACACAGGCTACTGTTTGGGCCGTAGCACACGCCAAATAGATGACAGATAACCCACAAGCCAATCGTGACCTTCTCTTGTGAAGCCCAGACGTAAGAGAGAGAGAACAAAGGCTGAACCTGGTCTTAACTTCCAATGCTCCACCCCCCTGCCCAGCCCCCCTCCACGCCACTCCGCCAACCACCAGGATGCCCGGCATCAGAACATTCCAGGCATTCCCGTGATTGGCAGATAGCAGGTTGATTGACATGTCGGACCCCGCGAACACCGGGTACTGGTCAGTACAACACAACCACCTTCTAGCCTAACACATAACACACAGCTGTCTGTGCGGGTCGCTACATTATATTAAGCACAGACATAATTTGAGCAGAACAGAAGTCTGCCTTGGATATCTATTTAATACTAATACTATAATTAAAATTTCCTATAGAATCAAATGAAACACTTAACAAATATATATATATATAATAACAATAATAGCTGTTTATGCATAAACGGTTCTAAATCAGGTTCTTATTAAAGAGTTTGATATAAATGTCACATTTTTCAAATATATAATTTTAAATGATTCAGTAATTAAATGTAAATACAATCAAAACAATCTTACCATATTTATTTTTTGTTCAGCTCCTCGATAGGGCTTACAATATGACTGCAAGGGAGTCGATGTACAGTGCGTGTGCTTGGCCGGTGAGCGCGTTCCTGTAAGACGTAGAGTCGCAAGCTAGCGCGAGGACGCGCTCTTTGAAAGGAGGGAGCATTGTAACGACCCTGGGTTTATAAGCGCGGAAAACGACCCTACCGCACGAGTACGCTTTTGCGGCACAGTCGATAGCGCGCCGGACCTCGGGCTAGAAGGTGGAGGGTTCGAGACCTGCTCCCTGCCTGTTTCATTACAATATGTTCCAGACTGGACCAATTTAACGTGAGTTCTTGCTTGTCATAGAACTACTGTCTGCGATAGAGGTCAAATGACTCAATCCTAGATCTAAGACAGGGAGAAACAGACACTCAACCTCCCTGGCTCCATCCGTTGCTAGGTAATGAATACGTTGCATGGATACAGGCCTAGTATCCACATAAAGCGTCTTTATCTCTTAGTCACATGACCAAGCTTGAATAACGGCACTACTGGGGAGGAGGACCGAGCTGCAGCAGTGGGGAGTGTGACTGAGGCTTTCCTCCCAGACAGTCCCTACCCCATTCCATGTTTTTATTTTCGCTCATCCTGCGTTCAATGAAACAGGGACAATACGGTTTTCTCTATGTAGTATGTGCTGAAATATAAAAAAATGTAGTGAAAAACAAGCATGTTCGCAGATACCCATGGACTTCCAGTCATTGCGCTAACTAACGCTAGTTAGCACTGGCTTGCGAAACTGCCTCTTACTTCCTTCACACTGGGCATAGAGACAACATTCATACAACATTCATCCACGAGTTCATCTGACTCTGGATAAGTAGATAAAGGGCTTCATTGGCAAAATCCCGAAGTATCCCTGCAACAATATGCTTATTTTTCAAAAGTGGCTTGTATCATTCTTTTTCATTCAATAGAGAAGCTTCAACTTGTTCATAGAGATTATCAGTAGGCCCAGAGGCGTCATGCTCATAAGGGGCACAGGGGCACGTGCCCACTCAGATTTGTACTGTTTAATAATAATTATACTACTGTAATACTACTAGCCACCTGGCAATTTTCTGATGAATAAAAGTAATCTAGATTCTAGATTCTTCAGCTCTTAGCAATTTTCAGAGCCAATCTCCAACCATCCATTCGTAAGCAAAATTCTGGAGAATTTGGTTTTCAAACAACTAAATGTTTTTTAAAGTGCCAACTGCAAATGAATTACTTAAAAATCATACAATGTGATTTTCTGGATTTTTGTTTTAGACTCCATCTGTCACAGTTGAAGTGTACCTATGATAAAAAATTACAGACCTCTACATGCTATGTAAGTTGGAAAACCTGCAAAATCGGCAGTGTATCAAATACTTTTTCTCCCCACTGTATGTTACTCCTTAGCAACGTTATCAGAAAGAACAGCATTGATTTTCACTGCTGTACAGACAATACACAATTTTGTATTTCTTTGTCACCAGAGTATTATAGTTCCACGGATAAATTATTAGACTTTATTAGTGATTTAAATACTTGAATGGCTCACAACGTCCTCCAGCTAAATCAAGACAAGACCGAGGTACTTATTGTTGGAGCCAAAGCACAGAGAGAGAATTTAGCTGCACATTTTAATTCACAGACAATAAAGATAAAATACCAGGTAAAAACCTAGGTGTTATTTCAGATTCTGAACTCAATTTCAAATCACACATTAGTCATTTTACCATAATAGCTTTTTACCACCTGAGGAGCATTGCCAAAGTGTTTCTCAGGTGGTAATGGACGAGTCTCTCTGATACACGTTTTTATTACAAGCAGGCTTGTCTACTGTAATGCTCTCCTGTCTGGTCTACCCAAGAAAGCCATTGGTCAACTGCAAAACATACAGAATGCACGGGTACTGACCAAGACCAGACAGAGAGCACACATTACAGAGGTGTTAAGGTCTCTGCAGTGGCTGCCTGTGAGTTTTAGAATTGATTTAACGATTCTTCTATTACTTCTACTTGTTTTTTTACTGTAGTACATTGTGTTGCATTCAATGTCTGAAATGTGCTGTATAAATAAAGCTTGATTTGATTTGAAGTTGGCTTTAGCTAGCCCAGATAGGTTCCCAATCTCCCAACCTCTTAAAAACTAGCTACCAAGAAGCCGTTTCAGGCTATCAAGTTATTGTAGCTACCTGCTGGGCACACACTGATTGAATCAATATTATTTCCACATAATTTCAATAATAATTACATTGAGCCAACATGGAATAGACATTGAATTGACATCTGTGCCTAGTGAGTCTAACTATCTTAGCTGGCAAGCCTTGCTGGCAAGGTTGGTAGACTTTAGAAAATCAAGTAATAACTAAATGTACTGAATAAGACTCACAATCCTTCAATCTGTTACCCAGATTTTAGCATAGATGCAGAAGAGCATACAGTATTTATTTGTAAAAAAAGAAACACCAGTCAGGAGGATATAGACTGCTCAAGAGGTATGTTTAGATATGCAGAGACAAATATACCTATTTTTTACTTAGAATTAAGCATAATGCTAACTTCTCCAACTTCCGGACATTTTTTACATATCAGTCATTTACCAGAAGCTCTGGACTTAAAGTGTATACATTTTCATACTTTTCCCCCTGCACTGGTCCCCTGTGGGTCCCCTGTGGGAAACGAACCCACAACCCTGACATTGCAAACGCCATACCAACTGAGCCACAAGGGCCAGCCCCCACTTTTAGTATAAGAGTTGTTTGATAAGACCGCCTGAAATGTCAGCCTGATTTGATGGAATGGAGTTTTGGCCTGCCTGATGACGTCACCAGGCGATAAATTAGTTAATAGACCAATAAGAAAGAGAGTTACAAATGTCTCTGCCAATAACAGCTAGTTTTCAGTTTTTCCTGCAGGAAGGCCCTGCTCAGACCCCTCCCAGGTAGTCCGAGCAAAATTCTTGCTTGATAAATAAATAAGCTATTTTTGTTTATTTTTGATCATTTAAATCGAAAACAAATAACAGTAAGGTACTTAAGTGTTACCCAGAAATTATTTTATATTGAGATACTACACATTTCTACAATGGACATTTAAAGGAAAAGTGTGCACATTCTATGGAGGACCACTCCCATCTCAAACACTCCACCCTCCTCTCGCTTGCAACTGTTTAATGTCAGGCTCCTCCTTGTCCCTCAGCTGTTGGGGAATGAGGACCTTCTACTGGAACATTTTTCATGGGGCCACAAGTCTTGTTCTGCCTAAATCACACTTACACTTACTGTATTACCCCACACTTTACATCTGTGTTGCTTGGTAAGCCCCCCAGTGAGCAAAACTGATTGAAAATATGTAATTTCAACCATTTTTGCTCACTGGGTGGGCTAAATTAAGTCAGTTTATACAATTTTAAAACATTACAATACATTCACAGATATATACAACTAGTGTAGTTTGTGTCACAGATGCTTTGGAGGGGATTCTGGAGAGACTGTATCGAGGCGACAATTCACTTTGTAGTACATTACTTTGTAGTACATGACTTTGTAGTACAAACGGATGTAAACTTTAATTTAAATAGTAGTAGTAATAGTATTCCAGTATTCAGGATAGTCTGACAAAATGCAGGATTTTCAAGCAACGGATGTTGTGTAATCCTTCTGGGGAAAATGAGTATCATGATGTAAACTCAGATTACCAAAATGCACTTGCAGAGACCTGAGCCCTAAAAGTCAATACATGTTTGGTTATCGTGGGTATTGAATTTGATAGATGGGTTGAAAGAAAAACGGATTACTTCCTTAACATACATACACTAAGGCCAGCACAGTCCATTTAGCAGCAAGACACTGTGATCACGTGATCAGCCCAGATGGATGACATCATCATTGCAGAGAGTCTAGGACAAAGAGGAAGGAGAGATAGGAGGAGGATAGTGAGAAGGATTGGCTCCTAATTCTGCCATTCTACATGATTTATCCGGTACTGTTCCACAAAATGACTTTGGATGCAAATCTATATATAACCATACTTAAAAATGTGGGTATTTGTTTTAGGTATGGTGGTGATATTGCCAGTTTTTTTTTTTATCATTCTGACATGGCTTCCACGGTCACTCCCATTGATTTGTCATCAATTATAATGATAAAGCTGTCCCTGCATCTAAACATTGGATTGCTCACTTTCAATGGTATCCGCGATAAGATGCATTTTTAATTGGGGTGAACTATCCCTTTAAACGGGGTGACAGAGGACATCCTTTACGGTAAATCCACTACCTTCCAATTCATTCCCTCAGTTGGAGAAAATATGTTTTCTCCCTACATAACATTTATTTATTTTTGTTCAATCGCAAAGTACAATGAGAAAAATATCAAACAAACAAAAAGCTTCGTTTTAAAAACGTAAATGTCAGCCTCATACAGGCACATTACATAGTGTGCACTGGCTGTGCATAAATCTGGGAGCGCCGCCCCTCTTCATCAGCAGTTGTTGCGTCGGCGCTGACGGGCAGAGCATACAGTACACCCATTAATTCAGACACAAATAGAGATCTCTCTGCGTAGGCTATTTCTTTGTATTTTCCCTTATTGTTCGATCCTCCTCAGAAAAAATGGTAAGTCATGTAGTTTTTCAGCAATAATAAGCCTGAAATAATTACGTGTTTGATGTTTTCTGTTGAGAATTTCTCAAATGATGAGACAATCACTACACGACCGTATAGTGGCTAAAATAGGTCGATTTTTATTGTATCCGTCAATGAATTCGAAATAGGGGCGAATTTGCAACATCTTGGTGTTGCTAACCCATTTTTAAATGACGAATTGAGTTGGACTGAATCAACGCGTTTGGGATAGGTATTGCATGCTATTTCGGTTTATCACAAGGCTATTACATAAAGTGGTAGGCTAATTGAATGGGGATGGAATGAAAGAACAAAGCACTACATTTAGAATGCATACTTTTTGGTAGCTATTGAACACAGTTGAATTGTACAGTATTCATCAAATACAGCAGCATTTAATTATCTATCCAGGTAATGGATATAAAATTGGAATAAAATGGGATTCTATTCTTAACGTCATCCATTGTGTTGCTAGGTGGGAGAGGGCAGACTAGGTGGGGACAGAAGGGGAATATATGTCTCTACTGTAACATGTGTCTACAGTTGTAGACTGTAACATATGTCAATGTTAATATGTCTAGTTTAACCCTGAAAATAAACCTATTCCACTCCAGCTTCCTTTTAATTCCTTAGTGGTGTAATATGACCTCCTTGTCAGCTTAGTAATGGTCATAGGTGTAAATGGCAAGATTCCTCTGCACATCAGTTGATGTGTCTCTATTGTAACTGGCCTCTAGTTTACATGTAGCCTAACCATTCTTCCACTAGGTGGTGTTTTTGCCAATTGTACATTTTTGTCAAATGTATTGTAATTCTGTTACACTACATGTTTTTCCATTTATTTTCCAGCGTGAGTGTATCTCTGTCCATGTGGGTCAGGCTGGAGTCCAGATTGGCAATGCCTGCTGGGAGCTCTACTGCCTGGAGCATGGGATCCAGCCAGACGGACAGATGCCCAGTGACAAAACCATCGGCGGAGGAGACGACTCCTTCAACACCTTCTTCAGTGAGACTGGGGCTGGAAAGCATGTCCCCAGGGCTGTGTTTGTGGACCTGGAACCTACAGTTATTGGTAAGATTTCTGTTTCTCTTTTAATTGAACCAAGGGTATGTAAAAGAGGTTTTCCTTTGCTTTTTTTGCTATTGAGCTCCTTAATGTGCTGCTCATTTTCTCTCCTCAGATGAGGTGCGAACTGGGACCTATCGCCAGTTATTCCATCCTGAACAGCTCATCACTGGCAAAGAGGATGCTGCCAACAACTACGCTCGTGGACACTACACTATTGGCAAAGAGATCATCGACCTGGTGCTGGACAGGATCCGCAAACTGGTTGGTTTGATGAATGAATGAATTAAATATTTTATCAACTATCTGATCATAATGTGGACATCTTTTTCTGCCCATTTATTGATGTGTTCCTCTTTCTCCTCAGGCTGACCAGTGCACAGGCCTTCAGGGCTTCCTGGTTTTCCACAGCTTTGGAGGTGGCTCCGGCTCTGGTTTCACCTCCCTGCTGATGGAGCGCCTGTCTGTTGACTACGGCAAGAAGTCTAAGCTGGAGTTCTCCATCTACCCAGCTCCCCAGGTGTCCACAGCTGTGGTGGAGCCCTACAACTCCATCCTGACCACCCATACCACCCTAGAGCACTCTGACTGTGCCTTCATGGTGGATAATGAGGCTATCTATGACATCTGCCGTAGGAACCTCGACATTGAGCGTCCTACTTACACCAACCTCAACAGGCTCATTAGCCAGATCGTTTCCTCCATCACTGCTTCCCTTCGATTTGATGGTGCCCTCAATGTTGATCTGACAGAGTTCCAGACCAACTTGGTGCCCTACCCCCGTATCCATTTCCCTCTGGCCACCTATGCCCCAGTTATTTCTGCAGAGAAGGCTTACCATGAGCAGCTCTCTGTCTCTGAAATCACCAATGCCTGCTTTGAGCCGGCCAATCAGATGGTGAAATGTGACCCTCGCCACGGCAAGTACATGGCTTGCTGCCTTCTATTCCGTGGTGACGTGGTGCCCAAAGATGTCAATGCTGCCATTGCAACAATCAAGACCAAGCGTTCCATTCAGTTTGTCGACTGGTGCCCAACTGGTTTCAAGGTTGGCATCAACTATCAGCCTCCCACTGTGGTCCCTGGTGGAGACCTGGCCAAAGTCCAGAGGGCTGTGTGCATGCTGAGCAACACCACTGCTGTGGCAGAGGCCTGGGCTCGGCTTGACCACAAGTTTGACCTGATGTACGCCAAACGTGCCTTTGTGCACTGGTACGTAGGTGAGGGTATGGAGGAGGGAGAGTTCTCTGAGGCCAGAGAGGACATGGCAGCCCTGGAGAAGGATTATGAAGAGGTAGGGGTTGACTCCATTGAGGGTGAGGGAGAGGAGGAGGGAGAAGAGTATTGAAATGCCCCTGCAGGCAAGCCATTGTCAAACACTTACTGTTGCATGATCTTATTATTATACCTAATAAAACATTGAATTAAATTAGCTATTTGTGCTCTTGGACTTTATTCACCACCTTATCTTGACAAAAATAAAGACATTAGTACAGTTTTGGGGGGGGATTTTAATGGGGAAAATACATATAAATGTCTGACTTTACAGTAGTTTACAATACTATTCACTGATAAAACTTCCACTATAAACATTTGAGGATGCACATTTAAGTTTGATGGTAATAAGCCAAATTATATCCATTAATGAACTTTCAGTTAAAAAATAAATGTATAAAAAATTGATTAAAGAAAAAGCTAAACATTTCAGATGACGGATGTTTCTATGCTGTTGTGTATTTGGCAGTTGAATGGGTTGTTTTCCATTCACACCAGCCTGTCATCGAGCAGTGGGCTGTTCTCTATAAGGTCCCATCGACTCAGAAGGTTCCAGAACAGTAGAGGCCCAGAGCTCCAACCAGGACTGCTCTCAGCGCTCTGGAAGGTGGAGCCAACCACAGACTCCTCCTTCAGAGGAAGGTAGGCTTTGAATCGTCTGTGGAACAAAAGGAAAATTATTAATTACATTCATTTTTTCCAAGGCTCACTTACACAAATATGTCAATCTCAATGTGACTCATCTGGTAAAATAAAGGATGAAAAGGTAATGAGAAAAGTGTTATCAATTGTACAATATGCTGCATACAGTTGCCCTGAGACAAGGCTATACAGTGTAGACACCATAGAGGTAATGTCTCAAGTAAGCTGAAAAGGTTATACCTTGTGTTGATATGGAACTCTTCAGAGAGCTGTGAATAGAGTAGACCAATGCTGATTTGTGACTCACTTGTAAGTGTAGGCCATGGTTCCTGTGACCAGGGCAACGATCAGGACCATCATGATGGTCCTGATCGTTGCCCTGGTCACAGGAACCATGGCCTACACTTACTGGTTGGAGCTCTGGGCCTCTACTGTTCTGGAACCTTCTGAGTCGATGGGACCTTATAGAGAACAGCCCACTGCTCAGTGCCAGCTGAGGACAGACTGGAACCTGCCACCAAAAAACCCAAACAATAATTTATGTAAAACAACTTAATATAACATCATATTACAATATATTAATTATATTATTTCCAATAACAATAGGTGTTGGACTGAAGGTGTTGGACTGATTGTCCCAGGGACCCAGATTCAAGACGTGGCGAGGCAGATGTGCAGAGCAGACATCTTACGGTACATACCCACGGTCATAGTATATTTGGCGCTGGTGACTGCCAGACTGACATTGTTGGTCATGGACACGTTGATACAGAAGATGCCGGAGTCATTGAAAAAGTGACGCAGTACCAGCTGGCACTCATTAGAGGGGGCCACTGTGTTACACATGGTGTGGATGGGCATAAAACAGTCTGCATCGGACACCACCGTGCACACCTCTGTGGGAAGGCTGGGTGGAGAATAGACACAGGGTCAGAAACACTTGTTGAAACTCTAAGAACCGGATTCCTTTGCTATTTATTTTTAGATGTGATATGTTTTATGACTGCTGCAAGACAAATTGCCTCTCTGAGGACAATACAGTTTTCTGAATCTGAATTCCCTGACCCAGACTAATCCTGGACTAAAATGCAAGAATGATTTTAAATCCAGGATTAGGATTAATCTGAGGCACAGGCGGCTGGTTTCAATTTAAACAGGGAGGACGGGCTCATAGTAATGGCTGGAACGGAGTGAATGGAATGGTATAAAACACATTAAGCACAAGGTTTTCATGTGTTTAATACTATTCCATTTACTCCAATCCAGCCATTATTATGAGCCATCCTCCCCTCAGCAGCATCCTGTGATCTGGGGCAATGAAACTGATCCTAGTGCCTAAGTGGTGGAATATAGGTCTACATACCTTGTGGATTTGTCTGTGGATCATGATTCTGCTTAGGGAAATAATAAATGGTGTGATTGTCTGAGACAGTCTTCCTTAATTGGGTCTGGAGAAGGAATACTCACCTCCCTTGGCAGGTGACAGTTAGATCCACTACGTTTCGTTCAACCTCAGATTCATCCATCTTGATCACAGCATTGTCCACAGCATTATCAGCATTATCTTCAAACTCTCAATGCCCTCTGAAGACAAAGACAGAAAGATGGGCCGTAAAATAATCCTGAATGTAAATCAAATACAATAGTAGGATGGAAATTTACATGTTACATGTTACTCTAATTATTTCTTATTTTTATCTCTTGCCTTTTTAAGGTATTTTCTTAAAACTGCAAGTGTTGGTTAAGGGCTTGTAAGTAAGCATTTCACTGAAAGGTGAACCTGTTGTATTTGGCGCATGTGACAAATAACATTTGATTTGATTTATATAGAGACAGTGGACTTACCAACGATGTCAATGCCAGTGCAGAAGGACCCATAGCGATAGATCACACAGTCATCATCCTTGGGTTTGTCATTGGCTTCACGCTTAACAACTATCCCCACGGGAGCTTGGCCTGTAGCAGTCTGTCCTGTATCAGGAGAAACAACAATGGATTCCAGTTACTAAATTGAAAATCCAACAATCTAAAGTACATTAGATGAACAGTTAATATGCTTAATTAATCAGTTAAAATGAATATGTTACATGTTTAGAACATACAGTACCTGCTGGCTCTAATTCCTCAGCAGCAGGGACAGTTGGAGTGTCAGGATAAACTTGAGGAGGTATCTTCGTGTCCCGAGTGGTGGAGGCTCCCTCCTCAGTCATGTCCTCTGTGTCAGTCTCAGCGGGAGCTGATGGGCCTACATTTATTGTAGCTTCCTGTGTGGCCACCATCACTGGAGCAGCTGACGCATCAGTAGCAGGAGCTCTCACTGGAGGTAGAAACAGGACTACTACATGTTCGATTTTCTTTGTCAATCCTGGCATAGCCTACATATTGAGTGAATCTCAAAAGTATTTCCCATGATTCCCCGCATCCTCTCTTCTTGAAGACACTAAGGATGCAAAGAATCCAAATTAAGACTTTAGAAATTCACTTCTGGACTAAAGCGCTTCAAGATGAGAATGACCTGTTGTGCCGGCTGGGTTTACAGGCCCGATGGTGACAGCATTACCAGTGGGGTTGACACCAGCTGGTGTGGCACATGCTTTATCAGGGATAACGGCCTGTACGACCACCTGGGGCTTGAAGCCACCAGCCACTACATAGGTGTGGGTGACAGTCAGCTCTCTGGAGATGAGCGCCCCGCTGCTGTCACCAAAGTCCCAGTTGTAGGTGATGTCGGCGTCACTCAGGTACTCGCTGGGGTCGTGGAGGCTGATGGTGAAGGCTATGGCTCTGTTCTGGACGAAGCTCAGGTCTGCCTCATTGATGTCGTTCACTTGGGTCATTGAGACTGAGAATGGGATTTGATCTAAAGACATAGAGATGGAGAAAAACCCTCAGACACGCATCTTATTTTTCAAGTCAGCTGCTCATACATTCATCCATTAATTTGTTTGTCCTTTCATTCATCCATTTATGACACTAACCAGTGATGGAGAACTGTATTGAGGCGTATCCCAGAGGGATGAACTTCTCATGGCTGCGGTAGTGGTAGATTACAATGTCCACGATGTAGGAACCCAGAGGGACATCGTCTGTCCCAATGGTGAGGGAGGAGGATGGGCCATCAGACACCTGCCAGTACTGACCTGTAAAGCAAAGAAAATGGCTTATTACATCTTTGGCAGACATTAAGTAAAACATGAATTATGTAGGCCCTAATAGGTGAGAGTGGTCGCAGCTGCACTTTACCCCATGTCTTCCATACAAACACATATGCAGGGGGCTTGTCACCGCCCTTCTTGAAGGGTGTTCCGTCAGGAAAGACATCATTCCAGTCCATGTTTTGTGCAGGATACACTGGCTCAGACTGATGGAAATTTGTTCCTGGAGGAAACAGGGCGAGTGTTGGTTTCTGCTTTGTCTTAAGACAGAGGAGTATGTATTATAAATTACACTATATATACAAAAGTATGTGGACACTCCTTCAAATTAGTGTATTCGGCTATTTCAGCCACACCCGTTGCTGACAGGTGTATAACATCGAGCACACATCCACACAATTTCCATAGACAAACATTGGCAGTAGAATGGCCTGTCCTGAAGAGCTTTGTGACTTTCAACATGGCACAGTCATAGGATGCCACCTTTCCAACAAGTCAGTTCGTCAAATGTCTGCCCTGCTAGATCTGCCCCGGTCAACTGTTAGTGCTGTTATTGTGAAGTGGAAACGTCTAGGAGAAACAACGGCTTAGCCGCGAAGTGGTACGCCACACATAAAATTAGTCTGTCCTCGGTTGCAATTCTCAATACCGAGTTCCAAACTGCCTCTAGAAGCAACGTCAGCACAATAGTCATTTGTCTGGAGCTTCATGAAATGGGTTTCCATGGCCAAGCAGCCGCACACACAAGCTTAAGATCACCATGCGCATTGCTAAGCGTAAAGCTCGCCACCATTGAACTCTGAAGCAGTTGAAACGCGTTCTCTGGAGTGATGAATCATGCTTCACCACCTGGCAGTCCAACTGACAAATCTGGTGTTGGCGGATACCAGGAGAATGCTGCCTGCCCGAATGCACAGTTTAGAGTTTGATGTAGGAGGAGTAATGGTCTGGAGCTGTTTTTCATGGTTCGAGCTAGCCCCCTTAGTTCAAGTAAAGGGAAATCCTAACTTTACAGCATACAATGGCATTCTAGACAATATTGTGCTTCCAACTTTGTGGGAACAGTTTGGGGAAGGGCCTTTCCTGTTTCAGCATAACAATGCGCCCGTGCACAAAGCGAGGTCCATACAGAAATGGTTTGTCGAGATCAGTGTGGAAGAACTTGACTGGCCTGCACAGAGACCTGACCTCAACCCCATCGAACACCTTTGGGATGAATTGCAACGCCGACTGTGAGCTAGGCCTAATCGCCCAACATCAGTGACCAACCTCACTAATTGTAAGTCGCTCTGGATAAGAGCGTCTGCTAAATGACTTAAATGTAATGTAAATGTAAATGTAATGCTCTTCTGGCTGAATGGAAGCAAGTCCCCACAGCAATGTTCCAACATCTAGTGGAAAGCCTTCCCAGAAGAGTGGAGGCTGTTATAGCAGCAAAGGAGGGACCAACTCCATATTAATGCCATGATTTTGGAATGAGATGTTTGACAAGCAGATGTCCACATACTTTTGGTGATGTAGTGTATGTAGAAAAAGAGAACGTAGTATTGAACCTCAAAATGTAATGTTTGCAGACAGCAACATGGCACTGTAGGCTCCAAATGGGGAAAAAAAAACAATACAAATACTGTAGTCTCTCTCGTGACAGACTTAATTAACAAAAGCTGGCTAGAAACCAGCATTCGTGCAATATTTGGTTCCGATTGCCAAGATTACTGTATAAGTGACAAAAGACCCTCATATGGCCAAAAGCTTTGGAATGAGGTTACCAGAACCCTGATCTTGTTCACCAGACATGGGATGAGGTTACCAGAACCCTGATCGTGTTCACCAGACATGGGATGAGGTTACCAGAACCCTGATCTTGTTCACCAGACATGGGATGAGGTTACCAAAACCCAGTCAGTCCTGGAGAAGGACTTACCATTGACGGTGCAGTTCTCAGCCCACACCACCTCTCCATCGGGCGTGACCTTCTGGTTGTGTGGGAACTGCAGCTCGATGGTAAAGGTCACATTGGCTCCAGTCAGGGTCGGTGCATCATTACCCACAATGAACTTCACCTTGCCACCTGTTGGGAAGAATGTACACTTTGAAGTCAATATCATTAGTATACTATTTCACAGAGATACTTGACTTACTTTACATAAAGTGAGCAGAGGTCATCCAAAAATGTCCACACATGTCAGTGTTATTCCAACCTCATAGTGTGGAAACATATATAAAACACAGGAAAATCTCATTTTGGACTGCATTGGGCCTTTAAACCCCTTTACTGTATGAGCAGCAGAGGTAATCCACAAATGTCCACAAATTTCACAGAGATATTCCTGTCACCATCAGTGTACACACATTGTGTTGAGACAGAGGATAACTGTGCATACCTTTCCAAGAGTCTTTGTACCGAGGACCTTCATCTTTCCAGACTGGATACATTTTCGTATCCATGATGGATATCGGGTGAAGCGACGTTTGGGCTCTGGAATATAATCATAGAAATGACATATAAAGCAGAGCATGCATTCATTAGAGTTGAAAAGGAAGGAGCTGACCACACGTTCAGTTACAACCTTAAAGGAGGGCACTGATAAACACTGATTATTTTCATATGCAGTGGTAGTATGTTTTATTTTTAATCCTGAATTGGGATTGAACGCTGGTCATCCACAAATGGCACCCTAGCCAAAATCACAATATGGATATCCCAATTGGAGGAGACCGCAAGGTGCTTATCAAGAGTATGATTGTTACAATAGGCTACTGTATTGTGCAATGATCCCACCAACAGTACACGTTTACTGTTAAATTAAGAATTAACAGCCGCTGACAGATACTTTCTATATTGTTTGGAATTAATGTAAACTGCTGATTGGTGACAAATGACACTCTTGATTTTTAACAATTCATTTAAAGCTCATTCTACTTGACCTATGTTGAAGATAGCATGCATTACTGCATTGGATCTTCCTAGAAGCCCAATGACTGCAATGATGCTTCCCCAGAAAATCAAGGATGTCAACAGGTTTAATTCAGATTTGTGCAATGTTTGAAAAGCATTTGGCTATCAAAACGGACAATCTCCATTGAAAGGGTTTTTGTCCAGGACTAGGCTTAATCTGTGTCTGGGAAACTGTCCCTTGGTCATGCAAAGGGCACATAGTGTTGCACTGTGGAGCCTCTTTCATAAAGCATCTAAGACAAGACCAAATGCAGTGTTCCTCAATACACTGAAAGGTTTGAATAAAACAAGTGTTGCCTGAAATGCCTGATGTGCTGGTCCATTTTTAGCCCAGTGGGCATGTCTAACTTGATAATATTTTTGTGCAATATGATCATCATCTGGCTAATAATGGGGACCTCAAGGGGAAAAAATGGTTCGGTGAGGGGACCTCAAGGGGAAAAAATGGGCAGGTGTGTTAGAAATTCCTTGAGGCACCCTCACCGAACCATTTTTTCCCCTTGAGGCCCTCTCACTGGACCATTTTTATCCTTAAGCCCCCCCCCCCCCCCCAAACACACACACACATTGGGAAATCCTGGTGAGCCACTGCCTTAAATGAGGAATAAATCCCTTTTGTAAATTTAAAAAATACTTTCTTGAAAACATAAATGTAGATATGCCTGGATTATCTGGTATACATAATAATATCCAGAGTGGCTGTACTTACTTGCTGTAGCAGATGAAAAAAGTGCCAGCACCAACACTGCAAGAGCTGTCCCTCTCCTCATGTCCTAAGTGTGCACGCTTCCTTTCCACCTTAAATATGAAACATCCCTTTTCTTCTCCTGCACTGCAGGTCGGAACAAACTCACAAAAGCATTGTGATTACTGGCTTTATAAATGCTCTAATCTCTGACATAACAGCAGTAGTACTAGACCCCTCCTACCCCACTGAAACCTGTGATCCCACCTCCCCAAAGGCACTTGTGACCTATCTGGTTTTCCTAGAACAGTAAAGGAGGGCTCACTTATGTAAAGGCACACAATGAAATGGAGATTCAAATGTATTTTACATGCACCTTTTAGGTTGACCTTTATAGACCATGTGTACAATATTTCAGAAGATACCTGAGTGTAAGAAAGAAGTTGAACTTGTCTGGTAACACAAGGAGTGATATTATTTGGGGAGTAACGTCCACCAATCCAGTTAAAAGTAGGACATGAATAGAAGAGAACACACCTGTTGTGATTATTTCCCATTAGGCTGTGCAGAGTCTTGGGACTTCAGTCTATTTCTGTCTTCTTTATCTTGATTTGTTTCCATACTGTAGCCTTATAAACTCACTATTACCTACACATCTTCATGAGTGAATTTAGATTCATACTGTATTTGTTAATCTGATTACGGATGGGTGCAACAACTTGTGAAATCAGCAGTCTACCTTCCCAAGGCATTGAGCTAATAAAGCTGCATACAAACATGGCCTCTTTCTTGCTTTCTTGAGTAAGGAAGCTCCAAAATGCAGGTGTTTCAGCCTAGCTCAGTGCTTTCTGTGGTGGTGGGGCATCCAGCAGGAAGTACAGAGCGTAGGGATTGGTAATGTTCTCTAGTTGCACCGTGATTGGCTCAGTGTTCTGGCACTCTTGGGGACACTACGTCACTGCAAAATATACAGGGACCGCTAGAAAGTTCAAAATCCCTTGGGTGCTGCCATAGATTTACATTAGACGTGCCCATCCAAGAAGGCTCAAGGTTATTGGCCACAGAAAAAAATATGTCAAATCATGTTATATATTTTTTATATTTTACCCCCTTTATTCTCCCCAATTTTGTGAAATCCAATTGGTAGTTAAGATCTTCAATCAGATGTATTTATAGAGCCCTTTGTAAGGGATTTCCTCCTCTTCTTCCGAAGAGGAGAGGCGAGAAGGATCGGAGGACCAATATGCGGCGTGGTAAGTGTTCATGGTTCTTTAATCAGAGAAACTATACATGAACAGAATACAAAAAACAAGAAACGTGAAAACCCGAAAACAGTCCCATGTGGCACAAACACTGACACAGGAGATAACCACCCACAAAATAATTTAAAAAATATGGTTGCCTAAATATGGTTCCCAATCAGAGACAACGAAAAACACCTGCCTCCGATTGAGAACCACTCTAGGCAACCATAGACTTAGAGTTTAAAACAGGGCCAAACAGGCAGGATATAACCCCACCCACTTTGCCAAAGCACAGACCCCACACCACTAGAGGGATATCTTCAACCACCAACTTACTATCCTGAGACAAGGCTGAGTATAGCCCACGAAGATCTGACCGAAGTTAGCTTGCAGGCCCCCGGCCCGCCAGAAGGAGTCGCTAGAACACAATGAGACAAGTAAATCTTCCCGGCCAAACCCTTCCCTAACCACGCAGAGCCAATTGGGCGCCGTCCCCTGGGCTTCCTGGTCACAGACACTGTGACACAGCATGGGATAAAATCCAAGAAAGCAGTGGCACCTCAGCACTGCAATGCAGTGCCTTAGACAGCTGTGCCAAAATCACGCTATATCTACTGTAGCTTTGATTGGACTGATCATGTCAACATCATACCTTAAAAATCTTAGCTAGACAAGCAGCCATCTTCATGAATCAAGTTGAGAATCTACTGGCAAATCCTTTTCAATCTTTGTGATATGAAGAGAAATTATAGATAAAACATATATCAGTGCTCATCGGCCATTGGACATTACACAACAAGTTGGAAATCACAAATTCAACATGAGCGGTTTGGAAGGAATCAGTGGCTAACTGCAAGAGTTGCAAAGCAAGCATTATTTTGCTTCCCCTGCTATTCGGTGGAGAGGGTGTGTGGCCTCCTTTTCCAAGCTTAAAAGTATAAACATTCACATGCAACACCATGGGCCAGACAAGGTTGAATATATTGGTGTGACCTCTGCTGAGTTCAAAACAACTGGAAACTCAGAACTGGGAAATCTCATATTTCAGTGAGTTCAAGACAACTGGGAACTCGGAAAAGAAAAAGCTCCAACTAGGAAAATACACTTTGAGCGGTCATCCAATTCGAAATTCCAAGTCAGGAACTCAGACCTCTTTCTAGAGGTCCGACCTGAGGTCATGATTAAACATAGTTTTTTTTCTGAATTCTCAGTTGTCTTGAAAGCACCATACATCCAGAGAATGCCAGACTTTGATGACAAAGTTTCATGGCAAAATTTGCAAGCAAGGACCGCCGCGCCACCTTCCTGTTCAAGTGAGCACAGCACAACGGTGAGTCCAAAAAATGTCTTGTATACTGGTGCATAAATTATGTAAAATACCAGGGAGATATGTATTTATTTTCATTTTATTTCACCTTTATTTAACAAGGTAGGCTAGTTGAGAACAAGTTCTCATTTACAACTGCGACCTGGCCAAGATAAAGCAAAGCAGTGTGACACAGACAACACAGAGTTACACATGGAATAAACAATAAACAAGCCAATAACACAATAAACAAGTCAATGACACAGTAGAAATAAAGAATGTCTATATACAAAAGGCAAAAGGCATGAGGACGGTCGGCAATAAATAGGCCATAGGAGCGAATCATTACAATTTAGCAGATTAACACTGGAGTGATAAATGAACAGATGATGATGTGCAAGTAGAGATACTGGTGTGCAAATTTTTTTATTTGTTTATTTTACCTTTATTTTACTAGGCAAGTCAATTAAGAACAAATTCTTATTTTCAATGACGGCCTAGGAACAGTGTGTTAACTGCCTGTTCAGGGGCAGAACGACAGATTTGTACCTTGTCAGCTCGGGGACTCGAACTTGCAACATTTTGGTTACTAGTCCATGCTCTAACCACTAGGCTACCCTGCCGCCCCAGGGAGCAGAAAAAGAGCAGAAAAGTAAATAAAAACAGTATGGGGATGAGGTTGGTAGATTGGGTGGGCTATTTACAGATGGACTATGTACAGCTGCAGCGATTGGTTAGCTGCTCAGATAGCTGATGTTTAAAGTCGGTGAGGGAAATAAAAGTCTCCAACTTCAGCGATTTTTGCAATTCGTTCCAGTCACTGGCAGCAGAGAGCTGGAAGGAAAGGCAGCCAAATGAGGTGTTGGCTTTGGGGATGATCAGTGAGATATACCTGCTGGAACGTGTGCTACAGGTGGGTGTTGTTATCGTGACCAGTGAACTGAGACAAGGCGGAGCTTTACCTAGCATAGACTCAGTACCTTGACTCGGTACCTTGAGCGTGGCTGAGGTGCACCCGTGACTGACTCGGAACCCGATTGCACAGCGGAGAAGGTACGGTGGGATTCGAAATGGTCAGTGATCTGTTTATTAACTTGGCTTTCGAAGACTTTAGATAGGCAGGGCAGAATGGATATAGGACTGTAACAGTTTGGATCTAGGATGTCACCCCCTTTGAAGAGGGGGATGAGCGCGGCAACTTTCCAATCTTTAGGGATCTCGGACGATATGAAAGAGAGATTGAACAGGCTGGTAATAGGGGTTGCAACAAAGGCGGCGGATAGTTAGAAAGAGAGGATCCAGATTGTCTAGCCCAGCTGATTTGTACTGGGCCAGGTTTTTCAGCTCTTTCAGAACATCTGCTATCTGGATTTGGGTGAAGGAGAAGCTGGGGAAGCTTAGGCGAGTAGCTGCGGGGGGGGGGGGTTGGAGTTGCCAAGAGGAAGGCATGGCCAACTGTTGAGGAATGCTTATTGAAATTTCGATTATCATGGATTTATCGGTGGTGACCGTGTTACCTAGCCTCAGTGCAGTAGGCAGCTGGGAGGGGGTGCTCTTGTTCTCCACGGACTTTACAGTGTCCAAAACCTTTTTGGAGGTAGAGCTACAGGATGCACATTTCTGCTTGAAAAAGCTAGCCTCTGGTTTCCTGACTGACTGCGTGTATTGGTTCCTGACTTCCCTGAACAGTTGCATATCGCGGGGACTATTCGATGCTATTGCAGTCTGCCACAGGATGTTTTTGTGCTGGTCAAGGGCAGTCAGGTCTGGAGTGAACCAAGGGCTATATCTGTTCTTAGTTCTGCATATATATTTTTGAACGGGGCATGCTTATCTAAGATGGTGAGGAAATTACTTTTAAAAGAATGACCAGGCATCCTCGACTGACGGGATGAGGTCAATATCTTTCCAGGATACCCAGGCCAGGTCGAATAGAAAGGCCTGCTCGCAGAAGTGTTTTATGGAGCGTTTGACAGTGATGAGGGGTGGTCGTTTGACCGCGGACCCATAGTGGATACAGGCAATGAGGCAGTGATCGCTGAGATCCTGATTGAAAACAGCAGAGGTGTATTTGGAGGGCAAGTTGGTCAGGATAATGTCTATGAGGGTGCCGATGTTTACAGATTTAGGGTTGTACCTGGTGGGTTCCTTGATGATTTGTGTGAGATTGAGGGCATCTAGCTTAGATTGTAGGACTGCCGGGGTGTTAAGCATATCCCAGTTTAGGTCACCTAGCAGAACGAACTCTGAAGCTAGATGGGGGGCGATCAATTCACAAATGGTGTCCAGGGCACAGCTGGGAGCGGAGGAGGGTCGATAGCAGGCGGCAACAGTGAGAGACTTATTTCTGGAGAGATTCATTTTTAAAATGAGTTTGAACTGTTTGAGTATAGACCTGGAAAGTATGACAGAACTTTGCAGGCTATCTCTGCAGTAGATTGCAACTCCTCCCCCTATGGAAGTTCTATCTTGATGGAAAATGTGGTAGTTGGGTATGGAAAACTCAGAATTTTTGGTGGCTTTCGTAAGCCAGGATTCAGACACAGCAAGGACATCAGGGTTGGTGGAGTGTGCTAAAGCAGTGAGTAAAACAAACTTAGAGAGGAGGCTTCTGATGTTAACATGCATGAAACCAAGGCTTTTTCGATCACAGAATTCAACAAATGAGGGTGTCTGGGGACACGCAGGGCCTGGGTTTACCTCCACATCACCCAAGGAACAGAGGAGTAGGATGAGGGTATGGCTAAAGGCTATCAAAACTGGTCGCCTAGAGTGTGGGGACAAAGAAGAAAAGGAGCAGATTTCTGAGCGTGGTAGAATAGATTCAGGGCAGAATGTGCAGACAGGGGTATGGTGGGGTGCGGGTACAGCTGAGGTAAGCCCAGGCACTGAGGGATGATAAGAGAGGTTGTATCTCTGGAAATGCTAGTTATAATGGGTGAGGTCTGTAACTAAGAAAGTGTACTGTAGCTAAGAAAGTAATACTAAGTGTATGTTGTGTAGTAAGCGGTTAGTAGCCCATGTGCCTCACCATAATAATTTGGTCCCTTTCCCCTTCATAACTTAGCCTACTGTAACTTAGTCTACTGACTTGGTGGTGCACATGTACAGTTGAAGTCGTAAGTTTACAAACACTTAGGTTGGAATCATTAAAACTTGTTTTTCAACTATAGTTAACAAACTATAGTTTTGGCAAGTCAGTGAGGACATCTACTTCATGCATGACACAAGTAATTTTTCCAACAATTGTTTACAGAAAGATTATTTCACTTATAATTCACTGTATCACAATTCCAGTAGGTCAGAAGTTAACATACACTTGACTGTCTTTAAACAGCTTGGAAAATTACAGAAAAGTATGTCATGACTTTAGATGCTTCTGACAGGCTAATTGATATAATTTGAGTCAATTGGAGGTGTACCTGTTGATGTATTTCAAGGCCTACCTTCAAACTCAGTGCCTCTTTGCTTGACATTATGGGAAAATCCAAAGAAAGCAGCCAAGACCTCAGAAAAAAATGGTAGAGCTCCACAAGTCTGGTTAATCCTTGGGAGCAATTTCCAAACGCCTGAAGGTACCACGTTCATCTGTGCAAACAATAGTACGCAAGTATAAACACCATGGGACCACGCAGCCGTCATACCGCTCAGGAAGGAGACGCGTTCTGTCTCCTAGAGATGAACGACCTTTGGGGCGAAAAGTGCAAATCAATCCCAGAACAACAGCAAAGGACCTTGTGAAGATGATGGAGGAAACAGGAACAGAAGTATCTATATTCACAGTAAAACGAGTCCTATATCGACATAACCTGAATGGCCACTCGGCAAGGAAAAAGCCACTGCTCAAAAAAACGCCATGAAAAAAGCCAGACTACGGTTTGCAACTGCACATGGGGACAAAAATCGTACATTTTGGAGAAATATCCTCTGGTCTGATGAAACAAAAATAGAACTGTTTGGCCATAATGACCATCGTTATGTTTGGAGGAAAAAGGGGGAGGCTTGCAAGCCGAAGAACACCATCCCAACTGTGAAGCATGGGGGTTGCAGCATCATGTTGTGGGGATGCTTTCCTGCAAGAGGGAAATAGATGGCATCATGAGGGAGAACAATTATGTGGATATATTGAAGCAACAACTCAAGACATCAGTCTGGGAGTTAAAACGTGGTCACAAATGGGTCTTCCAAATGGACAATGACCCCGAGCATACTTCCAAAGTTGTGGTAAAATGGCTTAAGGACAACAAAGTCAAGGTATTGGATTGGCCATCAAAGCCCTGATCTCAATCCTATGGAGAATTTGTGGGCAGAACTGAAAAGGAATGTGTGAGCAAGGAGGCATACAAACCTGACTCAGTTATACCAGCTCTGTCAGGATAAACGGGCCAAAATGTACCCAATTTATTGTGGGAAGCTTGTGGAAGGCTACCCGAAATGTTTGACCCAGGTTAAACAATTTAAAGGCAATGCTACCAAATATTAATTGAGTGTATGTCAACTTCTGACCCACTGGGAATGTGATGAGAATAAAATCTGAAATAAATATTTCTCTCTACTAGTATTCTGACATTTCACATTCTTAAAATAAAGTGGTGATCCTAACTGACCTAAGACAGGGAATTTATTACTTAAATGTAAGGAAATATGAAAAACTGAGTTTGACTGTATTTGGCTAAGGTGTATGTAAACTTACGACTTCAACTGTAGCTTAAAGCCTGTTTTAGAGAAATGTCATCATCGAATATTGTAAGAGCTTTCATTGACTGCTTATATGCCCCCATTATTTATCCTACGATTCTGACTTGGTGTACAGGGAGAATACAGTAAGAACAGCCTATGTTTTGAATTCTGTTGCTGTACATTTAAAAAATACTGAACAAATCAAATCAAATCAAATTTTATTTGTCACATACACATGGTTAGCAGATGTTAATGCGAGCGTAGCGAAATGCTTGTGCTTCTAGTTCCGACAATGCAGTGATAACCAACAAGTAATCTAACTAACAATTCCAAAACTACTGTCTTATACATAGTGTAAGGGGATAAGGAACATGTACATAAGGATATATGAATGAGTGATGGTACAGAGCAGCATACAGTAGATGGTATCGAGTACAGTATATACATATGAGATGAGTGTGTAGACAAAGTAAACAAAGTGGCATAGTTAAAGTGGCTAGTGATACATGTGTTACATAAGGATGCAGTCGATGATGTCGATGAACAAATAGTTATATTGACTACGTCCACCTTAAATGGCTCATTACTGTCTTCTCAAAATTACGGATTGCCTCTTATCTGCTAATCGGTCCCTTATGCCATATTTTGTGCATCTCAATTGTCAGTAGAAACCACATTTGTTTAAGCAAGTCAGCCATGTATTCAGTGAATGTGACAAATAAAGTTTGATTTGATATCTGCTATGTTTTTTTTAAAGGCAGTAAATGAGGCTGAATGAACTGTTTCGCTGCCAGACAAGGCCCCGCTGATAGCCAGGTGTTGTGGTGGTAAGGATTAACACCATGGTGGTGAAAAGAAGGCTCTGCTGTTGGGACAGCGTTATGCAGGCCCTAACAGCTTGTGGGTGCCTTTTGTCACTGTTATAGTGCAATTTATGTGTTGTTTAGCTTTGCATGCATCAACAACAAAACAATTGGGCACTTTGCCCCACCAAGATTTACATGCTAAAATTGCCACTAAATATCTACTATGTTATGTACAGTAGATGTACTTCTTATAGGGTACTGTAAGAAGTCTAGTGAAACTGCTGGAGTGTTGAGAATGTTACTAGCTTTTATTAAAATTGGGTAATTAGCAGTGATGTATATACACCCTGGATTGGTAATTCTATGTATTGGCTATTGAGAGGCGTTGAAAACACTGGTCGGCCATATTGGTACTCCCCAATAGAAGCATTCCTCCATAGGAATGAATGGAATTCTACAGTATTTCAATTAAATGTAGCTATTGAGAGGCATTGAAAACACTGGTCGGCCATATTGGTACTCCTCAGTAGAAGCATTCCTCCATAGGAATGAATGGAATTCTACAGTATTTCAATTAAATGTAGATTTCAGTAATCTCTAAAAAAAAAGTATACTTCAGGGAATAAAAGTGTTTTTATGTTTAGCTCACATAATATAATTTAAAAGTATGCATTAAGGTTAAGGTGTCTGTAATATGATAAATGTGTCACAAACAAATGTAGTCATTAATAAATGAATTAATATTGCATCCAAAATATTTTTTACAATGGTGAGGGATGTCTTATTGGTCATCTAATGTAGCCTATATATAAATCATTGGTGATTACAGTGTCACGTGAAAACCGTGCTAATAAGTGAATAGCCATCTTAAAATACCACCTGACCCATTGCATTTAGGCCAATCTGGACTCAATATGTCCCAAAGTAGTCCTTATGATTCTGGGATTTACACTCAAATAGTTGCAGCTCTATTCTAATGAGGCTATTCAGTATTAAAATATTCTGACAATCTGAGCGATAATGATCAAATCTTGCCAGAACACTCTTGATGCATAAATTCAACAATCTGAGGTATAATACCTGGAATGCAGAGTAAGTTGTACTGATTAGTGAAGCGTTTCTGTGTCAACAGAACAATAGGTCATACAATGCTGTCAAGAGAGACTGCTTACAGGCAGGACAAATGTCAGGAATGTAAAGTTAATAATGATTACTGGGGCGCTTGTGACTCCTAAATTCATCCAGCTTTGTCCTCTCCTCCCTTTAGAACCATAAAAGTCACAGTGTAAAAAAAAGTGTATTAATATTTTATTGTCAAATTGTGAGACTGTTTAAACAATGTCACCATTCAGAGCAAAGATATATAATTACTCTCTCCTAACTTTCAATTTAATATTCCTAACGTATCACTAACATCTAAGAAAAACTACACAGTGTAAATAAATGCTTTTGTCTTTTTTAGAAAATAAATGCATTCTTTATTAGCTCAATGTGATTCAAAATAATGTAAGCAAATGCTTCTATCATGTATGTCCAAGTAAACATGTGAATCTTTCTTCAGTTATCACTCTCGCTGTGAGGAGTGGTGTTGGAGGCAGTTCAGGAATCAGTGCAGGGTGTCCCACTCTGAGCCAAAGGGTTGAGCATCTCATTGTCAATTGACAGCGCAGCCAGATTTGCGGCCAATTCGCTCTGCTTTGCCTCAACAAAGTCCTCCCGAACAGACAGCATTATCTCTGCGACGAGTCTTTTGGATGAGTCTATATTAAAGATAGACTCCTTGTCTGAGCTGTCCACCGCTCTTAATGAATAAAAAATACATTTAATTTGTGCAGCACTTTTCATAACAGAGTTCTCAAAGCTCTACAAAAATAAAAACATTTCGAATTAAGGCTGTTCAAATATCAACAGTGGGCTAGGTGTTAAAAAGATTTTCAGATTAGGACTATGAGAAAGACAGTATTACCTTTGGGACTCTGGAGTTGAGAAGTCTCCCTCGGGTGATGATGGATTGGTCGATTGCATCGTCTCAGTTGGGAAATGAAAAGCATCCCTGTGAACTGTGTAAATGTGCATCTTGTTGGGGGGCTGCTCTGGAACCTTTCTACAGCGAAGCACTGGGCGCCATGGTAGCCTCACTTTTGGCTTTCCCTCTGGAGGAGTAGGGACGAGGCCAGAGACATTGAAGACTGATTTGGAAGAGGTCAGGAGGGATTTGGACAGACTGTCTTCTTCGTCTGTGTAGGAAATCCTTTGGGCCTCTTCGTCGATAGGGATATCAGATCCACTGGAGTTAAACTCCAATGAGCTCCAACAGTTGCTCATGGCATAAAGTGAGGATGATGCAGAGACATCCTTTTGCAACTGGGTCAGTTTCAATTCTGTGCCTTTTGAAACTTCCTTTGAGCTTGAAGTAGGCACATCAATTACGGCGAGAGAGTCAAGGCTTCTACTGAGGTGAGTAGCATTTTCAATGTCTTCAGGATTCTTCAAAGCATCAAGGTAGGACATTGACAGGCATCTTTTGACAGGCATCCAATTGACTGGGGATGCTGGTTTTGAAGTAATTACCTTCTGAAGATCAAGGTCTTCCTGTGAGGATATTGCACCAGCGCTCCGTCTGAGGAAACCATCCTCATCCAGTAGGTCATCACAGACAGTGTCCATGAGGCCTGAGGCAATATATTTTATCTTCTGGGGTGACATCCAGATCCCAGGATATGCTTCAAAAGCTTCTGTTGAGTAAGATGCTACATCATCTAGGTCAGGCTGGAGTCCAGCCACATCAGGAACAAATGGTGTGTTGCTTGCCATGAGAGAGGTTCCCATAGCACCCAAAATGTCGCTGACAGCATTGATGGCAGTCTGGCTTGCCTTGGAGGAAATCGCCCTGTTGGGAGAATCTTGTCTAATCATATTGATTATTATAGTCTTGACCTGCTCCAGAACTTTGATGATTAGGTCTTTGGCAGTAGACTGTAGTTTGGGGGTAAGTGAAATGGCATCTACATTGGTATTCATGGTCTCACTGGCTTTCCCGGTCAGCTGACAGGCCTGGTCTTTACTGAGTTTTTTGGATACACTTTTCAACATATCCTCAATCATTTCTTTCTCCGCGCAGTCCTCGCTTTTGAGGTTCACCGATCCAAATTGAGGCAAAGAGACAGAACGTCTTACCTCATTCCTCACAGATTGAGCCAGTATTTCTTTGAAAGGTTCTGTGCTAATTTGGTCCAGAACTCCATCCACAAGGGTGACATAGAGGTTAGGGAAAGAGGTGCTTCTGGTGGCCTTGTGAGCTTTCCTTCTAGGGGATGAGTCAAAGACATAACTTACTCTAATGACTCTTTTTTCATCCGTATTCTTCTCACCTGGAGATATGAGCGCTGTGTCTTGAATCAAAATTGGCTTTACCTCATGGTCTTCAATCTTTACTGCAGGGACCTGTGATTTTGTGTGGCGTTCATCACATCCAGACAGGCTGCTCTGAATTGGTCCAGGAACAACAACATGTGATGGACCTTCTTCAGGATCGTCATGTAGTAGAGCTAGTGGCTGGTCGTCTAAAATCATTTCACTGCACATATCGATGGCATCTTCCACTAAATCATCAGCGATCAACTCAACTTTTGCAGAGGCCATTGATTTCGCTGGGTGCTCGCCTGTTGCCTCAGAGAGCATTCCTTCCATATCTGCTCTGGAAGTAGTACAAGAACATGGAACACTGGCCATCACAGTTGTCTCCATGTCACCCAGAAGACTGCTCACAGCATTGATGGCTGTTCGGCTTACCTTTGGAGATAGAATCAGAATACTTTATTGCCATGCAACAAATGCTGTGGTATAAAGTACTTAAGTAAAAATACTTTAAAGTACTACTTCAGTAGTTTATTTGGGTATCTGTACTTTACATTTTATATATTTTGACTACTTTTACTTTTACTTCACTACATTCCTCGTGAAAATAAAGTACTTTTTACTCCATACATTTTCCCTGTCATCCAAAAGTACTCATTACATTTTGATCGCTTAGCAGGACAGGAAAATAGTCCAATTCACACATTTATCAAGAGAACATCCCTGGTAGACTCACTAAATACACATGCTTCATTTGTAAATTATGTCTGAGTGCTGGAGTGTGCTCCTGGCTATCTGAAAATTTAAATTACAAAAGAATTGTGCTGTCTGGTTTGCTTAATATAAGGAATTTGAAATGATTTATACTTTTACTTTCGATTCTTAGAAATATTTTAAACTAAATAATTTTAGACTTTTACTTAAGTAGTATCTTACTGGGTGACTCATTTTTACTTGAGTCATTTTCTATTAAGGTATCTTTACTTTTACTCAAATATGACAATTGGGTACTTTTTCCCCCACTGAACAAATGATACTAGGAATTTATCTTGGTGTTGCAAATAGAAGCATCCCCATCAACAATCAAGCAGTTCGCCATCAACACAGATTAAACATCAACACAAATACATTAACACCTGCTCTTTCTATGATATAGACTGACCAGGTGAATCAAGGTGAAAGCTATGATCCCTTATGGATATCTCCTGTTAATTCCACTTCAAATCAGTGTAGATGAAGGGGAGGAGACAGGTTAAAGAAGCATTTTTAAGCACTGGGACCATTGTATGTGCCATTTAGATGGTGAATGGGCAAGACAAAACATTTAATTGCCTTTGAACGGGGTATAGTAGTAGGTGCCAGGCACACCGGTTTGTGTCAAGAACTGCAACGCTTCTAGGTTTTTCACGCTCAACAGTTCTAAGAATCGTCCACAACCCAATGGACATCCAGCCAACTTGACACAACTGTGGGTAGCATTGAAGTCAACATGAACCAGCATCCCTGTGGGAATGCTTTTGACACAATATTAGATTAGGAAGGTGTCCCTAATTCTTAGTATACTCAGTGTACATGACCTCCTTTGTAGGAAAAGTGTCATGGCATCACACAGCACATATAAATGTTGCCTACAACATTACACATTACACAGTACATACAACATATTAATATATTGACTTACTTTTTGGGATAGACATCTCTTGGGAGAACCCTTCTTGATCTTGAACACAAAATGTGTCTTGACCTCCTGGAAAACTTTCTGTATCAGTTGTGCTGCAGAAGATTCTAGTCTGTAGATCTCTTCTTCATCTGTAGCCTTTTCCGCCATGGTGCTAGAGCTTGTTCCTCCACACTGTCGGGATACTTCCTTCAGCATATCCTCTAGCATTTTCCTCTCAAAGTAATTATCAATTTGAGTGTTCAACAATCCACAGTCAGGCATAGAAAGGGTGCGTCTCACCTCATTCTTCACTGATTGGGCCAGACTGTCTTTGAAGGGTTCTGTGCCGAAGTGGTCCATAACTGCATCCACAACAAGTCCATACAGGTTGGGAAGAGAAGCGCTTCTGGTGGCTGCATTTTCTTTCTTCACCTTGTGCAAGAGAGTAGGCTTTGAAACAACTTCTTCAGTATTGACTGAGGGCACAGAAAGGGCATTGTCTGTTTCACTGGTGTTACCATTCTCTACTCTTTCTTCTTTGCATTCTACAATGGTTGTGGTATCCGTCTCCTGGGGCGAGGTTGATGCAGCTGCGGAGGCCACTGAGCTGCTTGTCTTACTGTTGTTTTCTGCAACCTCTGAAGTGTCAGATGAAAACATCATTCCATAACTGGGAGAGTTGGATAAAGATGAGTTCACTGGCTCTGAGGGAAGTATTTCCAGAGTCAGGGAAGGAGCTTTTTCTTCAAAAGAGATTTGTATGTCATTTCTGATAGCCCTTGAGTTGCTTGGTTGTTCATCTCTTTCAACCTGAAGCTCAGGAAAAGCCAGCTCAAATAGGAGGCTGTCATATGCAGTGCTAATAAGGTCACAGGCGACACCTTCTAGTTTTGAACAGGAATCTGGGCGGTTCTCGGGGTCTGCCTTTTTTAATGCAGGTGGCTGACTGTTTGATATGCCTGAGGTGCCTTCTTCAGCATCACAGTCTAGTGCAAGCTCTTCAATGTTTTCCTCATTTAATAAGTGTCTAATGTCTTCCAAAACATTGCTTACCACATCAATGGCTGTTTGGCTGGCCTTTGCAGAGACAACTCTGAATTGGGTAGGGGAGTCTTCTCGGATCATTACGATAACCTGCTCCTGGACTTCCTCCAGAACGTCAGTGATCAACGTTGTCACATAGGTGTTTATGTCTTCTCCGTTGGCCATCCACTCCTCTGGTTCTGGATCATCTGCTTGAGCATTGGGTTTGATTGTGTTTCCCCCACGGAGTCTGCAGGCAGGTTCATTGCTAGGATTGGCCGCTCGAGAGACGCACTTCAACACATCGTAAGCGATTCTGGCACTCAGAGCCCTTTGTGCCGCTGGTGTAGACCCTGGAATCCTCAGTTTGACCTCATCCCTGATTGACTCCGCCAGCTGCTTCCTGACAAGCTTGGAGCCCAAGTGGTCGAGGATGACAGATTTCAGCTGAGCTCTGTCTGGGATGCTTTGTCCCTCGATGGCTTTGAAGATCCTCAAAACAGGTTCTTGGAAACCCGTCAGCGGTGCCAGACCATCCAGGCATGGTCTCCTCTGGAGTGGTGCAAGGCCTGGTCTCCTCTGTAGCATGGCTGGCTTTTCCTTAGATTTCCCTATTAATAACACACACACACACATTTAAAACATTTGACTAAATGTAGCATTCACTGGCTATGAACATACTCTGAAAGATATTTCGTAATGAAATTATGGTTCTTTAGTAAGGAAATGTTCTCACCTGACAGAGAAACTGTTTTCTTTACAGTTTTGGAGTGAGCAGGTTTGAGAGCAGGCTGAGCAGATGCTATAATAGTTTAATAAAAATACAAAATATGAGATGATATACAGCACAACACATTCAACTGCTCCTTGTAGGTTGTATTTGGCATAGTCATTTAAACATTGCTTAAATGCGTGATGAATTCAAATGAAATCTTACCTGGTTTTTCAAATATTTCTTCCAGCAGCTTATTTGGTTTGATAGAGGCCTCTCTCAACCTTTCAAACTCCTGGAGGTTTTTCAATTCCTCTTCCATTATCCTCAACCGAATAGCCTGTTTTTGTTCCATAATGCACATTTTCTGTGAAGAACATAGAGTCCAAAAATAGCAATTTAGCATCCACAAAAGTTGAGGTAAAATGATTTCTTAATTTTCATGATTTATTCAAACTTGAAAATAATTGTAGGTAGTTTTGTGAAGTATGATGAAAGTGTGACATTTGTACCTTTCTGATGCGCTTTTCTTTGGCCTCTTTCATATACTTGGCCTTGTTCACATCGTGCCTCACATCCTTTTCAATCAGTTTCAGCCTGAATCGCTCCTTAGAAACCCAATCCTCTTTAAACTCTCTCTCTTGGTCATACAACGCAGTTTGCAGGCCATATTTCTGTCCCCTGTCCCTATCAATACATTAAACAGATGAGTCATGACATTGCCAACACAGAGTAGGCCTATATAACTCTACTTTATTACCTCATGCACTTCTTGCCTACCTGGAACCAATGGTTGACTGCAGATGCTTCAGGTTCTGTGCTCCTTTATTCAGTAAGTACTCTATCATATCTGCCAGGGTAACATCCTTAGGTATATGGCCATCCTCTTGCAACTGAACCATTCTCAGTATTTGTTCCTTCTTAAATAGGATAAATACAATTTTTGTACATTTTAAACACTTATCTAATAAAATACATGTTAGAATAACATTGTTTTTAGAGTGATGAATGATCATTTCACATTTTCTCGTGAAAATAACATGTGTGATCTTCACAGAAGTTCACATTTAAGAACGCAGTCATACTGCCCACATACCAACTTTTTGCTGTAAGTTTTATGATGGTCAGTCTTGACTGTATCCAGGTAATGTTTGTATGTGTTATACTCCTTTAATGAGCATACAACCTTGGGAAGAGAGAGAATCAAAATGTTTCCTGCTATAATACTCCTGGAGTTAACTATCGGTAAAGCTTATAGTCTTCTACTACACTGTTCAGAAACAACCATATTAACTTCAAACTTACGTTGTCCTCTTTAGTGATGAAGTTTAGCTTCTTTAACTTCTCATGCATTTCCTTCTGATGGTAGTATTTATTGAGGTTTGGGTCATGCAAACTGTTGTACGTCGGCCTCATAATGTGACAGTTTGGGTCACTGAGGTTGAAATCAGATGTAGGCTGATACAACTGAAGGAACAACGATGTAAACAAATAAAAAATAAACATTATACTGCACCATTATACGGGATCCTTCTTCCATTCTACTGCACCATTATACTAGACCCTTCTTCAATTCTACTGCACCATTATACTGGATCCTTATCCATTCTACTGCACCACTCTACTGGACCCTTCAACCATTCTAAAGCACCACTCTACTGGACCCTTCTTCCATTCTACTGCATCATTGTACTGGACCCTTCTTCTATTCTACTGCACCATTCTACTGGACCCTTCCTCTATTCTACTGCATCATTCTACTGGACCCTTCTTTTATTCTACTGGACCCTTCAACCATTCTAAAGCACCACTCTACTGGACCCTTCTTCCATTTTACTGCACCATTATACTGGACCCTTCTTCTATTCTACTGCACCATTCTATTGTATGCATGTTCTTTAAAAAAAATGTTATACCGAATCCTGTTAAATATATGTTCTGCTTACCTTTTTACCCAGGCTGGCTCTATAAAATTTAAAGGCGACCCCAGGTAGAAACGGAAGCTTTGTCATGGCAGGCAATGTGCTGCTCACTGATGCCTTTGTTTCTATCATGATCTGAGGAGGCTTCCCTTTCAGTGGACGAGTTTGCTTCTCTGGTTGCGAGGGTATCTTACACAGGGGCTTTGAGGTCTTCTCCTGAAAACAGCAACATAGCAATAATGTATTTCTTACAAACTCACCTGTGATAGTTCATCCGACCATTATGACATGGCGGCGGGCCTGATATGTCATCATAGGTTGACGCCCAATGAACTACTGTGGCCATAGCCTGAGTGCCAGTCTATTTCTTTTATTTTTACATCATCTCCCTGCCACTCACTGTCATGCCAAATATGATGTTTGGCTTAGCTATGAGAGCAATTAAGTTGACAAGAGCACAAACAGATCTGGGCCCAGGCTACTGTTGCCATAGAGATTCTAATTATGTGACCTGTGTCTGACCAGTAGCGGTGCATGTGTAAAATCACTGGGGAAGCCAAGACAGTAAAAAAGCCATATTACAACCTATGTTGTGATATTTGCTCTTTACACAACGGCTGGATCTAATCCTGAATGCTGATTGGTTTAAAGCGAATTCCAGCCGGTGTCTATTCCACAAGTTACCACCGGGCTAAATCTATGATGTTAAAATGCCTATTTACTCTGTTCCATCTGACTGCGCAATCCACTGTCTCCTCAGTCCAGGTAGGGAAGGTATAAACTTTATCTGCACTGTAAAAAGCATCTAGACATTATTTAACATTTCTTTTAGACTAACATTTAGTTTTCAACAGCAGAGATTTGTATAAACCTTGCTGTCTGTCTCTTGGACATTTGCAACATTGTTTCATTATTCAAATTTGATCTCCAACTGTCCCATACAACGTGTAGGGGTAGGGTGTTGGGACGAGAGAGAGAGGCAGACAGCATTTCTCAGCCAGTCAAAATCACGAATCAGCTGGCATGATTTTTATGGATATATACAAAGAGATGTCAACTGAAAAAAGGTCAAATGAAACTAAGTGCAGGTAGTTTACAGTCTTTCCAACTTCAGTTTGAAATGATTGTGTTAGCTGTTGTTGTTAGCTCCTCTGAACAGTGTCCTAAGAACAGAATAGATGGTGCCGACAGATATGGCAGCTCTGCTTCTAGCTCCTAAGCAACTTTGCAGTATTTTTTTTTGTGTGTGTTAATTCTTACATTATTAGCTCAGAAAATGTTGTGTGTTATTAGATGCAGCCGGAAAGAACTTTTGGATATCAGAACGGCGGTACCTCACATTCCGGAATTGGATCCTTTGTTCATACCCCCCAGGGCAATTTAACTTATTCCAGAGGCTGCTCCAAAACACTGCCGGCAGAGAAGAGGTATTTGGAGTGGACTTCTAGTCCGATTGTGGAGGCGTGCACACCATCCACCGCTTCCGAGTATATTACTTGCTAATGTTCAGTCTCTGGATAATAAAGTAGACGAGCTCAGGGCGAGGATCTCCTTCCAGAGAGACATCAGGCATTGTGACATACTCTGATTCACGGAAACATTGCTCTCTCGGGATATACTGTCCCCGTCCATACAGCCATCTGGGTTCTCAGTACATTGCGCAGGCAGCTATAAAGAACTCTCTGGGAAGAAGAAAGGCGGGGGTGTATGTTTCATGATTAACCACTCATGGCATGATTGATATAACATACAGAAACTCAAGTCCTTTAGTTTACCCGACCTAGAATACCCCACAATCAAATGCCGACTGTATTACCTCCCAAGAGAATTTTGGTTATAGTCACAGCCGTGTATATTCCCCCTCAAGCCGATACCACGATGGCCCTGAAAGAACTACACTAGTCATTATTCAAACTGGAAACCCACATTTATTGTAGCTGTGGATTTTAACAAAGCAAATTAGGAAACGTTACTGAAGTTCTACCAACACATTGACTGTGGTCAATATTCCCCCTCAAGCAGATACCACGACAGCTCTCAAAGAACAACACGGGACTTTATGCAAACTGGAAACCACATATCCCGAGGCCGCATTTATTGTAGCTGGGGATTTTAACAAAGCAAATTTGAGGAAAACGCTATCGAAGTTCTACCAATACATTGACTGTAGTACCCGCGCTGGTAAAACATTTGACCACTGCTACTCAATTTTTCGAAATGCCTAGAAGGCCCTCCCCCACCCTTCCTTCTGCAAATCTGATCACGACTCAATTTTGCTCCTCCCTTCCTATAGGCAGAAACTCAAACAGGAAGTATTCGTGCTAAGGTCTATTCAATGCTGGTCTGACCAATCGGAATCCATGCTTCAAGATTCAAACCCACGCTTTTAGTTTATGCTTTCATAGGCTACCTAGCTAAAATTTGTGCTGCCCTAACTTCCTCACATGGGCAACAATGAACCAGCTATGTTAGCTAGCTAGTTAAATTGAGTCTACTAGGCTACATATTGAACTTCAATCGTCTTAGGCCAGTGGCATGAATTTATGGTTAGATCAGAATTGCCGTTATGATCATTGACCTGTACAGAGAATTAAGTCAAAACCTCAAGTCCAAATCCCTATCTCCATCACCTCAAATTTAAATCCCCATCTCCATCCATGGCTTGGAAAAGGGCCGATTAAGCAAACTAGCTAGATTAAGCGAACTACTGCAAGACATCAACACAAGAAGACTAGAAATCAACACCTTTTCCTGACATGATGACGTTTGCTCAGGATGTGATTTGATTGGATTTGGCTTCACACCAAATTGGCCTCCCTTGGGGGGCATTTTGCTGCACCAGGACAACCCACAGTTGATTGGCAAATGCTGATTGATTCTGATTTTTTTATTTGCCAATCAGATTCAGCCACTTGCAAATTTACGGATGATTATGATAACACAGAGACAAAAGATAAATTATTTTTATTGGTCAAATATTTGGGAAAGCCTGGCTTCCCTTGGCATCTATGAATACACGCCACTGTGTCTGACTTAGTTTGAACTGGAGTCATCTGCATGCCACAAGACTGTGTTAGCCCACTGCTGAGCGAATGCCTAGGCTCTAGCTCAAGTATTCTGTTCACGGAACCACCGCTACACTTCACCCCTCCCTTGACCTTCTCTCACAACACCCCAGCAGCTGATAGACATAAACTGTGCGATCAAGTTCCAATGGCACCAATGAGACTGACTGTGTTTGAACCCAGATCATATCCACGCCACAAGACTGATACCTCGGTGGGAGGAGTTTGAACTGTGTGAAATGTGATTGCATTCGTTTTGGAACCGCACCGCCTCCCGGGGCTGAGCCAGGTGCCCCACTCTGGCCGAAGGCGAAGTCAGCTCAAAACAAAAATGACGTAATTATTAAGCTCATGGAGTGATTGATGAGTAGGATTATGTGTTTTCACATGCAAAAGTGATTGCTTTGATAAAAACGCTTTATCTGCCTTCCCAATGAAAACTAGTTTGAAAATTCAAACACCTATTTTATGCAAAAGAGATGTGTTTCTGGAAGATGCACCATGCTGCCTTGTTGACAACATGACCGACTGGCGCAGATTACTGTTTTATTGAGAAGGGTGCTCCTTCCTCCCTGCTTTCACCCAGTGATGTGACTGGCCATTGCTCGGGTCAACCCGGGCCAGCGTAATAAAACTCCCTCACTGTGTGTGTTGGCCAGAGGGTTGTTGCCAGGGACCGGCTCCATAGGATGTCCCAAGGATACCGCCTAGCATCAACCATGAGACGGACTGGATTTGAACAGAGGTCAATCTGCATGTTATCCCACTGAGCTTAAATCTAGGCATTAGCTCAGGCAGATAACACACATTTCAGGCAAGGTTACTCATCGCTCAAGAATAGTTCACTTTGTAGTCCTTTGTAGCTCAGTTCGGAGCATGGGACTTGTAAACTTTGATGGCAATTAAGCTTGATTAACTTAAACAGTAGGACTATGTTCAGACTTCATATTATTGGAGTACACAATTGCCTATTTTACCTTTTCAATTAGGCTAGACAATTGTTTACAAGTTTAGCTAAATGCAAAGGTGAAAGCAAAAGTGTTTACCTGATTGCTTTTAGAAACGTCGTTCTCCATTGCACAGCATGACAGGAAAGAACAACATGCCTCTGAACATGATTATTTGTCAAGAAATATGCATCATAATGTAGTTAGAATACTGTACCATCTGTGACGCAATTCATTAGCATATCCGAAATTCCATTGATTATATCGCATGTATTCGAGTCAAAGTGTTTAATTGTTCCCTTCTAAATCTGTTGGATAAAAAAAAGTATGGATCAATGTATATAATGAACGACTTAGGCCTATCAATAAAGATATTTTACATGAAAAACTGGGCTATACATTTCATTATGTCAAAGCAAATTACTAAAATTACACCGAATTTACACACAAAAACACAAAAAGATTTATGATCGTAATGTACCAACTCAAAGCGGTTGGGATTATACTGAAGAAGCAGACGGGTCGATTTCTGATGGATGAAACAGATTCCGCATCTACTCATCCAAGTAGTAACAGGCATTCCGAGTCTTTTCGGTGACTGGTATCATTGGTCTTCATTCCCCTCAGGAGCCGTTAATTCGGGCTTTTCGTTCAGTAGTTCTTAGGAATGGCCCTAAAACCATGATGAAATTGTCAATATATAATTTAAATTCTAAAAAGGTTGCCTACCAGATCGTGAAATTTGAGTTCAAATACATTTTTACCTGACCAGATTATTAGATGGCCTGCAAAAACAAATTGAGAAAAAAAATGTAACACACTGAAAAAATGAGCGCGAACCAGACTGAGGCTCCTCACTAGATTGTTCCTGCACTGAGCAATTACCATCTTCAGTTAATATTTTTTAAATAATTTGTCAGCAGATAATCGATGTCTGTCTGGGGCTCAAAAAGCAATAACAGTAGGCTATGCAAATCAGGCTCTTTCACAGTTGCAATTCGGTTCCCGACGGTCACCAAAAAGAGCCGTTCAAAAAGAGTCGTTCGTTCGCGAATGACCTACCACTACAACAAAGCAAGATGGCTGAAGTTGTGGAGCTCCAGAAACTAAAGGTTGTTAACCCGATTTAGCTTAGTTTGAAACGTCTAATACCGATATTATATTTTGAGGAAATCAAGTATTGTATGTTGTTAGCTATCTTTACATTGTAATTCAAGCTATAGTACGCTGGGGATCTTCGGACACAGAATCGTAGGTAGCTAGCTAGCAGATGCTAGCGGACAGGACGGAAATAGTCCATGCTTGCTGCACGGTGTAGCTAGCTAACAAGGCATTTTGAGGTTTAAGATATCCACGCGTGTGTTGGGTTGGCTTTGTTATTCAACGAGGGCCAAAGTTAGCTCTGCTACTGCTGTGAAGTTGTCAACTGACATCGGCGCATGCGCGACTACAAGTGAATGAATGAAATTGTACAGAATGTGCTTGAGAATGTTAGGCCAAACTTCGCTTTTGGGCAGTAACATTTGAATTTCAAAAAATGGCCATTTAGTGGGAAATCTCAAATGTAATCTAACCAGTAATCTACACTCATGTCTGACCTCCCACAGCTTGCTGAACTGAAGCATGAGTGTGAGACCAGGGGTCTGGATGTGAAGGGCAACAAAGTGGAACTGATCACACGACTACAGACTTATCTGGAGGAACATGGTGAGCATGCAATAATGGATGGACTAAATACACATGGGGTCAGGTTCCCATACTCTAATAAAGCCTGGTGCTGTTTCCAATCAAATGTGTTTAATCAGCCCTTTTTACATCAGCTTATATCAAATCAGCCAATGTCGATCAAATAAAATTTTATCGGTTGCATACAGATATTTAGCAGATGTTATTGCGCATATAGCGGAATGCTTGTGTTCGTAGCTCCAATAGTGCAGTAATATCTAACAACCACAAATCTAAAAGTATACAAGTGGATTAAGAAATATAGAAATAATAGGATGAGCCATGTTGAGTGTGTGTGTGTGATGGGATGTATAGACATTATGGACAGTGTGGATATAATATGTAGTATATCTGAAGAATACGTGAATAGAATAGTATATGTACAGCAATGGTTGAATAGCATGGCCTTGACTAGAATACAGGATATACATATGAAATGGGGGAAACGGTATTAAACATTTATTAAACTGACCAGTGTTCCATGTCTATGTAAATGGGACATCAGCCTCCACATTTAACATTTAAGTCATTTAGCAGGGATGAGTAACCGGGTGATAGCCAGCTAGTGACTAAGTTCAGGGAAGGATACTGGGTGGAGGCCAGCTAATGATGGCTATTTAAGTCTGATTGTCTTGAGATAGAAGCTGTTTTTCTGTCTCTTGGTTCCAGTTTGGATGCACCTGTACGAACCTCCTTCTGGATGATAGCAGGGTGAACAGTCAGTGGCTCATTTGGCTGAGGTCCTTAATTATGTTCTTGGCCTTCCTGTGACACTGGGTGCTGTATATATCCTGAAGGGCAGGCAGTGTGATATGTTGGGCTGACCGCACCACCCTCTGGATAGCCCTGCTGTTGTGGATGGTGCCGTTGCCGTACCAGGCAATGCTACAGCCTGACAAGATGCTCTCAATGGTGCATCGGTTAAAATGTGAGGGTCTTAGGGGCCAAATTTCTTCAACTTACTGTTGCGCCTTGTTCAACACACCATCTGTGTGGGTGGACCATTTCAGATTGTCAGTGATGTGTATGTTGAGGAACTTTAAGCTTTTCACCTTCTCCACTGCGGCCCCATCAATGTGGATGGGTGCGTGCTCTCTCCTGAAGCCACGATCAGCTCCTTCGTTTTGTTGAGGTTATTTTCCTAGCACTACTCCGCCAAGGCCCTCACCTCCTTCCTGTAGCATGTCTCGTCACTTTTGGTAATCAGGCTGTTGTCATCTGCAAACTTGAGGATTTGAATTGGCCTATGAAAGTGTAACTTGCTGAATTCCAAATCAACTTCTACTAGCCCCTACCCCTTGACACCCTTTTATATTTAAAAAGTGTGAGCAATATGGTGAAGAGTCTACCCAGTCTATGAAATGATAAGGTGAATCATAAGCCTGATTTTCATCCTAAACAGAGGATGACATGGGCCTAAATGAAGATGATGTTCTGGGAGAAGAGCCAGAGGTAAGCCTGGTTTTAAACCACTATAGCAGCAATGGCACTTCATGTATGGATTAGATGGGTTCCACCATGTCCAGTATGATTTTGATCATACAGTATAAAGTCACTTTGTACATGCTGCAATAGCTTTGGTGAAATATCTGCTAGGAAAATAAATGTAAAATCATAGGTGCATTTCTTGATGATGCTTTATGCATTTGAACATGTAGGACCTCACGAAAGAGGATGCCATCACTGAGGATAATGACAAGAAACCCATAGTGTCTGAGGAGTAAGTTTTTCCTTTTATGTGAACACACATTGAAGAGTGACATTTTTCCTCCATTTTCCTGATGATCTGATGTCCCTATTGAAATATGTTAGTCATGTGATTTTAATGTGTTTCAGGACTGCTGAAAAGAAAGTGGTAAAAATCACACCCCCAGCGTCTGTGGATGAGGTAATATGATGCTTGCTGCACTCTCACCAGTCATGACAAGTCGTCAATGCAATGGTGGTGTGCTAACCTTATAATTATTTTTTTTAAATCCTGTTTTCAGAGGGTACAGAAAAGAGCAGAACGCTTCAATGTCCCTGCGTCAGCTGATGGCAAGAAGGCCATACGCGCTGCCCGGTCAGTATCCCACAAATATTCCCCACACTATTGATTGGGCATATCTATTAACCTATATTGACAATTTGCATTGTGTGCCCCACCCCCAACCCCCCTTTTACTATGCTCTCATATATGCATAGTCACTTCAACTATACATTCATGTACATACTACCTCAATTGGGCTGACTTCCAGTGCACCCGCACATTGGCTAACCGGGCTATCTGCATTGTGTCCTACCACCCCCCCCAACCCCTCTTTTACACTACTGCTACTCTGTTCATCATACATATGCAGTCACTTTAACCATATGTCGGAAGGGAAGTTAAACGGGTGTCCTGACTCTGAGGTCATTAAAGATCTCATGGCACTTATCTTAAGAGTAGGGGTGTTAACCCTGGTGTCCTGGCTAAATTCCCAACCTGGCCCTCAAACCATCACGGTCACCTAATAATCCCCAGTTTACAATTGGCTCATTCATCCCCCTCCTCTCCCCTGTAACTATTCCCCAGGTTGTTGCTGCAAATGAGAATGTGTTCTCAGTCAACTTACCTGGTAAAATAACGGATAAATAATTTTAAAAAATGTACATACTACCTCAATCAGCCTGACTAACCAGTGTCTGTATATAGCCTGTCTTTTTACTGTTTTATTTCTTTACTTACCGTACCCATTGTTCACCTAATACCTTTTTTGCACTATTGGTTAGAGCCTGTAAGTAAGCATTTCACTCTTAAGGTGAAAAATATCTGTTGTATTTGGTGCATGTGACAAACTTTGATTTGATTAAATATGCATTGTGTTCAGGTTTGGTTTGCCCGCTGCTGCACCTCCAACTTCCATCCCAGGTCAGTGTCAATCTTCCAGTCGTTTTCACAGTTCATGTGTGGTTTTAATATTCTTTTTTTCCAAGAACCATAACCTGCAGTCAGTTTATAAACAAGTGTTGAACAACAACATTATCACAAGTAATGATACTGTTTTCTCCTGCATTTGCACTCTGGTTTTAATTAGTGTTTCTCTCTATCAAAGGTGTTACTGTGAATAAATCCACTGTGAGTAATCCAAATATGAGAAACAGTGACCTCATTTAAATAATGTAACCATAAGTGACCCAGAATATTTAATCAAACATCTCTGTGTTCTGTGTAGGCGGTCAGTGTTGAACAGCTAAAAAAGCGAGCAGAGCGATTTGGCGGGAACGTTTCTTCAGTTTCCAAGAAGGTGAGCGCCTAGGGGTAGGGCAGCTTCTATCCTCCCTGGACAGCTTATTAGGTACACCTATCTAGTACTGCCTTGGACCCCCCTTTGCCTCCAGAACAGACAGAATTCTTCAGGGCTTTCTAAAAGGTGTTGGAAACATTCCACAGGGATGTTAGTCCATGCTAATGCGATAGCATCACACAGTTGTTGCAGATTGGACGGCGGTACATTCATGCTGCGGACAGCCTGTTCCATCTCATCCCAAAGATGCTCTACTGGGTTGAGGTCTGGGGACTGCGCAGGCCACTCAAGAAAACTGAATTCACTGTCATGTTCCATGCAATGTTTTTCCACTCCTCAAATTGTCCAGTGTGTGATCGCCTGCCCACTGGAGCCACTTCTTGTTTTTAGCTGATGGGAATGGATCCCGGTGTGATCGTCTGCTGCAATAACCCATCTGTGACAAGGATTGATGAGTTGTGTGTTCCGAGATGCCGTTCTGCACACCACTGTTGTACTGCGCCGTTATTTGCCTGTTTGTGGCCTGCCTGTTAGCTTGCACGATTCTTGCCATTCTCCTTTGACCTCCTCAACATGTTGTTTTCACCCACAGGAGTGCCGCTGACCAGATGTTTTTTTTTGTTTGCTGCACTATTCTTGGTAAACCCTAGACACCGTCATGCATGAAAAGCCCAGGAGTGCGGAAGTTTTTGAGATACTGGATCCGGTGCACCTGGCACCATAGATTATACCACATTCAAAGTTGCTTAGGTCACTCCATTTGACAAGTCTAACTTTCTATCGAGCAGTAACTGAATGCCTCTGCCTGCATTATATAACAAGCCACAGCCATGTAACGCACTGTCTTCAGGGGTGATCCATTTTTGTGAATGGGGTGGTGTACCTAATGAACTGTATGGTGTGTGTATTAGACTACAGGGCATCCTGAAAGAAATGCTCAATCGAAACCTTGTGATTATTACACTAAAGCATTTCTGATTAAGTCACCTCCAAGTTACATATTTAAGACCATATGTCAAATCACATTTTATTGGTCATACACATTTAGCAGATGTTATTGTGGGTGTAGCAAAATGCTTGTGTGTTACAGGTTGAGGAAGATGAAAAGCTGAAGAAGCGGAAAGAAAGATTTGGGATACTCGCTGCTGTTACACCTGACGTTGAGGTATGTTTTCACATTCTGTATTGAATCAATACAGGTATTATACAATTTATTTGATACTTAATACCGTAAATATATTTTCTTTATGGTTTAATATTTTTCCCACAGGCAAAGAAACTGAAGCGTTCTGAAAGATTTGGAAATGTGACTGTGTAAATTGTGGTATTTACAGATGTTTTATGGTTTTTTATTTTGTTGCAAACAGAACTGAAATGTACTGTATATAGCTTGTCAATTATCAGTTGCATTACATTTGGTCATTAAAGTCGTTTTCCATTATTTTCTGTGATTCTTTCTATGGGTTTGCTACTTGATTATCATCTAGTTGTACCAAGTGGAGTACACGGCCTAGTAGCAGGGCACCCGCCTCATTGGATCCCCCAAGATAGCAGCCTGAAACAGCATGCTGGACCATGTGCTTACATTGCCAGACCTATGAGCTGACAAGTCAGGACCTATCTCACTAATCAGTATCAATATAGGAAGCCAGACAAGTAAAGGGAAGAGTTTGTGCAGACTTGTCTCGTTGACTAGACGCAACATAGTAAATGTAAATCCGCCCCCCCCCCCAACAAAAATAAAGTTGGTGGGGTGGGAGTATAACGCAAATGTCTAGCATCCTAAAGGTTGAGGTCAACATTAGCATTTTAGCAACTTACTTTTTAGTTACTTTGCAACTACTTAGCATGCACGCTGACCCTTCCCCTAACCATTTTTAGCTAATCTTCCAACTCTAATTTAACTCCTAAATTTAACCCTTAACCTAGCTAACAGTCATCTAATGCTAGCCACCTAGATACAATTTGTACTATGAAATTGGTGCTGGACATCCACAAATTAATACATACCAAGTGACTTGGATTTACATACAGGATAATATGAAATGTCCTGAGACCGGGTTGGTTTGTTTGTTGGGTCATTCTGCTAAGTAGTAATAACATTAATGGATTTATTTTATATAGCAATTTATAAGAAGAAAATCGATTGCTTTTAAAATGAGAAATATTTGGGATTTATTGGGTGATGTCTTCCACACCTTCAGATGGTTTTTTTTATTATACATTTATTTTATTCATAATACAAAAATCATCTAGCATTGCTACATCAAACATGTCTAGCAAACCAAACACGGGTATTAACAATGCTCAAACATACAAAAAAAACTTAAGTGCAATTATATTCACTCTGAAAATATCTTATGATTCATGAAGATGTTATTCTTGTTACTCACTAGGGTTAGTGTTTTAATGTGAATTCAATCAGAAAAATTGGTCATTTTGGTATAGAATTTTGGAATTTTTGTTTGTATAAAGTATTTGGCAACAAGAATAAAACATTACCAATCATTTCAGTGGTTTTGTTATCATTGCAATGGTAACATATATTTTATGTTAAAATTATAGGCAGTATTCATAATGGTAAATAAGTACTTTGCAAGGTTTTCCCAAAACTGACACACATTTACATTCGAAGAACAAGTGAGACAGATTCTCACCCATTTCACAGAAAACGCAGATATCATCAATAGCCACAAATGTGGAAATCATAGAATTACATGGATATCTTGTGTAAAATGTTGAAGTGCACTTCCTTAACTTTGTTTGGTATACAGTATTAAGGCCTTAACCATGCATTTTTCCAGACAATGTCAGGAATAAGCATGTTCCAGAAAAATGTTTGTAAGTTGGTTTTGTGAATGAAGAATTTGTCTTATATATTTATTACAAGATTTCTCAAGTAAGCCCACGCATTCCAATCTGAGTTCTGGATAAACGTTGTAATCATCCCCCAAATTAAGATGACTTCATAAGTGTAGTTAGACGACTGGGAACGGCTTTGATCACAAAACTCTCTGAAAGGTATTGGAAACTCTTTCAATGTTCTAAATTGTTCATATGTGAGAATATTACCCGTGTCAAAAATATCAAGAACGAAGTCAATATTCCTCTCATGCCAGCTGGGGTAGAACAATGACTTATTCCTTACAGTTATGTCTGAATTATTCCACAAAAGAGCTTTATGAGGGGAACAATTGTGCAGGAAACATATTTTCCATGCCAGTAAAGCTTGTTGGTGAAACCTAGCCAATTTAGCAGGTAATCTTTCAGGAAAATAATTACATTTCAGTAAAAACTGAAGACCTCCCAATTTATTAAACACATTATTTGGAATGAAATACCATATTGAATCAGTATCGAGCAAACATTTTTTCAACCAGTATATCTTGAAAGTGTTATTTATGTCAACAAAATCCAACACTTCTAGACCACCTTCAGCTCTTTGGTTAGAAAGGACATATTTTTTTAGTTTGTGAGACTTATTTTTCCAGATGTATTCAAGAAAGGTCTTATTGATCTCTTTACAAGTAGCTGGATTTACACATAACAATAATGAGGGGTACACAAAACGAGATAGTCCCTCTGCCTTGGGCAGAAGTACTCTCCCAAGTATTGAAAGATCTCTTTGCAGCCAATTATTAAATATATTTTTAGGAGAGAAATTCAAATGTCTGACTAAGTGTTTTTTTTACAGATGTATAAATATTTAACACAGTCCTTTACAGGAATATTTTCAATTTCTTTATCATCAGAGTCAAATAAACATAAGATTTCACATTTAGAAATATTCAGCATTAATCCTGATGCAATAGAAAATGCAGTTATAGCATTAAGGCATGTGCGACCTGGTCTTTGTCTCTCAAGAAAAGAGTAGAATCATCAGCCAGTTTGGACATTTTGATTTCTTTGTTAAAAATGGTTAAGCCATACAAATTTGCATCATTCCGAATATCTAGAGATAGAAGTTCCACAACCAACTGAATAAAAATGACGAAATTGGGCATCCCTGTCGTACACTTCTGTTGATACTAAATATTTTGGAAATATTAAGGTTTAGTAGCACAGAACTATTTATATCTTTGTAAAACATGCGAATTACTTTAATAAAATATTCATCAAATCCAAAAAGTTTAAGAGACCTAAAGAGAAATTCATATTCAAATGTGTCAAAAGGCTTTACAGAAGTACAGAAATAGAACAACCGCATCTGAGTCGAATGCATCTGAATAATCTATAAGGTCCAAGACTAAACGAATGTTAGAGTTTATGTGATGGCCCTTCATAAATCCTGTTTGAGTCTCATTTATAAATGGTATCTATTCCTTTCTTTAATCTTTTGGCATAAACCAGAGCAATCAATTTGTAATCAACATTTAATAAAGTAATTTGTCTCCAATTGCCAATGAGAGAAGGGTCTTTATCAGGCATCGGAATCAATGAAATAAGGCCCTGTTTCATAGTGGAGACCATTTCCCCATTTTTAATGCAATCTTGAAACATATTGAAAATCGGGTCTTCTCGTAACTCCCAAAACTGTCTATAGAATTCAACTGACAGGCCATCAGGGCCAGGTGATTTCCCTTTTTTCATTGAATTCAGAGCCTCTCTAATTTCTCCAATTGACACAGGTGAATCGCAAACTGAGTGGAAATCATCCTCAATTACAGGGACATAATTCTGAATGTGGCAAATGTAGCTTTCACAACAATCTTCCTGAAATTGAGAGCTGTAAAGGTTTTCATAAAAGGAATTGACAAATGATGATATTGTAAAAGTAACTAGTGTTTGTTTCCCCCTCTTCAATCCATTTTGCTATTGACCTTACAAAGGCACCCTTTGCCAGATCCGTGTAAATCTGTTCTAATTCTAGTTGTAAAGACCTGAACACAAACTCCTCTTCTTCAGATAGATTATCTTTCTTTAGAAAACTGTCAAGCTTGCTCATCATCTCCTTTTTCTCTATGGTTCTTTAATTGCATCAGCTCTTTGGCGCGTTTAATGGCTACCACTCTTGCCTTTATATTTGAAATATATATACTTCCATGACCCAAGTCTTTTCTAGCAAAAATATATATAGCTAATGATTTGATGTTTTCAATGAGATCAGTATCTTTAAGAAGTGTATTGTTTAATTTCCAATATCCTCGAGTACCTTTTGATGTTTTAGTAGCTTGTAAATTCAGGGAAATCAAGTGATGATCAGAAAAGGGAGCCAACGGATGATCTACATCTATAACAAATTGTAACAAAAAAGGGGAAATTGGGAATAAATCTATTCTAGATTTACGTGACATGGTTTTGTTGGTCCAGGCATAACCCTTAGCATCCGGATTGAAATAACGCCAGGCATCCTCAACACAGAGATCCTTGCATAATTTAATGATAATGTTACTATTTTGAGGGTTTTGACTCGTTCTAGGAGGAAAACGATCAGGAGATGCATCAGGTGTTTCGTTAAAATCCCCTGAAATAATTAGAGAAGCCTCCGAGTATTTGTTGTTTAAATCCTGTACTTTCTTGGTAAATTGGGTAAAAAGGGTCTTATTAGGAGCATGTGAGTTATGTCCGTATACATTACAGATGATGAAAATAGCATGGTCAAGTTTAACAGTTACTATGACCCATCTGTCACCTTTAAACTTGTGAATAAGTGTCAAAACACCAGCAGACTGATTTGATCCATAACTGAAATAGGCCATATCTCCCCATTGTGTTTTCCAAAATTTCAAATCACTTTCAACCTAATGAGTTTCCTGAAGAACAAAATCTGCATTACTGCGTTTGATAAGAGCGTCTGCTAAATGACTTAAATGTAAATGTTTACAGTATAAAAATGAAGCTTTCCTTTTTGTAGGATTTCTCAAACCCCTAGCATTCAGACTAACGATATTGAGTGAACCCAAATTAGATAAGTATTTATGTGAACAATAAAACAAACAGTGAACCTTGAGAGGATTACTCCACGGAAAACTACACTCAGATGAGGTAGCTGTGGTCAACAGAATAACAAATCTATTGACTTCCTTTTCTTTGGCAAGTGTTCATCAGTTGTAGTTCGAACGGTACATGTATAATTGGCAGTACATTAACTGTACTCATGGTAGTACTCACAGTTCCAATTTGGTTAATGTCAACAGTTACCCAGTAATCATTCGTCCTCCGATAAACGCGTGTGAGCCCTTGAACCCCGCCTTCTTTCCCTCTTGTTGCGCCTTCTGTATAAACGGATACAGTTTCTCTCTTGCAGCCTGATCCTGCGGTATTACCACTTTTCCCAGGATATTAATGACTAATTCTCTAATATCCTCTCCCTCTACCTCCTTTACATCTTGGATTGTCAGATTCCACCTGCGAGAGTACCTTTGAAGTTAATCTACATCCTCACACAGCCCCGGAGTTCTTCATAGGGGACATGGTCGTCTGACGTTCACAGCTCCTCCTCAATTGGTAGGCTTAATTATCCACTACCGAAGGGTGATTAGTCCGCGACTGTAAAAGCGACCAGACTACACCACACCTGCAATAATCCAAAACAGTCCCCAGACGAGGCGATATTCTGCATCCCTCGTCCAAACCAGGAATATGTTATAGATTAACTCACCCTTGTCTGCTGATTGTAGGCCCTTCGCATTTACTTTTCTGTCGGGCCATGGATACCAGAGAGGTTTCGTTTATTTGCTACAGATGTTTAAAAATTATGTTTAGGGACACATGGCATATTTACGCCATCCACACCATTGACGTCAGTTCCTGTGACGTACCACGAGTCTAAAAATTGTCCTTCTCAGTAATGGCGGCTTCGTTCCCTTCTCCTTCTGGAACAAACAACAAATGGTACTTCACCCGAGAACAGATCGAGAATAGCCCATCTCGTCGTGTGGGGCTTGATCCAGACAAGGAATTATCATACAGACAGCAAGCCGCGAACCTTCTACAGGACATGGGACAGCGACTCAATGTGTATCTTTTGTCGGGCCGGGGACGATTTGTGCTTGCTAACGGCTAGCTATAGAGATTGATGGCGGCATGGCTAGTTGCTATCTTATATGGATACTGTATTCATGTTAGCCTATTTATTCATCTGTAGTGTGTACAGACTGGCGTAGTTAATAGCTATTTGTAACAAGCAGCCCAGACTTGCTGCTGTGACTCGCGAGTGCAAGGGAATTGGGTTCTATTAGCACAACTAGATAGTTAGCCTAGACCGTTAGCTAACGTTTAGTGTAGGCCTCTGCGGCCTAGGCATAAGCTTCCTGTGGAGAACAAAAGCCGAGCAGGGGCCATTTGACAGTTATTTATTATAAACGGGGTTCAGGTGTATTAAACACGTTCTTATATTTTGATAAAAGCATTGGTTTTGTTGGCCATAGGGTGATATCAAAGATCTGTGGCGCTGTTATGGGAGCTAAAGCTGACAGTCTTTATCTGCTATTACGAGTGGCTAGCTAGCTAGCGAGTAGGCTAAAAACATCCTGGGGCAAGCGAACGTTAACTGGCGTTTACGACATAATATAAATGGTATTGGTGAGAAGTCCAATGCTGCAATGTGATAAAAATTCCCCTGTGTATTAAAGCTTGTTAGTTTCTTATTTCTGATACCATGTCATTGGCTTCTTTGTAGCCACTTATTAATTACTTCCTTAACTACAAACTCTGACCCAGAATGCCAAACTGTTCTCAGAGCATGTATTATTCTGTTACTAAAACCAATAAGCACAATTTAGTATGATATGTTACATTTCGTATGGTATGTATTCATTTGTTAATGTGCATCTTTCATTTTGTATGTTACTAAATACAATTCTTAGCAAAACGTACAATATGTTACGAATTCTAGCTATGTGGCTTACATTAGCTAGCTCACTAATGTTAGCTAGGTTAGGTTTACGTTTAGGAGTTAGCTAGCTTCCCATAGCTCTTTAACCTAACATAAAAAGTAGTTAAAGTTGCTAATTGGCTAAAATGCTGACGTTGCCCGTGATGAGATTCGAACTCGCAACCTTTGGGTTGCTAGACATTTGCGTTTTACCTCACCCATACACCCCAACCATACCAAATGTAACATGCTAAATGGATTGACTCGGATTTACATACAAACTCTGAGACCAGGTTGAGAATGCTGTTCTAGCCAGCTAGTATGTTGTTCTAGCTAGCCAGTTATGTCCTACTATGTACCACCAGTCAACATTATGAGTAGTTAGAGCAGATCACTTAGCTACACCCACAACTAGCTAGTTTAGTTGAAAATAAGTTTGTAGCTGCTGTTACATAACATTTCTGTAATTTCTCAATTTACTTTGAGTTAAATCTCACTGAGATATCATATGTTATAATCCTTAACCCTTATGCATCAGGTCCCAGCTAACAATTAATACTGCTATTGTGTATATGCACCGATTCTACATGATCCAGTCCTTCACCAGGTTCCACAGAAATGTAAGTACTTTTGCACGCTGAGCCTCCCTTGCACAATTGTCTTGTAAAGTTAATTCAATCTTTTGTGAAATGCATAATGTGTAGCACTAACAAGACACCAGTTTTGAACAAAATGGACCATTTATTTTTTTTACCCCTAGGTCATAGCTCCAGCGACACTATTCCTTGCTGCAAAGGTTGAGGAACAGCCCCGCAAGTTGGAGCATGTTATCAAGGTGACCCATGCATGCCTTAACCCTCAGGACCCTTCACCAGACGTCCGCAGTGATGTAAGTGTCCATGGTCTGACCACTCCACTTCAACTCACTATGACACTTGCAGTGTGATCCTCTGAACACAAACTGATTGAGTGTAGATCCAGTGTTCTCTATCTTTTTTTGGTATTTTTAAAGACCCAAAGTACGTACTTTTGTGTCAATATGCATGATGGTAGTTGCATCATAACTGTTTGACATGGATGTCTCCGCTTGCAGGCTGTTGGTGTTATATGAAACTATTTTTTTAAATGATTTAGATATATTGCTTTATTTGATACAAGTTCTGGCAAGAAACGGAGCAGTAACATTTAATGCAACTTGACTTTAAAGTTCTTGATAACATTTGAAGTGGTCTTGATATCTTTTGTGACAAAGACATAGCTCCAATGCATTCTCTTTCACAGGTTGTGAAAGAGGGTGTTGATATTCTCCACACACTCACCATCTTCCTTTCAGACGGGGAGATCTGTAAACAGTTCTGTCCATACCAGGGGTTGGAACCAAAATTATTTAGTTCTGAACTGACTTTTTTTTGTTTTGTCTCAGCAAAATAATGTTCTGACTGGTTTGAACCCCACAAAAAGTGCTGGTTTATATAATACCTTTCTGTTCCTTTTTTAACCTGTGAAATCAATTTTTTAAAACTTCTCATTCAATTTCTTCACCAATCAGTGCAGATTGAGCAGGCAAGCTAGTTGTTTACATGCATGATGGACAGACAAGTGTAGCCTATGATGCAAATGCGAAATTTTGTGGGAGTGGAGGAGGCTTGACGTGCTGGGCATCTTGTTATGCATAATCTGAATGACGTAAACAAAAATAATTAGCATAGTCGTCGCTACACAAACCGCACAAATAAAATATAAAACATTCATTACCTTTGACCATCTTCTTTGTTGGCACTCCTAGATGTCCCATAATCACTATTGGGTCTTTTTTTTCTCGATTAAATCGGTCCATATATAGCCTAGATATCGATCTATGAAGACTGTGTGATAAACGGCAAAAAATTGCGTTTTATGAAGTAACGTAATTTTTTTTAATTAAAAAAGTCGACGATAAACTTTCACAAAACACTTCGAAATACTTTTGTAATGCAACTTTAGGTATTAGTACACGTTAATAAGCGATCAAATTCATCAGGAGGCGATGTAAATTCTATAGCTGTCCTTCTCGAAAAGATGTCTGAAGAGAGCTCGACCAAAACATCCGGTCGGAGACCGGAGGGAATCGGTTCCCTTGATTCGGTTTGACCAAGAATCAAAGCTGAATCAAATGACAAGACTCTAGACATCGTGTGGAAGCTGTAGGCACTGAAACCTCGGCCTCATGTAATTCGGTTCACTTTGAACAATTCCTGGAAGTAGCGCAAGGATATTTATTTCCATTTTCAGTGATCAGATTTTCTTGCACTTTTCAATGAAACGCATGTTCTGTTATAGTCACAGCCGTGATTTAACCAGTTTTATAAACGTCTGAGTGTTTTCTATCCACACATACTAATCATATGCATATACTATATTCCTGGCCTGAGTAGCAGGGTGCTGAAATGTTGCGCGATTTTTAACAGAATGTTCGAAAAGGTAGAGGGTCGACTGAAGAGGTTAAAAAGGGTTTACCATAGAAAACTAATGGAAAACAGATTGACCTCAAAAAAACATTTCCCTGGGTGGATTGTGCTCGGGTTTTCGCCTGCCAAATCAGTTCTCTTATACTCACAGACATTATTCAAACAGTTTTAGAAACTTCAGAGTGTTTTCTATCCAAATCTACTAATGATATGCATATCCTAGCTTCTGGGCCTGAGTTGCAGGCAGTTTACTTTGTGCACACTTTTCATCCAGATGTGAAAATACTGGCCCCTATCCCTGAGGTTAACCTTTCTGGTAAGGGGGTTCTGCTAGCGGAACACCTGGCCTACAGCCAGTGAAATTACAGGGCGCCAAATTCAAACAGAAATCTGATTAACATTCCTCAAACATACAAGTATTATACACCATTTTAAAGAAACTTATTGTTAATCCAAACAGTGTCCGATTTCAAAAATACTTTACGGCGAACCACACCATATGATTGTTAGGACAGCGCCTAGCCACAAAAGACATTTTCCAGCCAAGGAGAGGTGTCACAAAAGTGAGAAATAGCGTTAAAATTAATCACTAACCTTTGATCTTCATCTAGTGGCACTCCCAGGACTCCATGTTACACAAATGTTTGTTTTTGTTCGATAAAGTTAATCTTTATGTCCAAAAACCTCATTTGAAATTGTTCAGAAAAGCGTCGTCTCAAACAAACATCCGGTGAAATTGCAGAGAGCCACATCAAATTACAGAAATACCTCATTTTTGTTTGGGCATTTAGTTCAATAATCCAAATGCACAAAGTCCAGATGAAAAGTCATAAGTTCCATTTAAAGTTCGTAGAAACATGTCAAACAATGTTTCTAATCAATCCTTGGAGTGTTTTTATCATAAATATTAATTGTTTCAACTGGACAATACTGTTTTCATTAGAAAGGAAAGGGAAAGAACGTCGCGTGATAAACAATGCATGGCTTATTCTCTCCCCTTAAACAATAGAAGCCTGAAACAACTTCTAAAGACTGTTGACATCTACTGGAAGCTTACTGGCGTGCAATCTGACCGCACAGACACTGGATATTCGATAGGCATTCACTTGAAAACTACAAACCTCAGAATTCCCACTTCCTGGTTGGATTGTTCTCAGGTTTTCGCCTGCCATATGAGTTGTGTTATACTCAGACATTATTTTAACAGTTTTGGAAACTTTAGTGTTTTCTATCCAAATCTACTAATTATATGCATATTCTAGCTCCTGGGCCTGAGTAACAGGCAGTACTCTGGGCACGCTTTTCATCCAAACTTCCCAATGCTGCCCCCTATCCCAATCCATCAAGGTAACTAGGCCTATAGTATCCTTAACTAGCATTGACTAGCATATCTTCTGAATAATGCTTCTAACGTCAGTACCGTAGCCTATGCTTCAGAGGGGGAAGGGCAGGTAACCGGCACAGGCAAAGATTTTTAGGTTGCAAACAGACACTGGAATAAGTTTGAGTGACCGAGTGAGGGCATTGCATGGGCGTTTTGTTGGGACTAGGAAAAAAGTGCCTGGAACATAAAATAGTGTTATTAACCGGTTCCCATGCTTTTAAAATAATGGTTTTGTTCCGGAACAGTGGATCATTTTCATTCCAGGTTCTGTTTCCGTTCCTTAAATGCCATTGTCTTCGGTTCTGTTCCCTTAACCGGATCCAACCCCTGATCCATACTCACTGTTTCGATCTGTAGAAATTTTAAAGCTATCCTGCGCTTTGGGGTTTTCCTTTTTCTCAATCTTACCATCATGCTCCTTTAAGTGCTTAAATTGTTATTACAAAGTAAGAAATTGGGTGTTCTGAGGCAGTTGTACCTCCTTGAAGGTAAGACTGCGTAAAGGGAAAGCAAGAGGTGTGAGTGAGACATGAGGGGTGAGAGAATGCCTCCTAGTGAGTAATGCCTGTCTCCTGCCTGTCCTCTCAACCTCAGGCTTACCTGCAACAAGCCCAAGACCTGGTCATTCTTGAGAGCATTATACTCCAGACCCTGGGTAAGTTGGGATGGACAAATGAATGGGGTCTTTGATTTCATCCCAAAATAGAGAGATGTGATGCTTGCCTACTGATAATATTCCTAATATACCTATGCCTACTGATAATATACCTCTTTGTTCTTGTCTACAGCAGTCTTTGAGTAGCAGCCCATTCCATTGGAAGGTCACATCTAGTCTTCCATGCTCACTTTATCAGTACTGTCTTGCATTTTCGGTTCCCCGCTGTTTTCGTCATTAACTTTACAGCGCAGCACTTTCTTTGACCTTTTCCTCTTGACTTTAAGCCATTCTATTGAGTCACGTAATTGTTGTGATGGAAGATATGTTGGTTGTAATCACATTAGAGATAATGAATTTAGTACAGTATTGATAGAATTTGGATGGCACAGTAAAATGCCCATTCACCACCTATAACCCTTGTCTCAATGACTGGCTTAAATGTTAATGCTAAACCTCTAATTCTCAACTCACTCATTTACATTTGTCTTATACAGGGCCTGTCATCTGAAGATCTAAAGCAGTGCATTCATTCACTATTTACTGTAGTTTCATAAGACTTTGGTTTTCAGGGAATTATTTTAACGCACAGTGAGAATACTGAAAATTCAGTAACTATTGAGCTGAAGCTATTTTGACTTAACACCCTCAGGTTCCCATAAATCAGGATAAAAGATTCTAGAGTGTTCTTAGAAATTCTGTTGCTCATGAAACCTTTTGTCTCCACTCTACCCCCTTCATTACAGCTTTTGAAATCACCATTGACCACCCACATACTCACGTTGTCAAGTGCACCCAGCTCGTCAGAGGTAAGAATCAACAAACCCCCTTTCTAGGCTACTGGTGAAGTTTGAGGACCCTAGTACTTTTACAAATAGCATAAATGGTTCTTACCTATTTAAATGTATTATGAGTATTCTTATTGCCTGTATTTAATGGCATTATTTTGAACGCAGCAGGTTTTAATTGTATTTTCTTGTTTCTCGTGTTGTTGTCCCAGCGAGTAAGGATTTGGCCCAGACCTCATACTTCATGGCTACCAACAGGTATGCTGTTCACTCTGTGTTCAACTTTGAGCTTTACATTTGTCAATTCAATACAAATGCAACATTGTCTAAACTGAAAAAGGAGATGTTATTATGACCTGTATTACAATGAAATCACCACCCATTGATGAGATGCACAGTCCTTCTTCATCGTATTCTGGAACTGAATCGGTTTCTTCTCTCTTCCCCCCCCCCTTTTGGATTGTTGATCTGGGACTCAACCTGCTGTGTAGCCTACACCTGACCACATTCTGCCTGCAGTACAGCCCACCCATAGTGGCCTGCGTCTGCATCCACCTGGCTTGCAAGTGGTCCAACTGGGAGATCCCTGTCTCCACAGACGGCAAGCACTGGTGGGAGTATGTAGACAATACTGTCACCCTTGAGCTGCTGGATGGTATGTTTGAATTTAATTTTGTTGGATATGATGATGTAACGTGATAAACAACTCATGGCTGTCAGCTGAGCCACTTGCTTTGAGATGTACTGCAGATGTTGGTTATATTGTAAGGAAGTGAATTGCAGAGCACCTTGTAATTGTAATACTTTGTTACCCACAGAACTCACTCACGACTTCCTACAGATCTTGGAGAAGACACCAAGCCGATTAAAACGCATTCGCAACTGGAAAGTAAGTTGTAGTTTGTAACATACTTGCACTGATTTTAAATTCTCATAGTTCCATTTCATTCAGGGTATTTCCTTATATTGTTCCTTAACGCAATGGTCTCTTGTCCCAGGCGGCAGGTCAGACAGTGAAGGGAGGGAAGTCTAAGGTGCCAGAGGACGGGGACCAGACAGATTGTATGATGAGCATGATCTCCATGTCGTCCTCTGAGACCACGCTGGCCAGCCTCTCTAACCCTTCCTCTTCATCCATGGCTCCCATACTACTGGAGCTCAAGTCGACCCTGGGCAGTGGCTCCGACCAGCCCAACCACGTAGAGCTGCACGCCCCAGCCAAGGTGTCACTGAGTGAGTACCGGGCCAAGCACGCTGATGTCCTGGCTGCTCAGAAGAGGAAGCTGGAGAACATGGAGGCCAGCGTGAAGAGGGAGTATGCCTCGGCAGCCCAAGCTCTGATAGGCCAACATCAGAGGAAGGAGAAGTACCACCGTGATCAGCCGCAGTCCAGCTCCCACCATTCCAGCTTAGCCTCCTCTGACCTCAGCAGCCCCTCGCCCATCATCCTCAAGATCCCCCTGGAAAAGGAGAGGGGCGAGCGCAGCTCCCTGAAGATGCGCCTCCCTCTGGGGACTGGGGGAGGAGGGGGGCACAGTGGAGGAGGGAACAGAGGAGCCGGAGGAGAACAGGACATCAAAGTGAGAATCCGGGTGCCTGAGAAAGTACGCAGTGCAGGCTCGGGAGAGGAGGGGGGCAAGAGTAGGGAGGGCAAGCATCGAGATCGCTCCCACCACCACCACCATCACCACCACCACCATCATTCATCGTCGTCTTTGAGCGGTGCTTCTGTCTCTTCGTCCTCGTCACATAAACACTCAGCCAGTGCTGCTGGAGCTGTAGGAGGAAGTGGTAGCAAAAAGACCCCCAGTGACTCATCTAGAATGAGCTCTTCCTCTGCTTCTCGAAAGAGGACACACTCCACTGAGTCCCAGGGATCCCACCCCTCCAAAGTCTCTAAGTCCTCCAGGAACTCAGCCTACCAGCTACCTGCTCTGTTAGCTGCCTCCAGTGCACACTCCCTGGGGGTGCAAACTGCTGAGATCCTCCCATCCTTGGGTCTCCCCTCCCTCCACCAGGGAAACTTCTCTCACTGCAAGGGGGACAAGACTGACACTAACGGACACAATGCAGGTGGGGGAAGCCAGTCAAATGAGTACCAGGACACATTTGAGATGCTGAACTCTTTACTGAGTGCTCAGGGGGTCCAACCTGCTCAGCCTCCCATGTTTGACTACCGGTCTCAGTACGGGGAGTACAGATACAGTGGAGGGTCGAGGGGGGGCTCTCGACCGCCACCCCTGCCTGCTGAACCTCCACCCCCGCTACCCCCTTTACCCAAATGATCCCTGATGAAGGGGTGAATTACTGACAGTATCTGTAGACGCCTCCACATCCTTCCATAAGACATTTGCACTGTGACTTTGGGTCCCTTTATGTGTTTGAAGGAATCATGTTGTGGTTTTCAACTTGACAGCAAAGAAATGTACTTCCAATACATACTTATCAGTGATGCATGTACATAAGTTTCTCCCTTGTTACATCATCATATCCAATACATCTGTGGGGCAATAACAGGTGTGAAAGAAAACTAAATGAATTTATTTATAAAAAAAAATGTAAATACTATTTTTGATGTTATTCATTTTTGTATTGTGATATGAACTCAAATCCAATTTCATGGAATGACTGGACCTGATACTTTAAACATGGCTGTTTAAGTCATTTTGAATGCACAGTAGAAGAAACAAACTTGTCTGCTTCACTTCTTAAATTGTGTAAGTCTCGCTAAAAATTAGTATTTTTCAGAATGTTTTTAAATGTACTATTTATTATTAGTGTTGAATGCAATTAGAACATTTTGCCAACTGCCTCCCCTGCGCTTTCTGCTGTGTCCTGTTGAACTGAATGATAGTTGAGTGCTCCTTACACAAGTCTATTTGAGAATGCATGTCTTCAAAGCCATCGTTTGACATGTTTTTGTTTAAAAAGTAGTCACTGAATCAGATCCCCCCCCCCCATTTTTGTCTATTATAGTACATTTTTTTCCCCTCTGCATTATTTGCAACACTTTATATGTTAATTATGTAAAATGACTTTAGTGGACAAAATATTTTCACATTTAAGTTAAAAGTTGCAAAAAATACTTGAAATTTAAAAGAAACATTTCAGTTTTTCTACTTCATATTCATCTCTAGCACCACCCCTACATCAACATGTGCAAATTGTGCATTTTGTTGTAGTAAAAAATAGAGTAATATGTGTTTCCAATGAGTATGCAATGCCAACTCGTATTTGGTTTAAATCCAATGGTGGCATATTAGGAGAACTTATCTTCCTCTCTTTTACATTTTTAAAGTTGATTTTTTACTAAACATAAATGTTTTATTTTCACATGTTGATTTTGGGTAGATGCTGGACATGACAAATATGAAGTTGACTTTAAAAAAATATATCTATTTTTTCCTTAAGGCTTGTATTTTAGTTTCTATATTTGAATGTGTTGCAGTCATTGTTTTAAATGGTTGTAAAATGTTAGTCATAATACTCAAATAATTACACTAACTTACAGAGTTTATACTACAGTACTTATCTACATATTCCTACACATTTTGATAATGGACTGATTTCTGTCTTAGTGCTTTGAACAGAATTCATAGTGTTGCTTCAACTACTGTTTTAACGATAACTGATGTCTTCACTCGTACATTTTGAATGCAACTGAAATTGTATTTTTGTGAGATTTTGATAAGGTGCATAATCATTTGTCTATATTATTTAGATAATTTGTTTTTCTGGTTTCATGCCTCACCATGTGGTTGCTTGTGGCGATCACACATGCTCAACTGGGGGACTTTTTAGAGGTTTTAACATAACATCTCCAGTACCACTGTCAACCATCATTTTCTACATTTAATGTCAGTGAGAATGACCTGTTCAATTAAGATAATCTTTCCCTTCATGTTCCAGACTTGCTGTTTGTCATGCTTATGAACAAACTGGTATAGTCTTTCTCCTTAGATCATGTTTAAAATTGTATGATAGTGGAAATGGGCTTGAACTTAGCTCTGACATGTTTCAGACTGTTTAACAGAACTCTCTTTGTCCAATGGATGGGTTAGCTGACAACATCACAAAAACGATGCACATGTTTCAATGGGGCAGAAGTCTGTGTGTTGTGATTCTGGATGGCCAGATGGCTAGAACCAATACAAGAGGCTGCTCATTTAAGTTAGTTTTCTTGTTCTTGATACCATGTCTTGTTTTTAGGTGTTTTGACTGATGTCACATCTTTGCTAATATGGCTAAACTTCACAAGCTAGCTAACCAACAACTGTAACAATGTATTTGAGAGACAAGTGCTCATTGTGCAAATGTATTTATGTTTTCAATAAACATTGGAGACTAAATATAGTTTACATGTCAACAATTTAAGCCAACACTGTCTGTTTTGCCCCATAGTTGTGCACACATTGCTTTTGTTGCTTAACAACCGACCAATCTATAAGCTGCCAATGGACAATTAATCAGCTGGAAATCATGTAACACAGCTGTGGCATACTGATTTGATGTGGTATTTTGCTATTGATTGGTTTTGTATATAATGGAAAGAGTTGACATTATGGGAGCTGTTTCCTAGTACTTTAACTGATGCATTAAGGGAACAGGTGTACGGTTCTACTGTTTCTACAGTCTGCTCAGTTTCTACAGTACTTGAGCCCAACCATTGATTCTTGTCACTCAGGTAAGCCTTTATGATGATATATGAAGAGAAACACATGGATATACTTTAAAATGCACTGAATCTCTATCCCAGCAAGATTGTAATCAAACAGATTTTTTATTGTTAAAACTGAGGAAATTGTATTTTGTATTACCAAGAGCATTATGCTTCCATTCTGTGTTTTGTATTATAAGATAAGACACACTATCGTACTATATTTAGTTAAGGATCGACTGGGACTGATACATGGATAACTGTATGCAGTCTGTCTTGTGTGAATGCTTGTTGAACATGAATAACTACAAAATAACACTATGAAAATAGAAGGAAGACATGCAACCAAGTGCAAAGTCACTGCTATTCAACTACTTCATAAACTTTTCCAAAAGTTGTATCAGTTTGTACCTGCTCTTGTTAATGTTGTCGTGGTACCACAAACTCAGGTCTGGAATAGGAATGTTTGGGCTATCTTTTGTTTAAAATGTATCTAAAAGTCGCATTGTTTTGTTGTGAACACGGTTATTTAAGAAAAGTGTTTGATATAATCCCATGTCAATAAATATTTGAAGAAAAACCCCTTTCTAAATGTTATTGTGTATCTTATCATGCAACAAACTTGGTTTTACAGACATTACACTGAGGGGGGTGCAACTCAATATTAGGAATACGTTCCTAATGTTTAGTATATTTAGGCAATATGGTCCGAGGGGTTGTGGTGGGTTCTTAGGCTAGATGCATTGAATATCTCCGCTGGCGCAGATGTGGGTTCTCTAATTTGACCGAGAGGTCTTTCAAACAATCGTATGTCACACCCACAAGTCTACACCAATCAAAACTGAAATGGGGCGGGTATCTTCTCAACTCAGGGTGTGCAGGGGAAAAAGGCGCAGTTGCTTTCGATAACTGGTTAGGTAACAACACGGTAAACTCCTCGTTGTATTAACCAAAATGCTTTTCTTTTCCATTACATATTTTGGTTACATCAGAGGGCAACTGTACATTGACAGCGAATAAATAACTATTTTGCTACATCGAGGCTAACGAACGCTAAACAAACATGGCTACTAAAGCTAGCTGGCTAGCAAGACAGCAAAAAAGCTACAGTTCGCTTAATTTTCGGCTAAAAAAAAGAGGCTGGCCTGTTCCATGTTGCACGTGATTGGGTTTATGCAGGATCCCTCATTAAGGTCCGGAACAGTCATTCTGATTCCCATGTAAAATAGCACTTTGAGGTACAAACATAGCCATTTTTTTTTAAATGTTACGGATAAAAATGCTCAATTTAAGTACATTTTTTTCCTCAGGCCTAACCATAAATTAAGGTAGTTAGCAATAAGGTTAGCAGTGTAGTTAAGGTTAGTTTTAAAATCACGTTTGAATAGAATTTGTAGAAATAGGAAGGGTTTATGACTTTGTGGCTTTGGTAACTAGCCATGACCCTGAGTGGGCGGGGAGCTTATATTCTTGTGCTTGCCTTGACTGACAGCTCTTTGAAACGCCAATGTCAAGAAACTTGGATGCAGTTAAATACATTTTCAAGAAAATCTGGTGATGCATAAAGCAACTCGAACCACATTTTAAATGGCATTTTATTATACATCTCCAATTTGGTATCTCGTGATGTGGTTAACAGCAGCAATGACATGACAACTCCCGCAGTATAGCTATATTAACCACGCCCCTCTGCAAACATGCCTTCTCTGATTGGTTACAAGGCGGTACTTATTTAAATTCAGTAAGGGAATATTACGTTACCGTTTGTATATTAAAATGAGTGTTAGGATGAAACACCCTATCCTCTTAATAAACCCGCCTCCTGAATCCAAGAGTTTGACATGGGGAGGGGACCAGTAACTTTATGATTTTAACTTTTATCAATGTACAGTGTTCGCACAAAGTGCTTGAGGTTCTTAAAGTACTTGGATTTGGCACTCTGAAATTCAAGTAATAGAATACCTTAAATCAGACATTTTCTCAAGTTGAATTAAAATAAGAGAATAGAAAATGATCAAATATGTTAATCCGAAAAATATTAGAAATGTATTGGTTTTACGAATACATTTCCAGGCAGACGACAGTTTCATTTTCTCATGTGCTTTGCGCACTGGCTGCCAGGCAAGCTCGCTCATTCTACCCACACTGCCACATACACCGAACCCAAACCGGCTGTGCACATGCGCCATCGTGCATACATTTATGCTGTCCCCTCACCCTGACTACACCGATCGCTGCAAAATAAATGTAGAAATCTATGTTATTCAATAGCCCTTATGCACATTCCATGATTGAACGTTCTAAACACACATCATATCCGTTTTGGCAATTTCTGGTCAGTCTAGTTGTTATCGACGATATAACGTTACTACCACTATGTCGCAGTTTTTTACTAGGTGTCTTCAGGATTTGCCTCATTAATATTAATGATGTACATCGAATTGTTACATCAGCCTCCGAGACTCCAGCTAGCAAGAATGAAAAGGGGTTCAATATGTATATAGGAAGCTACAGACAACTATGAAGGTGAGTACCAAGTCAGTGATATAACGTTAGCTTGCTACAATCATTAGCTAGCTAATTTAAGTATTAACTGTAGCTAGCTAGTTACTTGGTAAAATGACGTAAGTTTGACAATCTACCAGAGAATGTGTATATTTTCGTTAGCTTGGTTAAGTTATGCTTGCTAACTATATTTGCTAGCTTAAAATAATTGTAATTCATGTCTTCTACACAGTATCTAACAAAGATACATTGACAGGGAGATCACCGTGAGGGCTGCCTGCCACAGGTCCATGAGGAAGAGTGAGAAGCTGCACAGCATGATAATATATAATAATATAATAATAATAGAGAGTAGGGAGTAGGGAAAGGTTATAGATAGCTTCTAGAGACCTTGTTAAACATCTCCTGTGAGACACTGTCATCATGGTCAAAATGTGTTGGAGACAGTGTCAACGTTTAATCTTATCAGTAGATCGATTTTAATGATGAGTCCCAATCCCAATTTAGAATTGCCCATTTAACAGGTTATTTGATAAATCAAATGTATTTATATAGCCCTTCTTACATCAGCTGATATATCAAAGTGCTGTACAGAAACCCAGCCTAAAACCCCAAACAGCAAGCAATGCAGGTGTAGAAGCACTGTGGCGAGGAAAAACTCCCTAGAAAGGCCAAAACCTAGAGAGGAACTAGGCTATGAGGTGTGGCCAGTCCTCTTCTGGCTGTTCCGGGTGGAGATAACAAAACATGGCCAAGATGTTCTATTGTTCATAAATGACCAGCATGGTCAAATAATAATAATCACAGTAGTTGTCAAAGGTGCAACAGGTCAGCATCTTAACAGGTCAGCACCTTAGGAGTAAATGTCAGTTGGCGTTTCATAGCCGATCATTAAGATTATCTCTACCGCTCCTGCTGTCTCTAGAGAGTTGAAAACAGCAGGTCTGGGACAGGTAGCACATCCGATGAACAGGTCAGGGTTCTATAGCCGCAGGCAGAACAGTTGAAACTGGAGCAGCAGCACGGCCAGGTGGACTGGGGACAGCAAGGAGTCATCATGCCAGGTAGTCCTGAGGCATGGTCCTTGGGCTCAGGTCCTCCGAGAGAAAGAAAGAGAGAATTAGAGCAGACATACTTAAATTCACATAGGACACTGGTGAGGTGAGGTACTCCAGATATAACAAACTAACCCTAGCCCCCAGACACAAACTACTGCAGCATAAATACTGGAGGCGGAGACAGGAGGGGTCAGGAGACACTGTGGCCCCATCCGATGATACCCCCAGACAGGGCAAACAGGAAGGATATAACCCAACCCACTTTGCCAAAGCACAGCCCCCACACCACTAGAGGGATATCTTCAACCACCAACTTACCATCCTCAGACAAGGCAGAGTATAGCCCACAAAGATCTCCGCCACGGCACAACCCAAGGTGGGGCGCCAACCCAGACAGGAAGATCACGTCAGTGACTCAACCCACTCAAGTGACTCACCCCTCCTAGGGACAGCATGAAAGAGCACCAGTAAGCCAGTGATTCAGCCCCTGTAATAGGGTTAGAGGCAGAGAATCCCAGTGGAGAGAGGGGAACCGGCCAGGCAGAGACAGCAAGGGCGGTTCGTTGTTCCAGAGTCTTTCCGTTCACCTTCACACTCCTGGGCCAGACTACACTCAATCATAGGACCCACTGAAGAGCTGAGTCTTCAGTAAAGACTTAAAGGTTGAGGCCGAGTCTGCGTCTCTCGCATGGGTAGGCAGACCATTCCAATAAAATGGAGCTCTATAGGAGAAAGCCCTGCCTCCAGCTGTTTGCTTAGAAATTCTAGGGACAAATAGGAGGCCTGCGTCTTGTGACTGTAGCGTACATATAGGTATGTACGGCAGGACCAAATCAGAAAGATGGGTAGGAACAAGCCCATGTAATGCTTTGTAGGTTAGCAGTAAAACCTTGAAATCAGCCATTGCCTTAACAGGAAGCCAGTGTAGGGAGGCTAGCACTGGAGTAATATGATCACATTTTTCAGTCCAGATTCTAGCAGCCGTATTTAGCACTAACTGAAGTTTATTTAGTGCTTTATCCGGGTAGCCTGAAAGTAGAGCATTGCAGTAGTCTAACCTAGAAGTAACAAGCATGGCTTAATTTTTCTGCATCATTTTTGGACAGAAAGTTTCTGATTTATGCAATGTTACGTAGATGGAAAAAAGTTGTCCTTGAAACAGTCTTGATATGTTGGTCAAAAGAGCGATCAGGGTCCAGAGTAACGCCATCAAGATTAATTGTCAGATTCAACAGAAGATCTCTTTGTTTCTTGGGACCTAGAACAAGCATCTCTGTTTCTTCCGAGTTTAAAAGTAGAAAGTTTGCAGCCATCCACTTCCTTATGTATGAAACACAGGTTTCTAGCGAGGGCAATTTTGGGGCTTCACCAAGTTTCATTGAAATGTACAGCTGTCTGTCATCCCCATAGCAGTGAAAGTTAACATTATGTTTTCGAATGACATCCAAGAGGTAAAATATATATTGAAAACAATTGTGGTCCTAAAACGGAACCTTGAGGAACACCGGAATTTACAGTTGATTTGTCAGAGGACAAACCATCCACAGAGACAAACTGATATCTTTCCGACAGATAAGATCTAAACCAGGCCAGAACATGTCCATGTAGACCAATTTGGGTTTCCAATCTCTCCAAAAGAATGTGGTGATCGATGGTATCAAAAGCAGCACTAAAGATCTGTTGATGCAGTGTTTGGTAGTTTTGTTACTGAAACACAAAGTATTCCTGTATAGTTAAATGAGCCCCTAGTTAAGAAGACTAGACACTTCTATATTTATTGTTATTCATTCTCACTTCAGTCTTTCATCACACTTATCTTCAGAGATGGTGTTAAAGCACTCCGTACCAGTGATAGTGGTTCAAAGCCACTGCTCCTGTGTTGCAGGAAGTGTTATGTGTATGCAGACCATGGAGATGAAGAGGGGGCTAGCCATGAAGCCAGTGGCTGTACAGGAGTACTGCACACTGAAGAATGTTAATTTCTTTCCGTGTGGCTTCATAGTGCACCCAAATGCTCCGTGGTTAGGATCCTCTCCAGATGGAATCATATTTGATCCCAGTGTAAGACCACACTTTGGACTCTTAGAGGTCAAGTGCCCAAATGTACCAAGTTATGTTGACTGCCCTTACCTGAAGATACAGAATGGAGAGCTGAAGTTGAGATCTCAGGCTTACTACTGGCAGGTGCAAGGTCAAATCCTTTTCACAGGTTGTAGCTGGTGTGACTTTGTCAGCTGTGCACAGGAGGACATCCTAGTTGAAAGGACATATTAAGATCTACAGGTTTCAAAAACTATAAGAGAGAAGGTTGACCACTTATTTGTACCACTACTTGCAGAAGTGTCTCTCGCACCTGAATGGATCCCCTGCATGGGTGCCAAATTTAGTGGTTTTATGAAAAATAAGTATTGATGTTCTTGTGAAGAAATCTACAGTAGAATAGATTTGTTTAAAAAAATGTTCAACAGTTCAGTTAATCAATTACACATCTTCAACATCGTATTCAATCTTGCATTCTGGTTATTCTGTGTTTACCTGATTTCTTCCCCCCACCCCTGTTACTCATTGCCTAATTAAAGCCAATACAAGCTCCACACAAACTGATATTCACTACAACACAAATTATTGATACATGTCATAGATAAACAAATTATTATTTTTCTGCTAGATAATAAACACGTACATTTACACTGGCTTGGCCCATGCTCTGACCAAAGGTCCATTTTGATAGTTGACCAACAGGCACGCCACTGCAAATAATTGGTTGATGCTGCCTGAGATGGTCAGGGGGATGACTGTGTCAAACAGCTTGTGCTCCTTTACTCTGCAGATCATTCTTTCAACATGCACTCTCAGCCTGGCAATGGATTGGGTCTCCCTAACCTCATGCGCTGGCATCTGTGTGCGTCTTGACAGAAAGGCTGGCCGGTAGACCTTGCACGGAACAATGTAATCTACGAGAAATCCCTTATTCACCATAATGGCCATGTCAGGGGTGAGTAAGGAAATCATTCCAGACTGCTTGAAGATCTCCTCGTCACTCACAGATTCAGCATACAACGATGACTCAAAAGTGACAGCTCCATGTGGTGACATTCCCAACATGCCCTTAAAGGTACAGTGTGACTTGTAGGAAGAAAACACCTCACTCTGCAGTAGTAGTGAAGATGGTGTCTGGCAGCGGAGTTCAGTGCAGTCGATCACTATCTGGGTGTCTGGATAGTCCTTGAACTCAGGTGGCAGGTGGGCTTTTACGGTTTTCTTGGGGATCCATATCCGTGCTGATCCAAGCAGACAGTAGAGGAAGTTGGACCAAGAGATGATAATCCGGCTCACTGTCAATTGGTGGATGCTGAACCGATGGGCTAAGTCCTTCTGCTTCAGACCCAGAAACATAAACAAGAAGAACTCGTCGATTGATGGCAGTGTCTGAACTTAAAGAAACCCATTTTAGTACAATAGTCCTTATATTCGGTCCATAACATAAAGTAAATCATGTTTAACAATTACAGTAAGAACAAATAATATACTCAAGTATTTAATGAAGTTGTCCCTTACCGGTTTTCTTCGAGTAACACTTGTTTCAGATGGATTGGTGCTTGTGACTCTTATAAACTTGGTCTCTGCTGCCCGCTCAACCAAGTGCCAGAAGGCCATCAGGTGGGTGTAGCTTGCAAATCTAAAGATGAACCCAGTGTATTTGAATACCAAAAAAGCTCATTACTGTTATTGTCCATCTTCTCTAAGCACTAGACATGACCTAGCTGCTATTGTAGCCTCGTTTCTTGTTACTGCAATTCGTACTGTAATTCACAGCAGCTATCAACACAGCAGTGAATTTGTTTTAAATGTTCTGTTATTTAACACGGAAAGTGGACTAAGAACCAAATCTTATTTGAAGCAACGACCTGGGAGCATTTTTGGGGGTTAACTGAAAACTAATGTAAAGACAATATACATTCAATGTGCCTACTTAGGCTAAGATATGCTAGCCTAATTTCAAATAACAATGAACATGTACTTAAAGGTAAGATGGACTTTGGGATAATAATACTAATAATTAATAGTAAATAATAAACAATAGTAATGCTGGATAATAATAAACCATTACTGTACCGTGTAAAAACGTATATCCTCGTCAGAACCAGCAAATCGCTGTAGACTAAAGCCGCGTTGGGTGGTCAGTTTCTCCAGCTTGGCTCGAAGCTCCTCAATTTCTCTTGTCCAGGGCTGCGGGTTCAGGGACTGCACAGTAATCATGGGTCTGGACCCCATCAGAGACGGCACAGTCCATAGGCAGCGCACCTTGTTCTTCATCCCCCTCAGTCGGAGCAGGAGGTTTCTGTCTTCTTTCCCAAACACCAGGTCTCTTTTTAATGTGCCTGTTCCACGAAAAGACAGTAGGAACAACACACTTTTTAGGTATTGTCCCCCCCCCATTTTTCCCTCAACTAAGTCACTTTCGACAAAATGTCACCTTTGTGTGTTTGGTGACCGTAAAGTTGTCAAAACGTACTGCCACCAACCACCTTTTTCTGAGCTCTACATTGACCAGGAAACAATGGAAGCTCACAATACCATGACATTTGGAACAGCAAGCTAGCTAAATAGGACAAATTAGCTAGGAAGTGCAAGCTAACTAGCTAAAATTGCCATAAATGTGTCATGCTTTTCGACCTGTCCCCAAATGAATGTAATTGGTTCAGTTTGTTTTTATATTTTAACCTGCATGTTGTGATCGTGTTTGGTGTAGGGGGACAAAATAAATGTTTGCACGATGGCGCATGTGCACAGCTGGTGTGGGTTCAGTGTTAGCCAGGCAGGTACAGAACTGACTGATTAGGCGCCTCCAAGCATCACATTGTTAGCTAAAATGCAGGGCAAATGCAGATTCAGTTCTGCCTTGCAGGATATTGATGTTTAGGAATGGCTTTGCCAGACCCATCCAGCGACGTAGTGGAGGGTAAATAGCGTTTGCGCTATTTTTTTATAATCCTGTGTAGCTCAGTTGGTACAGCATGGCGCTTGCAATGCCAGGGCTGTGGGTTCGATTTCCACTGGGCACCAGTACTAAAATGTATGCAGTCATTACTGTACATCACTCTGGAGAAGAGTGTCTGCTAAATGACCAAAATGTACATTTGTGAAATGGCATTTACTCGCCTCTTTTATTTTAATTATCGTTTATCCACGTATTATTGCCTTGATCTGAGTTCTAATCTCGCCTACCTATGCGAGTAGACCACGACATAGGCCAAGAGGTGAAACAAACTACTTTAAACCAGACTTTTAGTGGCAAATGGTAGAGACGCTGCTGACAGTGGGATTTTTTTTTCACATCCCTCAACATACATACACCGTAGCCAAATACATTAAACTCAGTTTTTCACAATTCCTGACAATTAATCATAGTAAAAAAATCCCTTAATTAGGTCAGTTAGGATCACCACTTTATTTTAAGAATGTGAAATGTAAGAATGATAGAAGAGGGATTTTATTTCAGCTCTTATTTCTTTCATCACAATCCCAGTGGGTCAGAAGTTTAAATACACTCAATTAGTATTTGGTAGCATTGCCTTTAAATTTGGATCAAATGTTTCAGGTAGCCTTCCACAAGCTTCCCACAATAAGTTGGGTGAATTTTGGCCCATTCCGCCTGATGTAACTGAGTCAGGTTTGTAGGCCCCCTTGCTCGCACACGTTTTTTCAGTTCTGCCCACAATGTTTTTTATAGGATTGAGGTCAGGGCTTTGTGATAGCCATTCCAATACCTTGACTTTATTGTCCTTAAGCCATTATGCCACATTTTGCCACCCCCTTGCATCATGGTTGGGATGGTGTACTTCGGCTTGCAAGTCTCCCCCTTTTTCCTCCAAACATAACGATGGTCATTATGGCCAAACCTATTCTATTTTTGTTTCATCCCAGAGGACATTTCTCCAAAATGTATGATCTTTGTCTCCATGTGCAATTGCAAACCGTAGTTTTTTTTTTTTTTATGGCGGTTTTTGGAGCAGTGGCTTCTTCCTCGCTGAGTGGCTTCAGGTTATGTCGATGTAGGACTCGTTTTACTGTGGATATACAGTGGGGCAAACAAGTATTTAGTCAGCCACCAATTGTGCAAGTTCTCCCACTTAAGATGAGAGGCGTGTAATTTTCATCATAGGTACACTTCAACTATGACAGACAAAATGAGGGGGAAAAAATCCAGAAAATCACATTGTAGGATTTTTTATGAATTTATTTGCAAATTATGGTGGAAAATAAGTATTTGGTCACCTACAAACAAGCAAGATTTCTGGTTCTCACAGACCTGTAACTTCTTTAAGAGGCTCCTCTGTCCTCCACTCGTTACCTGTATTAATGGCACCTGTTTGAACTTGTTATCAGTATAAAAGCTCCTGTCCACAACCTCAAACAGTCACACTTTAAACTCCACTATTGCCAAGACCAAAGAGCTGTCAAAGGACACCAGAAACAAAATTGTAGACCTGCACCAGGTTAGGAAGACTGAATCTACAATAGGTAAGCAGCTTGGTTTGAAGAAATCAACTGTGGGAGCAATTATTAGGAAATGGAAGACCACTGACAATCTCCCTCGATCTGGGGCTCCACGCAAGATTTCACCCCGTGGGGTCAAAATGATCACAAGAACGGTGAGCAAAAATCCCAGAATCACATGGGGGGACATAGTGAATTACCTGCAGAGAGCTGGGACCAAAGTAACAAAGCCTATCATCAGTGACACACTACGCCGCCAGGGACTCAAATCCTGCAGTGCCAGACGTGTCCCCCTGCTTAAGCCAGTACATGTCCAGGCCCGTCTTTTTAAGTGGGAGAACTTGCACAATTGGTTGCTGACTAAATACTTTTTTTGCCCCACTGTAAATACTTTTGTACCTGTTTCCTCCAGCATCTTCACGAGGTCCTTTGCTGTTGTTCTGGGATTGATTTGCACTGTTCGCACCAAAGTACGTTCATCTCTAGGACAAAGAACGCGCCTTTCTCCTGAGCGGTAAGACGGCTGCGTGGTCCCATGGTGTTTATACTTGCATACTATTGTTTGGTGCCTTCAGGTGTTTGGAAATTGCTCCCAAGGATGAACCAGACTTCAATTTTTTTTTCTGAGGTCTTGGCTGATTTATTTTGATTTTCCCATGATGTCAAGCAAAGAGGCACTGAGTTTGAAGGTAGGCCTTGAAATACATCCACAGGTACACCTCCAATTGACTCAGATGATGTCAATTAGCCTATCAGAAGCTTCTACAGTTGGTATTTTATTGTTTAAAGAAAGTGTTCTTTTATAAAGTATTTGCTTTACTGCATTGTTGGTTAAGGGCTTGTAAGTAAAGCACTTCACTGTAAGGTCTACACGTGTATTCAGCGCATGTCAAACATAACGTTTGATTTGATATCTTGTTTTGAGGTGTTTCGACTGATTTCACTTCTATGCTAGCTAACTTACTAACAATTTATTTGAGAGATGGGTGCTCATTGTGCAAATGTATATATGTTTTCAATAAACATTTGGAGACTAAATATAGTTTGTTAACAATCTAAGCTAACCCTGTCTGTTTTGCCCCAATGTTCCGCATGCATCGGTTTTGTTGGTAAATAACCAACCCGTCTATAGCACCGTAAAACCACTCTGCTTGACCTTCCATGTACAATACAGTGCCAGTAGAGGGTACAGTGTGATATTTTGCTGCAGACTGCACAGATAGTTTGCCATATTTTGTGAATAACTTGTTAGCAAATGCATATGAAACCTCTGTTCAATATGTATTTTGTGTTCAACTTGAAGCTGAAGTTTTTGTTTGAAGATTTTCATCTTTTTTGCCCTGTTATTGTGTGTTCTCTCTACAGGTCCGTACAGTGATATCCAACCAGAGGTGTGTCTTCTACGTGGAGGGGACCCGCTGCTCTAACCATTTTATCCCAATGACACGACACTGCATCTCTCGTATCCGTCATAGTATGATCTATGATCCATCATGGGTTGATTTTAAAATGTGCACGAGTACAATAACTTACATGGACTTATGTAAGTTATTAATGCTCTTTGTGGCAAAACCTACAACATAAGCTTGGATGTTGCCATGTTAACCAGCCAGCCTCGCTACTTCTTGGACATTTGTGCCCTTCAAATTCTTACATGTGCTTGAACTGAAGAAGATGCACCTGCATTTTCACACTCCCTCTTATTGTAAACGTGGCCTTAAATCAAGTCTGGCAGCTTGTTGTAGCTGCAATCAAGTTGTAGAAACATCAAGGATGATCAATGGAAATGATGCACCTGAGCTCATTTTCGAGACTCATAGCAAAGGGTCACTTATGTAAATAAAGTATTTCTGTATTGTATTTTTTAATAAATTTGCTAAAATATCTAAACCCGTTTTTGCTTTGTCACTATGGAGTATTGTGTGTAGATTGATGAGTCAACAGTAGTTTAATCAACTTTAGAATAAGGCTGTAATGTAACAAAATGTGTGGAAAAGTCAAGGGGTCTGAATACTTTCTGAATGCACTGTATAGTCACCAAGAGTAAGCTGAACATAATGACTGATGTAGCAAGTGATTCAGCTGTTGATTTAGCATGTTTTTCCAAGAATCAATAAACCCTGATTTAATTCAAAGTAAAGCTATTGTAAATGAGGTACAGAGTATCGTTGTACAAAACCAATCAACCTTGTAAATAATTTGCACCTTCCCACTTTTCATACAAGTACCCAAATACTGTTATTGTAGTGAGCTTGTGTGACGTAACGCTGGTAATCGCTGCATAAGTAATTCATAGTGTAATTATATTAAGTTTATTGGTATGTGGTAATTGTAGTAACCCTGATAATCTCCATGTTATGTGTTACTAACTGGTCGATGTTTGTTTCTGTTTAACTTCTTAATGCCATATGCATCTATGGAAATGAAATAACATCCTATAGACTTAATATCCTAGATCTAATAGTCACGGTCTGATGGTGTTTTCCACAAAGATGCAATCCAATACTTTATTTAATTACGTGTTTATCCTTGACCATAAGACTAAGACATCTACAAGGACAGTAACCAGGTACTGTTTAACATGTGTCCTGGGCTAAAAGATGTTCTGTGTGATAGGCCGGTCCACATGGGCCAGTCTGAGGAGCCTCGCTGCCCCCTGCATCTCTGCCTGCCGCCCCCCATGTACCGGCCTGAACAGCAGACAGCCCTGGCCCCAGAGCAGCTGGATGCAGTACTACCCAGAGACATGTACCTGAGTGCTGCAGCGTTACAGCCCACGGAGAGCCTGCCGCTAGAGCTCAGCGACGTACGTAAAGTCTGACTCCCACCAAGTTTCCTGCTCTTATGATATATCCATAATATAATAATTAAACCATGGCTAATATACCCAGATTTTTTTTTCAACTGATTTTCACCCCAAATATTAATTTACACTCTCCCTAATCAAGTCTGGTAGCTTGTTATAGCTGTTCAGATCCAAACCGGGACAACGTTAACCTCATCCCATGGTCTGCAGGTTTCCCCCCTTATTAACAAAGGGGATAGTCAATTCAGTTGGAAGGAATAAACACCTCTATTCCTCAAAGGTTCACCCCCAAACTGTCTAAGATGTTGCGTGTTTTGACTCCCATGTTTTAAGTGTTATACACTCTGGTGGGGAATGCGCATGAGTGCAACTGCACTGAAAATGCAAACCTCTGCTCAAAGCTACTTCCTGCCTTTGCAACACAGCTGTCTAACGTGCTGACCACACTGCAAGCGTTGAATAACATGTATGTGTACATTCTGTTTTACAATTTTATCCAAACTGCTCGCCCGCATCAATTAGCATCTGCGTAGCCAGGCACTAATATATTACTTGGTTCTATTTTTTATATTTGTGCGCTGCAAGTTCGTCCTCTCCCATCTCCTCATTGGGTTTTAGGAGCATATACCCGTGTGGGGGATTCAAAGATGAACTGAGGTCCACATTCAAGTCCAGTTGGTGGTGGTAATGCACCTTTAAAGTTAGAATGTGTTAATAAATTAACCATGACCGTCTCCAGGATTTGCACATGATTTCTCGCTTGATTTCCTGGGATGCCAGACAAAACCCAATATAAAAGTTCAGGCTTTTTTTTAAAGGCATGAATACAAACTTAAATGATGGGTCTTTGATACCAAAATAGCTTCTAAAATACTTTGATACTAAAATAACACTTTGCTACACACACCTCCTAGAACAGCGTTAACAAGGCTTACAGTTTGGTTGTACATTCTCACAAAAATCTGCCTTTTACTTTCCCTGCAGCCTATTTAGCTGTATTAATCTACTTTGAGGAATATAAACTTCTTGCAGCATATGTCCTCCACCCCATCTGTTAATTTCCTGTTGGACACCCGACTACATCCAGGTCCTATGTCCATCCTGACGTGTCACACAGCCTTGGCCCTGGAGAACCAGGCTATCAGGGCCATTGCTGAGGCCCCAAAGGACTTCCTGACCAGGGCTGAGCTGGACACCTCAGGACACGACGACTCGGCTGACATGGAGCTCTGTGAGAGAGAGATGGTCTATAGAGGACCAGGTGAGATGTCATGTTTAATTCTTGATAATGATTGTGGACCAGTAGCCTTGTGAAACCAGTCAGACCTGTCTATAATGGAATGGGAAGCGCAAAAATCAGGCTGGTCCTACGTGGCTAGTGGACCAGATCCCTATATAGGTGTTTGTCTACCATTGTATTATGGTACTCTGCATCAACCCTCTTTAGCTGCAGCACTGTCAAAGCTGTTAAATTATACATTGACATTTTAGTCATTTAGCAGATGCTCTTGTCCAGAGCGACTTACAGGAGCAATTAGGGTTGGGTTAAATTCGGAAGACACATTTCAGTTGAATGCATTCAATTGTACAACTGACTAGGTTATCCCCCTTTCCCAAGTAGGGTTAAGTGCCTTGCTGAAGGCCACATCAACAGAATTTTCACCTAGTTGGCTCAGTGATTCGAACCAGGGACCCTACGGTTACTGGCCCAACACTCTTAACTGCTAGGCTACCAGCGCAACAATAATTGTACATTGTTAAAGTAACCGTACTCCATAGAACAGTACATTGCTCTTAGTCATAGTCTTAGTTACTGTACAGTGCATTCAGAAAATTTTCAGACTGAGTTTTTTTCCACAGCCTTATTCTAAAATTGATTAAGTAGTTTTTCCCCCCTCAATCTACACTACCTGAATGACAAAGCAAAAACAGATTTTTCTAAATTTGATCTAATGTATAAAATAAATGGAAACATGACATTGACATAAGTATTCATATCCTTTTCTCAGTACTTTGTTGAAGCGTCTTTGGCAGCGATTACAGCCTCGAGTCTTGGGTATGTGGCTACAAGCTTGAGACACCTGTATTTGGGGAGATTCTCCTCTGCAGAATTCTCAAGTTCTTGTCAGGTTGGATGGGGAGTGTCGCTGTACTGCTATTTTCAGGTCTCTCCAGAGATGTTCGATTGGGTTCAAGTCCGGGCTCTGACTGGGCAACTCAAGGACATTCAGAGACATGTCCTGAAGCCACTCCTGTGTTGTTCTGGCTGTGTGCTTAGGGTCGTTGTCCTGTTGGAAGGTGAATTTTCGCCCCAGTCTGAGGTCCTGAGTCTCCCAGTCCCTACCTCCGATAAAAAATATCTACAGCAGGATGCTGCCACTACCTTGCTTCACCTCCAGACATGACGCTTGGCATTCAGGGCAAGAGTTCAATCTTGGTTTCATCAGGCCAGAGAGTCTTGTTTCTCATGGTCTGAGAGTCCTTTTGGTGCCTTTTGGCAAACTCCAAGCGGGCTGTTGTGTCTTTTACTGAGGATTGGCATCCGTCTGACCACTCTACCATAAAGGCCTGATTGGTGGAGTGCTGCATAGATGGTTGTCCTTCTGGAGCTCTGTCAGTGACCCTCAGGTTCTTGGTCACCTCCCTGACCAAGGCCCTTCTCCCTTGATTGCTCAGTTTGGCCAGCTCTATGAAGAGTCTTTGGAACCACAAACTTCTTCCATTTAAAAGTGTGTTCTTGGACCTTCAATGCTGCAGAAATATTTTGGTACCATTCCCCAGATTTGTGCCTCGACACAATCTTGTCTCAGAGGTCTACGGACAATTCCTTCAACCTAATGGCTTGGTTTTTGCTCTGACATGCACTGTCATCTGTGGGACCTTAGACAGGTGTGTGTGCCTTTCCAAATCATGCCCAATCAATTGAATTTACCACAGGTGGACTCCCATCAAGTTGTAGAAACATCAAGGTTGATCAATGGAAACCGGATGCATCTGAGCTCAATATTTAGATCAGTTTTAGATCACCTACTCATTCAAGGGATTTTCTTTATTTTACTATTTTCTACATTGTAGAATAATAGAAGACATCAAAACTATGAAATAACACATAAATCAAGTGTTAAACGAAATCAAAATACATTTTAGATTTGAGAATTCAAATAGCCACCCTTTGCCTTTGACAGCTTTGCACACTCTTGGCATTCCCTCAACCAGCTTCACCTGGAATGCTTTTCCAACAGCCTTGAAGGAGTTCCCACGTATGTGGAGCACTTGTTGGCTGCTTTTCCTTCACTCACATTTACATTTACATTTAAGTCATTTAGCAGACGCTCTTATCCAGAGCGACTTACAAATTGGTGCATTCACCTTATGACATCCAGTGGGACAGTCACTTAACAATAGTGCATCTAAAACTTAGGGGGGGTGGGGTGAGAGGGATTACTTAACCTATCCTAGGTATTCCTTAAAGAGGTGGGGTTTCAGGTGTCTCCGGAAGGTGGTGATTGACTCCACTGTCCTGGCGTCGTGAGGGAGTTTGTTCCACCATTGGGGGGCCAGGGCAGCGAACAGTTTTGACTGGGCTGAGCGGGAGCTGTACTTCCTCAGTGGTAGGGAGGCGAGCAGGCCAGAGGTGGATGAACGCAGTGCCCTTGTTTGGGTGTAGGGCCTGATCAGAGCCTGGAGGTACTGAGGTGCCGTTCCCCTCACAGCTCCGTAGGCAAGCACCATGGTCTTGTAGCGGATGCGAGCTTCAACTGGAAGCCAATCTCAATTGGGTTGAGGTCGGGGGGATTGTGGAGGCCAGGTCACCTGATGCAGCACTCCATCACGCTCCTTGGTCAAATAGCCCTTACACAGCCTGGAGGTGTGTTGGGTCATTGTGCTGTTGGAAAAACAAATGATAATCCCACTAAGCCCAAACCAGATGGGATGGCGTATCGCTGCAGAATGCTGTGGTAGCCATGCTGGTTAAGTGTGCCTTGAATTCTAAATAAATCACAGACAGTGTCACCAGCAAAGTACCCCCACACCATAACACCACCTCCTCCATGCTTTACGGTGGAAAATAAAAGTGCGGAGATCATCCGTTTACCCACACCACGTCTCACAAAGACACGGCAATTGGATCCATAAATCTCTCATTTGGATCATCGGAACAAAGGACAAATTGAAGCAAATGTCCATTGCTCGTGTTTCTTGCCCAAACAAGTCTCTTCTAATTGGTGTACTTTTAGTAGTGGTTTCTATGCAGCAACTCGACCATGAAGGCCTGACTCCGTCTCCTCTGAACAGTTGATGTTGATGTCTGTTACTTGAACTCTGAAGCATTTATTTGGGCTGCAATTTCTGAGGTTGGCAAGTCTAATGACAGCAGAGGTAACTCTGGGTCTTCCATTCCTGTGGCGGTCCAGTTTCATCATAGCGCTTGATGTTGTTTTTTTTGCGACTGCACTTGAAGAACTTTCTTAAAGTAATGGACTGTCATTTCTCTTTGCTTATTTGAGCTGCTTTTGTCATAATATGGATTTGGACTTTTACCAAATAGGGCAGTCTTCTGTATATCCCCCCTATCTTGTCACAACACAACTGATTGGCTCAAACTCATTAAGAAGGAAATCAATTCTACAAATTAACTTTTAACCAGGCACACCTGTTATTTGAAATAGATTCCAGGTGACTACCTCATTAAGCTGGTTGAGAGAATGCTAAGAGTGTGACAGCTTTGAATAGGGTGGCTGTTTGAAGAATCTCAAATATAAAGTATGTTTTTTTTGCTACTACACGATTCCATATGTTTAGACGTCTTCACTATTATTCTACAATGTAGAACATAGTCAAAATAAAGAAAAACCCTTGAATGAGTAGGTGTTCTAAAACTTTTGACCAGTAGGGTATCTGTTTTTAATTTTGAATACATTTGCACACATTTCTAAACTTTTTATTTATTTTTTTGCTTTGTCATTGTGGTATTGATGATTTATTTTTTATTTAATCAATTTTCGAATAAGGCTGTAACAAAATTTGGAAAAAGGGAAGGGGTCTGAATACTTTCCGAATGCACTGAATGTTGAAGAAAATATTTCAACACCATAGGAACAGACTATGGAAATTGTCTTTGTCTGAACTGCATTTCTTCTTGTTCTCTCCAGATTGTCATGGAGGTGATGGGGAACCTACAGGAAACTCAACAGAACTGGACCATGTTGCTGCAGATGAGGAGATATTTACCTCAACCTATGTTCTAATGGGTTGAAAAGACCAAATCCCACCCATATAAAAAAAAAGACATGTCGAATTCCAGCAACCGTGCCTGACCTCACTAATGCTCTTATTTGTATTTGACTAGGCAAATCAGTTAACAACAAATTCTTATTTTCAAGACTGTTTAACTGCCTTGTTTGGGGGCAGAACGACAGCTCGGGGATTCGATCTTGCAACCTTTCGGTTACTAGTCCAACGCTCTAACCACTAGGCTACCTGCCGCCTCTTGTGGCTGTATGGATCAAGACCCCACAGCAATGTTCCAACATCTAGTGGAAAGCCTTCCCAGAAGAGTGGAGGCTGTTATAGCAGCAAAGGGGGGGGGACTCCATATTAATGCACATTTACATTTAAGTCATTTAGCAGACGCTCTTATCCAGAGCGACTTACAAATTGGTGCATTCACCTTATGACATCCAGTAGAACAGTCACATTACAATAGTGCATCTAAATCTTAAAGGGGGGGGGGGTGAGAAGGATTACTTATCCTATCCTAGGTATTCCTTAAAGAGGTGGGGTTTCAGGTGTCTCCGGAAGGTGGTGATTGACTCCGCTGTCCTGGCGTCGTGAGGGAGTTTGTTCCACCATTGGGGGGCCAGAGCAGCGAACAGTTTTGACTGGGCTGAGCGGGACTGTACTTCCTCAGTGGTAGGGAGGCGAGCAGGCCAGAGGTGGATGAACGCAGTGCCCTTGTTTGGGTGTAGGGCCTGATCAGAGCCTGGAGATACTGAGGTGCCGTTCCCCTCACAGCTCCGTAGGCAAGCACCATGGTCTTGTAGCGGATGCGAGCTTCAACTGGAAGCCAGTGGAGTGAGTGGAGGAGCGGGGTGACATGAGAGAACTTGGGAAGTTTGAACACCAGACGGGCTGCGCCGTTCTGGATGAGTTGTAGGGGTTTAATGGCACAGGCAGGGAGCCCAGCCAACAGCAAGTTGCAGTAATCCAGACGGGAGATGACAAGTGCCTGGATTAGGACCTGCACCGCTTCCTGTGTGAGGCAGGGTCGTACTCTGCGGATGTTGTAGAGCAGTTTGTTTATCTGGAGTACTTCTCCTGTCCTATTCGGTGTCCTGTGTAAATCTAAGTGTGCGTTCTCTAATTCTCTCCTTCTCTCTTTCTTTTTCTTTCTCTCTCTCGGAGGACCTGAGCCCTAGAACCATGCCCCAGGACTACCTGACATGATGACTCCTTGCTGTCCCCAGTCCACCTGGCCATGCTGCTGCTCCAGTTTCAACTGGCCTGGGCCCTAGGACCATGTCCCAGGACTACCTGACATGAGGACTCCTTGCTGTCCCCAGTCCACCTGGCCATGCTCCTGCTCCAGTTTCAACTGTTCTGCCTTACTATTATTCAACCATGCTGGTCATTTATGAACATTTGAACATCTTGGCCACGTTCTGTTATAATCTCCACCCGGCACAGCCAGAAGAGGACTGGCCACCCCACATATGCTCTCTCTAATTCTCTCTTTCTTTCTCTCTCTCGGAGGACCTGAGCCCTAGGACCGTGCCCCAGGACTACCTGACATGATGGCTCCTTGCTGTCCCCAGTCCACCTGACTGTGCTGCTGCTCCAGTTTCAACTGTTCTGCCGTATTATTATTTGACCATGCTGGTCATTTATGAACATTTGAACATCTTGGTCATGTTCTGTTATAATCTCTACCCGGCACAGCCAGAAGAGGACTGGCCACCCCACATAGCCCGGTTCCTCTCTAGGTTTCTTCCTAGGTTTTGGCCTTTCTAGGGAGTTTTTCCTAGCCACCGTGCTTTTACACCTGCATTGTTTGCTGTTTGGGGTTTTAGGCTGGGTTTCTGTACAGCACTTTGAGATATCAGTTGATGTACGAAGGGCTATATAAATAAATTTGATTTGATTTGATTTGATGAACCTACAGGAACGGGCCACCGCCTTGATGTTAGTTGAGAACGACAGGGTGTTGTCCAGGATCACGCCAAGGTTCTTAGCGCTCTGGGAGGAGGACACAATGGAGTTGTCAACCGTGATGGCGAGATCATGGAACGGGCAGTCCTTCCCCGGGAGGAAGAGCAGCTCCGTCTTGCCGAGATTCAGCTTGAGGTGGTGATCCGTCATCCACACTGATATGTCTGCCAGACATGCAGAGATGCGATTCGCCACCTGGTCATCAGAAGGGGGAAAGGAGAAGATTAATTGTGTGTCGTCTGCATAGCAATGATAGGAGAGACCATGTGAGGTTATGACAGAGCCAAGTGACTTGGTGTATAGCGAGATGATAGTGGGGTGAACAGGCAGTGGCTCAGGTGGTTGTTGTCTTTGATCTTTATGACCTTCCTAACATCGGGTGGTGTAGGTGTCCTGGAGGGCAGGTAGTTTGCCCCCGGTGATGCGTTGTGCAGACCTCACTACCCTCTGAGGAGCCTTATGGTTGTGGGCGGAGCAGTTGCCGTACCAGGCGGTGATACAGCCCACCAGGATGCTCTCGATTGTGCATCTGTAGAAGTTTGTGAGTGCTTTTGGTGACAAGCCAAATTTTTCCACCTCCTGAGGTTGAAGAGGCGCTGCTGCGCCTTCTTCACGATGCTGTCTGTGTGGGTGGACCAATTCAGTTTGTCTGTGATGTGTATGCCGAGGAACTTGAAACTTGCTACCCTCTCCACTACTGTTCCATCAATGTGGATAGGGGGGTGTTCCCTCTGCTGTTTCCTGAAGTCCACAATCATCTCCTTAGTTTTGTTGACGTTGAGTGTGATGTTATTTTCCTGACATCACACTCCGAGGGCCCTCACCTCCTCCCTGTAGGCCGTCTCGTCGTTGATGGTAATTAAGCCTACCACTGTTGTGTTGTCCGTAAACTTGATGATTGAGTTGGAGGCGTGCGTGGCCACGCAGTCGTGGGTGAACAGGGAGTACAGGAGAGGGCTCAGAACGCACCCTTGTGGGCCCCCAGTGTTGAGGATCCGCGGGGTGGAGATGTTGTTGCCTACCCTCACCACCTGGGGGCGGCCCGTCAGGAAGTCCAGTTGCACAGGGCGGGGTCGAGACCCAGGGTCTCGAGCTTGATGACGAGCTTGGAGGGTACTATGGTGTTAAATGAGCTGTAGTCGATGAACAGCATTCTCACATAGGTATTCCTCTTGTCCAGATGGGTTAGGGCAGTGTGCAGTGTGGTTGAGATTGCATTGTCTGTGGACCTATTTGGGCGGTAAGCAAATTGGAGTGGGTCTAGGGTGTCAGTTACCTTAACTTTCTTGGAAACAGGAACAATGGTGGCCCTCTTGAAGCATGTGGGAACAGCAGACTGGGATAAGGCTTGATTGAATATGTCCGTAAATACACCAGCCAGCTGGTCTGCGCATGCTCTGAGGGCGCGGCTGGGGATGCAGTCTGGGCCTGCAGCCTTGCGAGGGTTAACACGTTTAAATGTTTTACTCACCTCAGAGCGGGCAAAAAAGTTATTTAGTCTGCCTGGGAGCAAGACATCCTGGTCCGTGACGGGGCTGGTTTTCTATTTGTAATCCGTGATTGACTGTAGACCCTGCCACATACCTCTTGTGTCTGAGCTGTTGAATTGAGATTCTACTTTGTCTCTATACTGACGCTTAGCTTGTTTGATTGCCTTGAGGAGGGAATAGCTACACTATTTGTATTCGGTCATGTTTCCGGCCACCTTGCCCTGATTAAAAGCAGTGGTTCGCGCTTTCAGTTTCACGCGAATGCTGCCATCAATCCACGGTTTCTGGTTTGGGAATGTTTTAATCGTTGCTATGGGAACGACATCTTCAAGCACGTTCTAATGAACTCGCACACCGAATCAGCGTATTCGTCAATGTTGTTGTCTGACGCAATACGAAAAACATATCCCAGTCCACGTGATGGAAGCAGTCTTGGAGTGTGGAATCAGATTGGTCGGACCAGCTTTGGACAGACCTCAGCGTGGGAGCTTCTTGTTTTAGTTTCTGTCTGTAGGCAGGGATCAACAAAATGGAGTCGTGGTCAGCTTTTCCAATTTTGGAATGAGATGTTCGACGAGCACGTGTCCACATAGTTTTGATCATGTGTACATACCTCAAGTACCTTGTACCTCTGCACATTGATCTGGTACAGATACTCGCTGTATATAGCTCCATTCTTGTATATATATTTTTCCTCGTTTAGTTACAAAAATAAAATAGTAACTCTGCGTTGTTGGGAAATGTTCTGTAAGCAAGCATTTCACTGAGTTGTCTACACCAGTTGTATTCGGCGCATGTATGAAATTAAATGATTTCATTTATCTGAAAGTTTCACATAGGCAGAAATTATATATTTTTTTTATACAATAACATATTATAGATTGAAGGCAGGACATGGCAATAGTGGGCTTGGTGCTAAAATGACATTCCAGATTTGGACTATAAGAAAGTCAGTTTGTAGAAATGTGTTTTAAGGCCTGTTTTTAAAAGTTCAGATTGGTGGAGCAGCTCTGGTCAGGGAAAGAGTTCCATAGGTGAGGGGCAAGAGATCAGAAGGCTCAGTCCCCCGAAGTACATTCCTTGGGATCTTGAAGCAGTGGTGTGTTGGAGTGGCATGTGTGATGTGGCTCATTGATAGAAATTGGTCGCTAAAGTAGGTGGGGCAAAATCCATTCAAGGTTTTAAACACTAGGAGGAGAATTTTAAAGTCAGTCCTATAGTTGACCGGTAGCCAGTGGAGTTTGGCAAGGATGTGGGTGTTGTGGACTTTTCTAGAGAAGCCTCTGAAGTGATTTGGCTGGAAGGACCCCGAACAGTGTTGTCGATTCGGGAGACGATCAATGTGTGGATGATTTTCTCTGCATCTGGCTGCGAAAGCGATGGTTTGAGCTGGGCGATGCTTCTTAGATGGAAAAAATAGTTTTTTGCAGATATGTTTTATATGGGCATCAAAGGACAGCGAAGGATCAAACTTTACTCCCGGGTTTAAGAAGACAGAAGGATTGCTTGACCATCAGTTTTAGTGCAGATGTTTTCAGCACTGGTGACCTGCTTGGGTGTCCCAATAAGCACTGGTGACCTGCTTGGGTGTCCCAATAAGCACTGGTGACCTGCTTGGGTGTCCCAATAAGCACTGGTGACCTGCTTGGGTGTCCCAATAAGCACTGGTGACCTGCTTGGGTGTCCCAATAAGCACTGGTGACCTGCTTGGGTGTCCCAATAAGCACTGGTGACCTGCTTGGGTGTCCCAATAAGCCTAGCCTCTGTCTTGTTGAAGTTCAGCTAGAGGAAGTTCTTTCATTCAATCCCCGATGTCATCTGGGCAGCTGCTAGGGCTGAGATGGTGTCCTGATTTGTGTTAATATATAATTGTGTATCGTCAGCGTAGCCGTGGAAGTTGATGTTATTCACTCAGTATACCAAACATTAGGAACACCTTCCTAATATTGAGTTGCATCATCACCCCTTTGACCTCAGAACCGCCTCAGTTTGTCAGGGCATGGGCTCTACAAGGTGTCGAAAGCATTCCACAGGCATTGTTGACTCTCTAATGCTTTCAACAGTTTTATCAAATTGGCTGGATGTCCTTTGGGTGGTGGACCATTCTTGATTCACACTGTTGAGTGTGAAAAACCCACCAGCGTTGCAGTTCTTGACACAAACTGGTGCGCCTGGTACCTACTACCATACCCTGTTCAAAGGCTCTTACATCTTTTGTTTTGCACATTCGCCCTCAATGGCACACACACAATCCATGCCTTAATGATTAAAAATCCTTCTTTAACCGGTCTCCTCCCCTTCATTTACACTGATTTGAAGTGGATTTAACAAGTGACATCAATAACGGATCATAGCTTTCACCTGGTCAGTCTGTCATGGAAAGAGCAGGTGATCTTAATGTTTTGTATACTCAGTGAAGTCTCTGAGGATTTGGCTGAGAGGGAGCATGTAGATTAGGAACAGAATAGGTCCCAAAACGGACCCCTGTGGGACACCATGTGTGACTGTAGACTCCTCCGATCTGGATTTCCAATCGTGATTTACTGCTTCCTATTGGAGAGGTAGGTGGAGAACCAGTTCAGAGCAGTTCCGGAGACTGCAATGTGCTCTCTGAGACACCACAGGAGGATGTCTTGGGCAAAGGTGTCAAAAGTAGAACAGATCTAAGAGGATGAGGAGGAGGCTAAGTGACCCAGAATCTGCAGCCATCAGTAGGTTGTTGCTAACTTTCACCTGAGCTGTTTTGGTGCTGTGCAAGGGCCAAAAGCGAGACTGGAAAAATGTGTACAGCTGATTGGAAGACCGATGGAATTGAAGCTGGTTTGCAGCCACTTTCTCCAATACTTTTGTTAGAAAGGGTGAGGATGGAGCTGTAGTTGGATAGGATGTTTTGAAGAGTGATTGCATTGGTACCTCACCGGTCAGCAGGGACTTGTTGATGAGGGTGGTGACAAACTGAAGTTGGCTAGATGAGCAGGTTTTGTGTAGGGATAGGGTCAAGGGAGCAAGTGATTGACTGTAGTGGTGGATGGAACTTTGTGAAGTTGCTGAGGGGAGGGGCATTCTGGGTTGGGGGTTCAGGACAGAGTGGGTGCAGGTCGACTTAGAGGAAAGGCACTCAAGGCTGAAGCAAGGCACTCGACTGAAAATCAGCAGCAGATTGTGGGTTTAAAATGAAGCCGTCTCTGTATATAACAGCAAGGCATTGACTGCTCTCCTTTTCAATGTATTTACAGTGCATTCAGTAAGTATTCAGACCCCTTGACTTTTTCCACATTTTGTTACATTACAGCCTTATTCTAAAATGGATTAAATAAATGTTTTTCCTCATCAATCTACACACAATACCCTATAATGACGAAGCAAATACAGTTTTTTTTTAATGTTTGCAAATGAGAGTTGTCTGGTCCATTCTGTTTCCATTGATTATCCTTGATGTTTACAACTTTATTGGAGTCCACCTGTGGTAAATTTAATTTGGACATGATTGGAAAGGCACACAACTGTCTATAAGGTCCCACAATTGTCAGAGCAAAAACCAAGCCGTAATGTCAATGGAATTGACCATAGAGCTCCGAGACAGGATTGTGTTGAGGCACATATCTGGGGAAGGGTACCAAAAAATTTCTGCAACATTAAAGATCCCCAAGAACACAGTGGCCGCCATCATTCTTAAATGGAAGAATGACACAACTTCCTAGAGCTGGCCGCCCGGCCAAACTGAGCAATCGGGGGAGAATGTCCTTGGTTAGGGATTTGACCAAGAAACTGATGGTCACTCCGACAGAGCTCCAGAGTTCTTTTGGGGAGATGGGAGACCCTTCCAGAAGGACAACCATCTCTACAGCACTCCACCAATCAGGCCTTTATGGTAGAGTGGGCAGACAGAACCCACTCCCTAGTAAAAGGCACATGAAAGCATGCTTAGAGTTTGCCAAAAGGCACCTAAACTACTCAGACCTTGAGAAACAAGAATCTCTGGCCTGATGAAACCAAGATTGAACTCTTTGGCTTGAGCCCGGACTTGAACCCGAATATCTCTGGAGAGACCTGAAAATAGCTGTGCAGCGACACTCCCTAGCCAACCTGACAGAGCGAGAGGATCTGCAGAAAAGAATGGGAGAAACTCCCCAAATACAGGTGTGCCAAGCTTGTAGAGTCATACCCAAGTGGAATTGAGGCTGTAATCGCTAAAGGTTCTGAATACTTATGAAACTGAAATATCACATTTAATTAATTTTTTAATACATTTGAAACATTTCTAAAAACCTGTTTTTGCTTTGTCATTATGGGGTATTTTGTGTAGGTGAAGGGGGCGGAAACAATTTCATCCATTTTAGAATAAGGCTGTAACATAACATTTGGAAAAAGTCAAGGGGTCTGAATACTTTCCGAATATGTATATCCAGGCGGCGCTGCCTCATTTTGATGGTAAAGGTCCCCTCTTTGAGCCATGTTTCAGATCATGTCAGTCATTGTCTGAGAAACTCATACAAACGAGGACTTGTTAAGTATTGGATATTGTAGATTGCAAAACTTGTGGAGGCATTGATGGAAACTTACATTACATTTAGGTTGATCCACTGTGCTCTGTATGGACTGTATTGGCTTGGAGTGGGTGATGTCATTTGCCTGAGGGTCAGTCTGCAGAAATGGCTGGTGTCCTTTATCGTCCAAGTCCGGTGGGCATGTTGTACTGCACTCATTACGAGTGCACACAATAGACGTTGGTTTGTTAATTAGTCTTCTACCACCTCGCCGTCTACATGTTTTCCATAGGAGCTTGTATTGAAAGAGGCTGTTCTTGAGCTCCTTACATAGGGTTGGTTTTAATCTGTGCAAGACTTCTAAGGAATCCTTCTGTATACTGAATGAAGGTTGCTGCCATTTCTGAATGTTTTGTAAGTCGCTCTGGATAAGAGCGTCTGCTAAATGACTTAAATGTAAATGTAATGTAAATGTAATGTAAATGTTTTGGTCCTGCCTTTGGACTTGTACATGGTAGATGAGATGAGGATCAAGGAAGATTTAGCTAGGCTGACATTGGAAATCAGACATTTTGTAAGTTGATTGGTGAGGTTGGAGAAGTAGCCACATATGCTAACTCTTAATGTTAATGATCAAAATAAAAAAGATTCCTATGATCTTGATAAGCTATCAAAAAACAAAAGGTTGATTTAAAAACTATGTGCATAAAAAAGTTAATAATTTGAAAGAGTAAACTACTACGGCTGCCTCTAGGCACCATGGCAGCCATATCCCAGATGGGTTGGAAGGTTATTTATATAGGAGCAGTGCTCAGTGACATCACTTTCTGAGGCAGGGGCAACCCCTTAAAGCTGCAATATGTAACTTTTTGGGTAACCTGAGCAAATTTACAAAGAAGTGTGAGTTTTAAAAGTGGTAGATCTGTTCTATGTGCGCTATTTCTATGTTTCCCGTTCTTAAGTTTCCTTTTTGTGTCTTTTACTTTTGGTTTTGAACACCAGCTTCAAACAACTGAAAATACAATATTTTTGTTTATGAAGAAGATAGAGGTTCAGATGGTACAATGATTCTCTACTCTATACTTGCTTGTTTTTTCACAAACTAAGGTAAACTATTTGAATTTTAGCAACCAGGAAATGGTGGAGCGATTTCTGCACAGTGCACCTTTAAAACGGGAAGTGATGTTACTGAGCACTGCCTCTAATATAAAGGACCTTCCACGCCCACCTGGGATGTGGATGCTTGATGAAGACCTCAGGGTTGAAACGTTGTCAATTAAAATCTCATGAACAGCAGTGTGCAATGTTTTCCTTTAATTTGTCATGAGTTCACCTGTAACTCCAGCAACTGCAAAGAAGTTCCTGGATGTACATAAGCTCTTCAGATTCTGTTGTGTGTGCAACCCATTTACATTTGTACCGCACTTAGGCTGCATTTACACAGGCAGCCCAATTCTGATATTTTTCCCCTAATTGGTCTTTTGACCAATCACAATAGGCTCTGAAAAAAAGCTGTTGTGAAAAGATCTGATGTGATTGGTCTAAGATCAATTAGTGGGAAAAAAGATCAGAAATGGGCTGTCTGTCTAAATGCAGCCTTAATGTACTTTCTGAAAATGCCTGCATCTTGTTTTGATTTTTCAATGAAAAAAATATTATTCTCCAAAGCATCATCAGTGGAACTTTTGAGACGACAAAGTGACATTAAAAAGTCGTACTTGCCAACATGGAACACAGCCTGACCTAAACTTGGGTTGGATAATACAATTTAATTTGATGACATCACTTTCCCTTACCCAGTCCGAGAAGTCAAATGCTGCAAACAAGCCGAGGCAACCTGGGGTGTATTCATTACCTCTTGCAATGGAAACAGTTTTCCTTTTAAGAACCGAACGAAACGGGGAGGAGCCTGCCTGAATTTGTGCAATTGAAACTCGTTTTTGTTAACCATTTCCGTTTGGGGTAAACAGTTTCTGTTGGAAAACGTTTTGCAACAGAATCTGCGTAATTAATACACCCATGCAGACGAAGCGATAAAACGGCCCAAGACAAGACAGGGGTGGTCTCTCAATACACCGCCTTATATAAAGGTTATTGTATAACGTAGCCATTGAGTATATATTGGGCCAATACATTACTGAATGGTCAGTTTTCAGCAGGACCCACCAAAACTACTATTGGGGTGAGTTTGATTTCAATGTATCGATTCGACTCGCGCGTGTGTTGTCGCACCAATGTGACAAGCGAAATAGGTAAAATAGGCAGTCGTGTTATTGATGTAATGAAATTTGTCTAAATGTCGACAGATTTGTTTTAGCTTTCAAAAAAATAAAACTAAGCGAGTGCAAGTGAGATCAAGTCACATTTGAATGAATTGATCTTGCAATTCAGTTTGGGATAGCATTTCACCTTTGGGTTAACACACCACCTTGACTATGGGGAACCCCTAGATTTCAGTTCAGTATGGAATCTAGGCCAATAAACTTAAGCATTGTTACCAAAATGTGCTCACTTACACCATGAACAGCAGTGACTAATTAAAGTGTAATGGGTGGTAGAAGCACTCCCTCACCCTGGCTCTAATTGTTTACAGATGTTTTTGCATGCCTTTTGTGTCACATACACTACCGTTCAAAAGTTTGGGGTCACTTAGAAATGTCCTTGTTTTTGAAAGAAACAACATTTATCAGAAATACAGTGTAGACATTGGTAATGTTGTGAATGACTATTGTAGCTGGAAACGGCTGATTTAAAAAAAATGTAATATCTACATAGTCATAGACTCATTATCTGCAACCATCACTCCTTTGCTCCAATGGCATGTTGTTAGCTAATCCAAGTATATCATTTATAAAAGGCTAATTGATGCTTAGAAAACCCTTTTGCAATTATATTTGCACAGCTGAAAACTGTTGTCCAGATTTAAATCAGCAATAAAACTGCCCTTTAGACTAGTTGAGTATCTGGAGCATCAGCATTTGTGGGTTTGCTTACAGGCTCAAAATGGCCAGAAGCAGATCCTAATGAAACTATTCTTGTTCTGAGAAATGAAGGCTATTCCATGCAAGAAATTGCCAAGAAACTGAAGATCTTGTACAACGCTGTGTACTACCTTCACAGAGCAGCACAAACCGTCCCTAACCAGAATAGAAAGAGGAGTAGGAGGCCCCAGTGCACAATTGAGCAAGAGGACAAGTACATTAGTGTCTAGTTTGAGAAACGGATGCCTCACAAGTCCTCAACGAGGAGCTTCATTAAATAGTATCCGCAAAACACCAGTCTCAACGTCAACAGTGAAGCGGCAACTCCAGGATGCTGGCATTCTAGGCAGAGTTGCAATGAAAAAGCCAAATCTCAGACTGGCCAATAAAAATAAAAGATTAAGATTGGGGGAAAAAGAACACAGACACTGGACAGAGGAACTCTGCCTAGTAGGCCAGCATCCCGGAGTTGCCTCTTCACTGTTGACGTTGAGACGGGTGTTTTGCGGATACTATTTAATGAAGCAGCAAGTTGAAGACTTGTGAGGCATCTGTTTCTCAACCTAGATACTATAATGTACTTGTCCTCTTGCTCAGTTGTGCACTGGGGCCTCCCACTACTCTTTATATTCTGGTTAGGGACGGTTTGCTCTGTTCTGTGAAGGGAGTAGTACACATTTATTACTGGCCATTTTGAGCCTGTAATCAAACTCACAGATTCTGATTCTCCAGATACTCAAATAGTCCAAAGAAGTCCAGTTGTGTTGCTTCTTTAATCAGGACGACAGTTTTCAACTGTGCTAACATAATTGCAAAACGGTTTTCTAATGATCAATTAGCCTTTTTGAATGAAAAACTTGGATTAGCTAACACAATGTGCCATTGGAACACAGGAGTGATGGTTGCTGATAATGGGCCTCTGTACACTTATGTTGATATTCAATTAAAAATCAGCCATTTCCAGCTACATTGTTAATGTTGTAAATGACTAATGTCTACACTGAATTTCTGATCAATTTGGTGTTATTTTAATTGACAAAAAAATGTGCTTTTCTTTCAAAAACAGGGACATTTCTAAGTGACTCCAAACTTTTGAACAGTAGTGTATGCCTGTGAGACACAGTTGCTATATGTCATCATGTTATAAGAATGGGATTGTTGCATATATTTTTGAATGATTTACAAGTTTAAAACATGATGAATATTGGATCCATTGAGATAAAAATGAATTATATACTTCCCTTAATTGCAACAAGACTGTCTTTAAAATATGCAAATCATGTTACATCTGACATAGTAGCAGATGATCAAAATATGTGTTTATTTGGCCATTGATCATCAAGCTTCCATGTATCCATTGTGTTCTGAGTCTGACAGAATCATGCTGACATTTGAACATCATTACGATATCCAAATACTCACAGAAGACATCCGCCATAACATTTTAGACCAAGACTAGAGGTAGACTTAGTGTTTGACTATTCCTTGGGCTCCTACTCATGGAATAGGCCTAATTTTGTACTTTTTAAAATGTAACATTTATTTTGAATTTTTAGATTAGAACCTCTGTAAAGTCAAGGTAATTAATTCCCTAGCGGTCACTATGATCCTGGTTGTGTTGACTGCTCTAGTGTAGTTAACCTAATTCAGCTTGTCAACCATTCATATCGGGTTTGCTAAATTAGGGTTGGAGTAGAAATCTACAGGACGGTAGCTCTCCAGGAACAGGGTTGGAGAGCCCTGAATTAGACTATTGATAACAGTTACGTCTGCACAGGGCTCCATTCAGACACGCTTCTACAGTGCTGTTATTGAATGCCTTCCACAGATGGGTCACATTGTCACTAGGCCATACCTTTCTTAAACCTGCTGCTTCCCCTCGGTGCATATGCCTCATCAGCATCCTTTGAAGATGGGCAGGGCTACCCCTCTCTAGCCTTGCTGACGCGACCCATGTGACTTTGAGTTGGGTGTCAGCCAGACTAACCCCACTCCCGTCTCGTCTTATCAGTTTTTCGTCTAATTCCCTCTGCACCCCCGCCATCTGCTGCATGCAGGTAGTTACCATGGTTATGCAGCCGCACCAGCCGAGGCGCTTCTGGAGCTGCATCACATTGGCATGTACAAATGTTCATAAATTACCCTGTGTAGCTGGAATGATATGGCCGAGCTCAAAGCAGGAGGCAGGACCAAGGTCTCCCCGAGACATCACTACTGTTTCCAAACACACTGCAGAAATTTGGATGAAAGAACATTTCCCTCATCTGCATTGTTTTACCCAGCAGCCTTTTTTGTTTCTCCATTTCTTAAAAAAAAACACACAAACCACAGAATCAGAAGAGTTGGTGCCTGTGTGTCAGTCAACTGGAATGTTCTGCTAAAGGCAGAACATTATTTATGGGTCATTAAGAACAGCTTAAACTATTCCCCTGGTATTTGTCTACTAATAAACTGTATCAAATCATTTGCTTGGTAGAAAATAACAATAGCCTTTTGGGCTTAGATATAGGCCTATACTGCAACAATTCATTCATCTGTGAGTGTTCCTCAAAGTGTAAAGGACTACAACTCGTTCAAAATCCACCCTAAAATGGAATCTGTGGTCACACAAACATTGCAGTTGGTTAAAACACCTCCACAAAGCAGCTGTAACAAACATCTAATTCATCGCGTCAACCAGGATATATGGCTTGTAGTGGCTTTAATCAATTCAAGCAAGCCAGGTCAATGGCACACATCCGGTTTGGCCAATGACATGTTAAATGGTTTTGGTCGTGATTGTGAAAACAACCTGATCTGAAAGAACATGAAGTGACAGAAATAAAAAAATTGGTTCATTCACTCATGGATTGCCATCCAAAATAGTGCTCCTTTATGCTTAAAATGGTGCATTGTTAGGGTACTGCCTTTTAAAAATCAATACATCACTTCTACAAGCGACTTAGTAAAAAACAGTACCTCACTCCTACAAGCGGCTTAGTAAAAATCAGTACCTCACTCCTACAAGCGGCTTAGTAAAAAATCAGTACCTCACTCCTACAAGCGGCTTAGTAAAAATCAGTACATCACTCCTACAAGCGGCTTAGTAAAAATCAGTACATCACTCCTACAAGCGGCTTAGTAAAAATCAGTACATCACTCCTACAAGCGGCTTAGTAAAAAATCAGTACATCACTCCTACAAGCGGCTTAGTAAAAAATCAGTACATCACTCCTACAAGCGGCTTAGTAAGCTTAGGATATGCCTTGTTTCTAGTATGTTTAAAATTTAGGCTCTCCTACTTAAAACCGCTACCATCAATCTAATTTCTCAATGCACTAGAAACACATGAAGATACTTGGACATACCATGAACATTATACATAGCTAGCTACCCTCTGGCATCTGTATGATCAATTGTTTTGATAAAGAGATGGCTCTTGGTCATCTCAGACAGTCAAAATAAAAGATGTATGGAGTTTCCAACCATATAGTAACCTCTTTGTAATGTCAATGGGCTTCAATTATATATATTTTATTCTATGAATAAGTCTTTCTGGGTCTGGCCAGACATGAGAACAAAGGATGTGGATGTTGGGATGTGAGAACATGCTTGGCTTCAGCTGAGCTGGTTCTGTGGGCGTCTGTACTGACTGACACGGTCTGCGTCTCAAACGGCACTCTATTCTCAACATAGTGTACTACTTTTGACTAGAGCTCTATTGGCTCTAGTCTAAAGTAGTGCACTATATAGGGAATAGAGTGCCGTGTAGGACACGCCCACGATGCCTGGTGTCCAGATGTTAGCGGCTGGCTGTGAGCCTGCCCACATGTTAATGGTCCCTGCACCTCTCTGGCCCTGAGAAACCACCCTGTTCTTCTATAGCCAGGACCACAATCAGTAGGCAAACATTGTGGAACATTGCAGGGGTCCGGGGTTGTGTCCAGTAGGTATAACACAGAAACAAAATGTTTTGAGCTGGTGAAACGGTGAGTTATTACCTGAATTTGTTCAGTAAGGAAGGCTGCACTCCTAGAAAAAAAGGTTCTTGATTGAACCAAAGGGTTCATTGATCAGAACCTCAGGGTTGCTATATAGAACCTTAAGGGTGCAGTATACAAAACATTAAGTACATGACAGACTAGCCAAAAGTTATGATCCTTTTTTGATGTCACTTGTTAAATCCACTTCAGTCCGTGTAGAAGAAGGGGAGGAGACTGGTTAAAGAATGATTTTTAAACCGAGACAATTGAGACATTTATTATGTTTGTGTGCCATTCAGAGGGTAAATGGGCAAGACAAAAGATATGTGGCTTTGAACGGGGTATGGTAGTACAGTAGGTGCCAGGCGGACTGGTTTGTCAAGACCTGCAATGCTGCTGGGTTTTTCATGCTTGACAGTTTCCTGTGTGTATCAATAATGGTCCACCACCCAAAGGACATACAGCCAACTTGAACAACTGTGGGAAGCATTGGAGTCGACATGGGCCAGCATTCCTGTGGAATGTTTTTGGGGACACACACACCTTAACTCAAAGTCTAATTTAAAACCCTAATCCCCATTGACAGCAGTGAGGTTCACTTTGCAAACCATCCAACCACTCAACGAGGAAGAAGCATGTCCATCTGACTGACACAACCTGTCAATGTATAGATGAATTTCTTTATTGTGTTAGGGATATATTGATTTGAAGGTTGGATGCAGTGTATTTTTGTGCCTTTTTAGTTTTACAGGTTCAGGGCAGGTAGAACCTTGAGGATTTTTTATTTTTATGGAGAAAGCCAGTCTTATAGAATGGACTTGGTTTTCATAGGGTAGCCTAGTGGTTAGAGCGTTGGACTAGTAACCGGAAGGTTGCAAGTTCAAATCCCCGAGCTGAGAAGGTACAAATCTGTCGTTCTGCCCCTGAACAGGCAGTTAACTCACTGTTCCTAGGCCGTCATTGAAAATAAGAATTTGTTCTTAACTGACTTGCCTAGTAAAATAAAGGTAAAATAAAAAAATAAAATACTGTTTGCGTTGTGTTTAAGTCAAATATCCTGCCATGTCTTCGCCCATCTGTAAGGTGCCACGTTGAACAGTGCTCTGTGGTGGCCGGGTCTGTCAGCATGTCACACCGGTTGTTACTAAGAGGACTCCAGTTGTCATTGTACTATTTGCAGCTGTATAAAACCTGTCTGTAAAAAATAGGCAAGACATGTTATAAAAATGACTTGAGTTTAATGTTTAGTGAAATGTAAGAAGAACAATACAGTACATTATTATTGAACATTAATCAAATATTTTTTACCTGGAAGACATGTGTTGTTATTCTGGCTACAGAATAATGTTTTTCTGTGGTGGATCTGTCTTTTTATGCATTTTAAAGGAATGTCTTTGTATACACCACATGAATAGTTAAAATCAGCAATGCAGAAGCTATAGTACATGCCGGATGTCTCTGGAATGGATAGTACGATTTGAGACTTCATGGTCTTTCTTAAAGGATTCGCTGAAGCTTCATGCAAATTACCATAGAGGCCACCATTCCCCTTTTATAGCCCCAGCTGTGGACCCACCCTACCCATCTCCCAGTAGAGAGAGTGTGTGTGTGTGTGTCTCCCAGCAGAGCACAGAAGCAGCCAGTGTCACATTTCTTATAGGTGGATTAGCTCCACCTCCCATGAAGCTGAGCCTATTACAGGCCATTAAACGGTCTGCCTCTCAATAGGGTTTTTTACCTCAGGAGTCTAATTTAAAACCCTAATCCCCTTTGACAGCAACGAGGTTCGCTTTGCAAACCAACCAACTGCTCAATGAGGAAGAAGAATGTGTCAGTCAGATGGACAACCTGTCAATGTATAGCTGAATTTCTTTGTGTTAGGGATATATTGATTTGAAGGTTGGATGCAGTGTATTTTTGTGCCTTTTTAGTCATACAGGTTCAGGGCAGGTAGAACCTTGAGGATTTTGTATTTTTATAGAGAAAGCCAGTCTTATAGAATGGACTTGGTTTTCATACTGTTTGCATTGTGCTTAAGTCAAATGTCCTGCCATGTCTTCGCCCATCTGTAAGGTGCCACGTTGAACAGTGCTCTGTGGTGGCCGGGTCTGTCAGCATGTCACTAGTGACTCAATCTGAATGTCACAATGTACTGTTACTGCAGTTTACCAGTAAGCACTGATAGTTTTATTTATGTTAAGAAATGTGAGATTTTTAGCTACCAGTATTCTGATTTTACTCTACCTCGATCATAAATCCATTACCTATAGCTTACAGTCGCTAACTCCTATCAGTAACATAACATTAGTATTCTATTTGTGGGTCATGATCCTTGAAAAAGTGAATATTTTATGGGTGACTATGGGCCATGGCAGCCTATCTGACCGTCAGAGGGGATTGGTTCCTTGACTGTTCCATTCATTACATCCATCCCATAGAGATAGATGTGAACTAAAGTAGTTCCCTATATAGGGAACAGGGTGCCATTTGGGATGCATTAATGGTCTTCAGCCAGATTCAACCACCATTTATATGACTTTGGATGGAGATGAAAACAGTTTATTCTCACTTCCAACCACTAGGTGGACAGACAGCAATTTCTGTCTCTCTATTGTTGCCCTGCATTGATTGTCTCTTCGATAGCAGGAAGGAGGATACACCTCAACCTAGTGCCATTTTAGATGTAGGTATGGCTGAATTGTTCTCAATACAATATGTGGCAATACAATGATTTTTATCCAATGCCGCGGATGAATCGGCAGAGGTTTAAAAGCTTTTGTCAGAATGTGGCACCACTGGCAAGCTGCTTAGGTTAAAAATACATTCCAAGAGTGAGAGAGCCTGCAGACGCTGACATTCAGGAAAGAACCAAAAGGCTTTTTATTTTGCGTTCCGGGAAGGCTTGAAGTACAGTACATTCAGCTCAGGCCTCTATGTCAAGTCAATTAGGGTCAACGAAGAAAGGATACACCCAACTTTCTATTAGTAATGATGTGATATTTACTAGAAAATACTAAACAATTAGGCATGCTGGTGTAAGGCATTAATTAAAGCTGTTATTTGAAAGCATCATTAGCTGCTTAATCAATTCACAAATGAATAATGCTGTTACAAATCAAACGGCATATTCTAATTATTAGCTTTATGTATTGGTTGTTCATGTATGGTTATTAATTCACTCTGTCTTTCCCTCTGCATATTAATAATAGTCATTAATGGTCTGATTCAGGATCAAATCCTCTTAGCACAGAACTCATGTTCTTTATACAAGCAGTTGAATAGCCCTGGCTGGATAACTCCATTACTAAACCAACCATCTAGCCAGACTGTTGGATATCCTCTCTGGGTCCGCTTTTGTCTGTTACATAGTGGGGTTTCTTTGGAAACATAACACCCTTTCTTTTCTGTCTCGCTCCTTTATGGCCTGACCAGCAGCTGCAGGGTTAATGTTTAGCAGTAGTTGGAGGAGGAGAGAGGTGGGGGCAAGTCTACAGTTATTGTAGTAGGCAGGGTCTATTGGGGCAGGAAGCCTGCCTCCTCACTCGCCCTGGAACAATGGGAGATATTGCAGGCAGACGGCACAGCACAGGGCAGCCGGCGAGAGATGCACACAATTCACATGCTCGAGGATGGGCCTTTTTCTATCAGTAGTTTAGAGGAAACAGTTCCTTATTAGAGGAGAGGGCATCACCTTGTGGATAAATCCTTTCTTCAACTGGAAAATACTTGCATTGTGGGGCTTTTTTTACGACTGATTTTCTTTAGACTGGGGCTCTCTCGGGTGCTTTGAGTGGATGCTAGGATATGAAGCAAGGTGAGACTGGGTGGGCATTTTAGGACAAGCAGATCTGAACATGTATAGTGAAACGTTTTCATTGTTAGGACTGACAATGTAGTCTAGACTATTTGTCCATTTTGTGCCGTTATGGCTGTGTTAGATTTCATTGATTGTGCAGATATGAGATGTAGAGTTGATGTGACCGGTGAGGTGACAGAACCACACCATATGACGTATTCGCTGTGGAGACTGAGAGGACAGATGAACTTGGGAAGCAGAGATCAGACGCCCACAGGCAGGTCTATGTAACCTCTATGTTATTATGAAACACGTATGACACTGTTGCAGCATCAGTGGACAATTTTTGGCGCAACGCTAAGCACTCAGACCCATGTTTAGTCATTTCATTGTTCAACCCAACATGGATGCGTTTTGATTGGGGTTGATTTAGTTTGTTTTATAGATCATAAGAGAGGGGCATGTGTAAACATGTGCTTTGCTGTTTAGTGTGCCCAATTATGACAAAGCCTCCCCGGTCTCTCTGTATCGGGACTGGCAGTCTTATAATGCAGTTCCTGTAGGGAGGACGGAGGGTGGGGTTGCCTGGCAAATATTTAGAAATATCCCCACGAGGCCGGCACCACTCAGGTTGATTAGTCTCAGACATGGCATTGATCCAACCTCTGGGTTCTTTTGGGAATCGTCCCTCGGCCCCTCCCCCGATCTGTTATTCCCCCTCTCTCCCCTGTACTTTCAGTCAAAATCTTTTATTGGATGACTAATCTCACTGTTATTTTGTCTAAACATCAGAAGCCACAGTAACAAATGAATCCAATAGTCTGAATATGATCTATGTCACTGTCTAAATGTGTATCTACAGTGACGTACTGTATTTGAGGCTACTGACAGTGTTGATAGTCATGTTTATTCAGATTTATTCCTACGGGGTCGTGATTTTCTTTTAAGATCCTGTTCAATTTGTCTGTCTGAGTCTTCAATGCTGTTTACATCACCTGTTGACACACTTTGATTGTTCACACCGAGAGAACTTCAATCTGTGCCATCCCAGATTGGCAGATGGCGAAGGGTACTGTTTGATATAACCTGAGACGGCCTCCGCCCGGCAGCAGCCAAATCCTCAAGTGTGTGACTGACTGACATGATTTAAGGAGCTTGAAGGGGTTTGGCTCTGCTGAGTTGTCTTTGATTTATACTGTAGCCTTGCCCCCATTCCATGAATATAGAGTGTAGTCTGCAAGTCTGCTCATTCCTTGTGGCATCACACCAGATCGAGCCACTTTGAACTCTGAGCTCCATTCAGATTACCTCACACACACCGCATGATATAAATATCCATGTTACCAAACTCTACAGGCAAAACACATTCTCAAGAAAATCATTGCTCAAGAAGTGCCATTTTTCACAGTTTCTTTGATGTGATCAGGTGTGTGTGCACCCAATAACACTATTTGGCTATGGCAAGTGGATCATAAGGATGTGATCAGGTGTGTGTGCACCCAATAACACTATTTGGCTATGGCAAGTGGATCATAAGAATAATCTCTAACACCAGTTGTTGTTTTTGTCGCACAACAACAGATCACAGGACTTTAACAAATGGAACCGGTGTGTTCTGACTGAGACAGGTATGCAGAATGCTCTGCTCTGTTTGATCTGCAGCTGGAAACCCAAAGTGGGAAAGGCCGATGCTAATCACATTGGAAGTTGACAAGATCTAAAGGATCAGCTTTGGTTTCCCTTGTGGGCGGCTTGGGAGTGAAGAGCTAATACTGTAGCTCTTTATCTAAACTAATCTTGTCTGAAGGAACGCAGCCAGACTAGACTGACTCTGAAGCCTATGGCAGTGACTAAGCATGCTCCTATTTAGCAAGCTACAGTATGAGGACAAGGCAACCTTCCAAATGACACCCTCTTCCCTAAATAATGCTTATGGTCAAAAGTAGTGCACTACATAGGGAATAGGGTGCCACATGGGACTCAACCTATGACAGAGAGCATCGGAGTGTGTTCACATTTAGCTATGAGGGCAAGTCTTGTGGAAACTGAACATAACTACCGATGACAGTACAGTAATGGGGAATCCCAGATTGCAGACTGGTTACATTGATGTTCAATACAGTGCTTTTAATACTGTGTGTCTGCAGCCTGCATGACATGGTATTATCACTGGAACATGAAAGGGGATTTCTTAAAGGCTACTGGGTCTCTCTGCTAAATTATTCATATTTCTTTCATTACACTTTACAATGACTCTGATGGGAAAAAAAGGCAAGATGAGAGGGAGAGGCAGATTGTGGTCTTGGACTGTCTAGGAGGATAGGAAGTCCATACCAGGCCCAGTCCTGATGGTGACATGACATTGCTCTGGGTCTGTATTCACAAAGCGCCTTGAAGTGCTGATCTAGGATCTCGCTGACCATATAATCTTATTTTAATCCAAAAGGCTAGACGGATCCTAGATCAACAGTCTGAGACACTTTATGAATACGGGTCCTGATAATGACAGACATGCTATTTCTCTACGGTCCACACATGCTAAAACCACTTTGAAGCCCCTCTCTGGAGATGTTTTTTCTGTGTGCATCTGGGAAACCAAGAGGGAGCAAGATGGCCTTGATATCATAGACTATATCAAAATAATGTTTGATGTCAGCAAATCTGACTGAATACTGTGAAAAAGTGAGTGGAAAAGATGATAACAAGGATGTTTTTCCTCAGACATTGGGAAAGACTAGTGGCTTATACACTGAGGAGTAGGACTGAGGGATGACAGATGATAACAAGTTGTAACTTTGTTTTTCCTCAGCTTTTTGGCTCTGACATTGGGAGAAGACTGAGTGGTCTGAGAGGACTGAGAGCTGGTGGCTGAGTATACACTGAGTGGTCTGAGAGTGAGGACTGAGTGGACTGACTGAGTGGACTGACTGAGTGGACTGAGTGGACTGAGTGGACTGAGTGGACTGAGTGGTCTGAGTGGACTGAGTGGACTGAGTGGACTGACTGAGTGGACTGAGTGGACTGAGTGGACTGAGTGAGTGGACTGAGTGGTCTGAGTGGACTGAGTGGTCTGAGTGGACTGAGTGGACTGAGTGGTCTGAGTGGACTGAGGACTGGACTGAGTGGACTGAGTGGACTGGAGTGGACTGAGTGGTGGACTGAGTGGACTGAGTGGACTGAGTGGACTGAGTGGACTGAGTGGTCTGAGTGGACTGAGTGGACTGAGTGGACTGAGTGGACTGAGTGGACTGAGTGGACTGAGTGGACTGAGTGGACTGAGTGGTCTGAGTGGACTGAGTGGACTGAGTGGACTGAGTGGTCTGAGTGGACTGAGTGGACTGAGTGGACTGAGTGGTCTGAGTGGACTGAGTGGACTGAGTGGACTGAGTGGACTGAGTGGACTGAGTGGACTGAGTGGACTGAGTGGACTGAGTGGACTGAGTGGACTCTGAGGGACTGAGCTGACTGATCTGAGTGGACTGAGTGGACTGACTGTCTGTTCCAGATGACTGTTGAGTGGACTGAGTGGACTGACTGAGTGGTCTGAGTTTGGTCTATGTTGGACTGAGTGGTCTTGTATGTTCTGACATCACAGTGGACTGAGTGGTCTGAGTGGTCTGTTGGACTGAGTGGACTGAGTGGTCTGAGTGGACTGAGTGGACTGAGTGGACTGAGTGGACTGAGTGGACTGAGTGGTCTGAGTGGACTGAGTGGACTGAGTGGACTGAGTGGACTGAGTGGTCTGAAAACTGACTGAGTGGTCTGAGTGGTCTGAGTGGTCTGAGTGGTCTGAGTGGTCTGAGTGGTCTTGCAATAGCTTCTGGCTGGATAATACCTTTGGGGTTCCTTGTATGTTCCACCTGCTTGGGGAGTCCCCTGCTTGGCAATTTACTTCTGGTGCACGACACATTTGTTTTCTTATGGTATAATGTTACAGATTTTTGCCTCCTTTATAAAAGCACATCACATGTCCTCAAGCATACTTTTTCTTTATAGCAGGTATCCATTTTCCAACCGTTTTAGAGAAAACCGGTGTTATGTGTTCCAGCCCAGAGATTACGTGATTTATCTTGTTCTCTACATTTACTGTGGGAAACTGTGTGTCATTGCAATTCATGTACTCTTTGTTTTCTGTGGATGTATTATGGGGAAAGCGCAGTGGAGGTGGGAACATCATTGAAAACAAGCAGTGCTGCTGAAATAGCTATGTCTACCTTCTAGTGTTCAGGGTTACCCTTTTGTTATCTGTGTATGTCACTCTCTGCTTTCTCTTCATGTCCTTTTGGCCATTGTCAGATTCTCAGTGTCCTCGCTTTAGTTCTGTGGCATTTGAATAGGAAACAAAGGGAGATACTGTGTTTAGATATTTGATTGATGCTGGTGTAAAATACAATTTGCTCTTTAGAAGTTTTCTCTTTATAGATCCTCCTGTATGTCAGTCAAATATCAGGGTTATAAGTGACCAGGCACTAAAGGGATGAGGGGTGACTGTTCTGTTCTATGTTCTTTGTCTTGTATGTTCCACCCATGAAAACTGACCCCCCCTAGCTATTGTAGACACCCATTATCTACAATAGCTAATAAACATTGGAATCACAGTCAGGGTTCTCTTTGTCTCACAAATCAGAGAGAAGTGGGAGATGAAGGAAGTATGTATAATATGATTCATAAATATCACAGACTGCAGATTGTAATAAAGCATGTCTTTTTATCCGGGGATATTGTAAATTGTTTGGGTGACGTACATTTTCCTGAGTGTCATACTAGAATGAGGAAAATAGGGAAGCGGCATTATGGCCGTCCTCCTTGTACACAAACTCCTTTTTGTATGCAGTGCTTCTCTATGGCTCTCTCATACCAGCCCATTTCTGTAGAAGGGAATCTCTCTCCTCCATATCACTCACTCACTGAGTGGGGGGAAAGAGGAGGAGGGTGGGGGAAAGAGGAGGGTGGAGGATGAGGGTGGGGGGAGCGGATGAGGGTGTAGGAGCGGATGAGGGTGGGGGGAAGAGGAGAGTTGAGGGTGGGAGGTGCGGATGAGGGTGGGAGGTGCGGATGAGGGTGGAGGATGAGGGTGGGAGGTGCGGATGAGGGTGGGAGGTGCGGATGAGGGTGGGAGGTGCGGATGAGGGTGGAGGATGAGGGTGGGAGGTGCGGATGAGGGTGGGAGGTGCGGATGAGGGTGGGAGGTGCGGTGGAGGGTGGGAGGTGCGGTGGAGGGTGGGAGGTGGGAGGTGAGGGTGGGAGGTGAGGGTGGAGGTGAGGGTGGGATGAGGGTGGAGGGTGGGAGGTGAGGGTGGGAGGTGAGGGTGGGAGGTGGGATGAGGGTGGGAGGTGCGGATGAGGGTGGGAGGTGCGGATGAGGGTGGAGGATGAGGGTGGGAGGTGCGGATGAGGGTGGAGGATGAGGGTGGGAGGTGCGGATGAGGGTGGAGGATGAGGGTGGAGGATGAGGGTGGGAGGTGCGGATGAGGGTGGGAGGTGCGGAGGAGGGTGGAGGATGAGGGTGGGAGGTGCGGAGGAGGGTGGAGGATGAGGGTGGGAGGTGCGGAGGAGGGTGGAGGATGAGGGTGGGAGGTGCGGAGGAGGATGAGGGTGGGAGGAGGAGGGTGGAGGATAAGGGTGGGGGAGCAGATGAGGGGTGGGGGAGGAGGGTGGGGAAAGAGGGTGGGGGTGGGGGAAGAGGGTGGAGGTGGGAATAGGATGAGGGTGGGGTAAATCAAATCAAATGTATTTATATAGCTCTTCGTACATCAACTGATATCTCAAAGTGCTGTACAGAAACCCAGCCTAAAACCCCAAACAGCAAGCAATGCAGGTGTAGAAGCACGGTGGCTAGGAAAAACTCCCTAGAAAGGCCAAAACCTAGGAAGAAACCTAGAGAGGAACCAGGCTATGTGGGGTGGCCAGTCCTCTTCTGGCTGTGCCGGGTGGAGATTATAACAGAACATGGCCAAGATGTTCAAATGTTCATAAATGACCAGCATGGTCAAATAATAGTAAGGCAGAACAGTTGAAACTGGAGCAGCAGCATGGCCAGGTGGACTGGGGACAGCAAGGAGTCATCATGTCAGGTAGTCCTGAGGCATGGTCCTAGGTCTCAGGTCCTCCGAGAGAGAGAGAGAGCGAGCGAGAGAGAGAGAGAGAAGGAGAGAATTAGAGAACGCAAACTTAGATTCACACCAGATATAACAAACTGACCTTAGCCCCCCGACACATAAACTACTGCAGCATAAATACTGGAGGCTGAGACAGGAGGGGTCAGGAGACACTGTGGCCCCATCCGAGGACACCCCCGGACAGGGCCAAACAGGAAGGATATAACCCCACCCACTTTGCCAAATCACAGCCACCACACCACTAGAGGGATATCTTCAACCACCAACTTACCATCCTGAGACAAGGCTGAGTATAGCCCACAAAGATCTCCGCCACGGTACAACCCAAAGGGAGGGCGCCAACCCAGACAGGATGACCACAACAGTGAATCAACCCACTCAGGTGACGCACCCCCTCCAGGGACGGCATGAGAGAGCCCCAGTAAGCCAGTGTCTCAGCCCCTGTAATAGGGTTAGAGGCAGAGAATCCCAGTGGAAAGAGGGGAACCGGCCAGGCAGAGACAGCAAGGGCGGTTCGTTGCTCCAGAGCCTTTCCATTTACCTTCCCACTTCTGGGCCAGACTACACTCAATCATATGACCCACTGAAGAGATGAGTCTTCAGTAAAGACTTAAAGGTTGAGACCGAGTTTGTGTCTCTGACATGGGTAGGCAGACCGTTCCATAAAAATGGAGCTCTATAGGAGAAAGCCCTGCCTCCAGCTGTTTGCTTAGAAATTCTAGGGACAATTAGGAGGCCTGCGTCTTGTGACCGTAGCGTACGTGTAGGTATGTACGGCAGGACCAAATCAGAGAGATAGGTAGGAGCAAGCCCATGTAATGCTTTGTAGGTTAGCAGTAAAACCTTGAAATCAGCCCTTGCTTTGACTGGAAGCCAGTGTAGAGAGGCTAGCACTGGAGTAATATGATCAATTTTTTTGGTTCTAGTCAGGATTCTAGCAGCTGTATTTAGCACTAACTGAAGTGGTGGGGGGATGAGGGTGGGGTGGGGGGGTGAGGGTGGGGGAAAGAGGATGATGGTGGAGATGATGGGTGGGGGATGGGGTGGGGAGAGGGTGAGTGTGGGGGAAAGAGGATGATGGTGGAGATGATGGGTGGGGGAAAGAGGGTGGAGGTGATGGGTGAGGGAAAGAGGATGAGGGTGGAGGTGGGGATGAGGGTGGGAGAAAAAGGGTGGGGGTAAACGGATTGGGATGGAGGAGAGGGGGTGGAGGAGTGAGGGTGGAGGTGATGGGTGGGGAAAAGAGGATGAGGGTGGGGGGAAAGAGGATGAGGGTGGGGAAAGAGGATTGGGGTGGGGTAAGGGGGAGGAGGTGATGGGTGGGGGAAAGAGGATGAGGGAATGGGGGTGGGGGGAAAGAGGAGGGTGGGGATGAGGGTGGGAGAAAAAGGATGAGGGCGAGGATGAGGGTGGGGGAAATGAGGGTGGGGGGAATAGGATGAGGGTGGGAGAAAGAGGATTGGGGTGGAGGAGAGGGTGGGGGAAGGAGTGAGGGTGGAGGTGAGGTGGGGGGGAAGAGGGTGGAAGTGATGGTGGGGTAGGGGGAAAGAGGATTAGAGGATTAGGGTGGGGTAGGGGAAAGAGGGTGAGGGTGGGGTAGGGGGGAAAGAGGGTGAGGGTGGGGTAGGGGGAAAGAGGATGAGGTGGAAAGAGGGTGAGGCTGGGGTAGGGGAAAGAGGGTGAGTGTGGGGTAGGGGGAAAGAGGATGAGGTGGAAAGAGGGTGAGGCTGGGGTAGCGGAAAGAAGATGAGGGGGTGGGGGTGAGGGTGGGGTGGGGGGAAAGAGGTGGTGAGGGGAAAAAGAGGGTGAGGGTGGGGTGGGAGGGGGAAACGGTGAGGGTGGATAGCGGGGAGGTGAGGGTGGGGTGGAAGGGGATGAGGGTGGGGGAATAAGGTGGAGGGTGGGTGGGGGAAAGAGGATGAGGGAATGGGGGTGGGTGGGAGTAAAGGATGAGGGTGAGGAGACAGTGGGGTAAGGAGGATGAGGGTGGGGTAGGGAAAAGAGGATGATGGTGGAGGTGATGGGTGAGGGAAAGAGGGTGGAGATGAGGGAAGGAGGATGAGGGTGGAGGTGGGGATGAGGGTGGGAGAAAAAGGATGAGAGTGGGGGGAAAGGATGAGGGTGGGGGTAAACGGATTGGGATGGAGGAGAGGATGGGTGCATGGGGGTGGAGGAGAGGGTGGGGGAAGGAGTGAGGGTGGAGGTGATGGGTGGGAAAAGAGGATGAGGGTGGGGGAAAGAGGGTGGAGGTGATGGAAAGAGGATGAGGATGGAGGTGGGAGAAAAGGGATGAGGGTGGGGGAAAGAGGATTGGGGTGGGGTAAGGGGGATGAGGGTGGAGGTGATGGGTGGGGGAAAGAGGATGAGGGAATGGGGTGGGGGGAAAGAGGAGGGTGGGGAGACGGTGGGGTAAGGAGGATGAGGGTGGGGGAGGTGAGGGTGGGGGGAAAGAGGATGATGGTGGAGATGAGGGGTGGGGGAAAGAGGGTGGAGGTGGGGATGAGGGTGGGAGAAAAAGGATGAGAGTGGGGGAAAGAGGATGAGGGTGGGAGAAAAGGATGAGGGTGGGGGTAAACAGATTGGGATGGAGGAGAGGATGGGTGCATGGGGGTGGAGGAGAGGGTGAGGGAAGGAGTGAGGGTGGAGGTGATGGGTGGGGAAAAGAGGATGAGGGTGGGGGAAAGAGGTTGGAGGTGATGGGTGAGGGAAAGAGGATGAGGGTGGGAGAAAAAGGATGAGAGTGGGGGAAAGAGGATGAGGGTGGGAGAAAAAGGATGAGGGTGGGGGTAAACGGATTGGGATGGAGGAGAGGATGGGTGCATGGGGGTGGAGGAGAGGGTGGGGGAAAGAGGATGAGGATGGAGGTGGGGGAGAGAGGATTGAGGTGGGGTAAGGGGGATGAGGGAGGAGGTGATGGGTGGGGGAAAGAGGATAAGGGAATGGGGGTGGGGGGAAAGAGGAGGGTGGGAGAAAAAGGATGAGGGTGAGGAGACGGTGGGGTAAGGAGGATTAGGGTGGGGGAATGAGGGTGGGGGGAAAGGATGAGGGTGGGAGAAAGAGGATTGGGTGGAGGAGAGGGTGGGAGGAAAGAGGATGAGGGTGGGTGGGTGGAGGAAAGAGGATGAGGGTGGGGCGGGGGAAAGAGGATGAGGGTGGGGGAAAGAGGTTGGAGGTGATGGGTGAGGGAAAGAGGATGAGGGTGGGAGAAAAAGGATGAGAGTGGGGGAAAGAGGATGAGGGTGGGAGAAAAAGGATGAGGGTGGGGGTAAACGGATTGGGATGGAGGAGAGGATGGGTGCATGGGGGTGGAGGAGAGGGTGGGGGAAAGAGGATGAGGATGGAGGTGGGGGAGAGAGGATTGAGGTGGGGTAAGGGGGATGAGGGAGGAGGTGATGGGTGGGGGAAAGAGGATAAGGGAATGGGGGTGGGGGGAAAGAGGAGGGTGGGAGAAAAAGGATGAGGGTGAGGAGACGGTGGGGTAAGGAGGATTAGGGTGGGGGAATGAGGGTGGGGGGAAAGGATGAGGGTGGGAGAAAGAGGATTGGGTGGAGGAGAGGGTGGGAGGAAAGAGGATGAGGGTGGGTGGGTGGAGGAAAGAGGATGAGGGTGGGGCGGGGGAAAGAGGATGAGGGTGGGGGAAAGAGGGGGTGGGGGGAAGGATGAGGGTGGGGAAAAGAGGAGGAGAGGGGTAGCAGATGAGGGTGGGTTGGGGTAAAGAGGATGAGGGTGGGGAAAAGAGGATGAGGGTGGAGGTGGGGGAGAGAGGATTGAGGTGGGGTAAGGGGGATGAGGGAGGAGGTGATGGGTGGGGGAAAGAGGATGAGGGAATGGGGGTGGGGGGAAAGAGGGTGGTAGAAAAAAGGATGAGGGTGAGGAGACGGTGGGATAAGGAGGATGAGGGTGGGGGAAAAGGATGAGGGTGGGAGAAAGAGGATTGGGGTGGAGGAGAGGGTGGGAGGAAAGAGGATGAGGGTGGGTGGGTGGGTGGAGGAAAGAGGATGAGGGTGGGGCGGGAGAAAGAGGGGTGGGGGGAAGGATGAGGGTGGGGAAAAGAGGAGGAGAGGGGTAGCAGATGAGGGTGGGTTGGGGTAAAGAGGATGAGGGTGGGGAAAAGAGGATGAGGGTGGGGTTGGAGGAGAGGGTGGGATGGGGGAGCAGATGAGGGTGGGGCGGGGGAAAAGAGGATGAGGGTAGGGTTGGGGGAAAGAGGATGGGGGTAGGGTGGGGGGAACAGATGAGGGTGAGCGGGGGAAGGATTGAGGGTGGAGGTGAGGTGGGGGGGGAAGAGGGTGGAAGTGATGGTGGGGTAGGGGAAAGAGGATTAGGGTGGGGTAGGGAAAGAGGATTAGGGTGGGGTAGGGGAAAGAGGGTGAGGGTGGGGTAGGGGGAAAGAGGATGAGGTGGAAAGAGGGTGAGGCTGGGGTAGCGGAAAGAAGATGAGGGTGGGGTGGGGGTGAGGGTGGGGTGGGGGGGGAAAGAGGGTGAGGGTGGGGTGGGAGGGGGAAACGGTGAGGGTGGGATAGCGGGAGGTGAGGGTGGGGTGGAAGGGGATGAGGGTGGGGGAATAAGGTGGAGGGTGGGTGGGGGAAAGAGGATGAGGGAATGGGGGTGGGGGGAAAGAGGTGGGTGGGAGTAAAGGATGAGGGTGAGGAGACAGTGGGGTAAGGAGGATGAGGGTGGGGTGGGGAAAAGAGGATGATGGTGGAGGTGATGGGTGAGGGAAAGAGGGTGGAGGTGAGGGAAGGAGGATGAGGGTGGAGGTAAACGGATTGGGATGGAGGAGAGGATGGGTGCATGGGGGTGGAGGAGAGGGTGGGGGAAGGAGTGAGGGTGGGGGAAAGAGGTTGGAGGTGATGGAAAGAGGATGAGGATGGAGGTGGGAGAAAAAGGATGAGGGTGGGGGAAAGAGGATTGGGGTGGGGTAAGGGGGATGAGGGTGGAGGTGATGGGTGGGGGAAAGAGGATGAGGGAATGGGGGTGGGGGGAAAGAGGAGGGTGGGGAGACGGTGGGGTAAGGAGGATGAGGGTGGGGGGGAAAGAGGGTGGGGTGGGGTGGAAAGAGGATGATGGTGGAGATGAGGGTGGGGGAAAGAGGGTGGAGGTGATGGGTGAGGGAAAGAGGATGAGGGTGGGAGAAAAAGGATGAGAGTGGGGGAAAGAGGATGAGGGTGGAGGTGGGGATGAGGGTGGGAGAAAAAGGATGAGGGTGGGGGTAAACGGATTGGGATGGAGGAGAGGATGGGTGCATGGGGGTGGAGGAGAGGGTGGGGGAAGGAGTGAGGGTGGAGGTGATGGGTGGGGAAAGAGGATGAGGGTGGGGGAAAGAGGGTGGAGGTGATGGAAAGAGGATGAGGATGGAGGTGGGAGAAAAGGATGAGGGTGGGGGAAAGAGGATTGGGGTGGGGTAAGGGGGATGAGGGTGGAGGTGATGGGTGGGGGAAAGAGGATGAGGGAATGGGGGTGGGGGGAAAGAGGAGGGTGGGGAGACGGTGGGGTAAGGAGGTGAGGGTGGGGGGAAAGAGGGTGGGGGGGGTGGAAAGAGGATGATGGTGGAGATGAGGGGTGGGGGAGAGAGGGTGGAGGTGGGGATGAGGGTGGGAGAAAAAGGATGAGAGTGGGGGAAAGAGGATGAGGGTGGAGGTGAGGATGAGGGTGGGAGAAAAGGATGAGAGTGGGGGAAAGAGGATGAGGGTGGGAGAAAAGGATGAGGGTGGGGGTAAACAGATTGGGATGGAGGAGAGGATGGGTGCATGGGTGTGGAGGAGAGGGTGAGGGAAGGAGTGAGGGTGGAGGTGATGGGTGGGGAAAAGAGGATGAGGGTGGGAGAAAAAGGATGAGAGTGGGGGAAAGAGGATGAGGGTGGGAGAAAAAGGATGAGGGTGGGGGTAAACGGATTGGGATGGAGGAGAGGATGGGTGCATGGGGGTGGAGGAGAGGGTGGGGGAAGGAGTGAAGGTGGGGGAAAGAGGATGAGGATGGAGGTGGGGGAGAGAGGATTGAGGTGGGGTAAGGGGGATGAGGGAGGAGGTGATGGGTGGGGGAAAGAGGATAAGGGAATGGGGGTGGGGGAAAGAGGAGGGTGGGAGAAAAAGGATGAGGGTGAGGAGACGGTGGGGTAAGGAGGATTAGGGTGGGGGAGGGTGGGGGGAAGGATGAGGGTGGGAGAAAGAGGATTGGGTGGAGGAGAGGGTGGGAGGAAAGAGGATGAGGGTGGGTGGAGGAAAGAGGATGAGGGTGGGGGAAAGAGGGGGTGGGGGTAGCAGATGAGGGTGGGTTGGGGTAAAGAGGATGAGGATGGGGAAAAGAGGATGAGGGTGGAGGTGGGGGAGAGAGGATTGAGGTGGGGTAAGGGGGATGAGGGAGGAGGTGATGGGTGGGGGAAAGAGGATGAGGGAATGGGGGTGGGGGGAAAGAGGGTGGTAGAAAAAGGATGAGGGTGAGGAGACGGTGGGGTAAGGAGGATGAGGGTGGGGGGAAAGGATGAGGGTGGGAGAAAGAGGATTGGGGTGGAGATGAGGGTGGGAGGAAAGAGGATGAGGGTGGGTGGGTGGAGGAAAGAGGATGAGGGTGGGGCGGGGGAAAGAGGGGGTGGGGGGAAGGATGAGGGTGGGGAAAAGAGGAGGAGAGGGGTAGCAGATGAGGGTGGGTTGGGGTAAAGAGGATGAGGGTGGGGAAAAGAGGATGAGGGTGGGGTTGGAGGAGAGGGTGGGATGGGGGGAGCAGATGAGGGTGGGGCGGGGGAAAAGAGGATGAGGGTAGGGTTGGGGGAAAGAGGATGGGGGTAGGGTGGGGGGAACAGATGAGGGTGAGCGGGGGAAGAGGATGAGGGTAGGGTGGGGGGAGCGTGGGAAAGAGGTTGAGGGTAGGGTGGGGGAGCGTGGGAAAGAGGTTGAGGGTAGGGTGGGGGGAGCAGATGAGGGTGGCCGGGGAAAGAGGATGAGGGTGGCTTGGAGAGAGGTGGGGGAGGGTGGGGTGAGAGGATGAGGGTGTGCAAGGGAGGATGAGGGTGGAGGGAGAGGTTGAAGGTGGAGGAGAGGATGAGGGTTGGGGAGGGTGGATGAGGGTGGGAGAGGGAGGGTGGGGAAGGGAGCATGAGAGAGGAGGAGGTTGGGGGATGGAGTGGTTGTGTAAGGATGAGGGTGGGAAGGGAGGAGGTGGGTGGGAAGGTTGGGTGGGAAAGGGAAGATGAGGGTGGAGGAAAGAGGGTGAGGGTGGAGGGAAGAGTGGGGGAAGGGAGGATCAGGGTGAGGCGGAGAGAGGATGAGGGTGGGGTGAGAGGTGGGTGGAAGGGAGGATGAGGGTTGGGGAGGTAGGGGAGGGTGAGGTGAGAGGTGGGGGAAGGTGTGGTGAGGATGAGGAAAGGAGGATGAGGGTGTGGAAGGGAGGATGAGGGTGGAGGGGAGGTTGAAGGTGGAGGAGAGAGAGGATGAGGGTTGGGGAGGGTGGGAGAGGGAGGGTGGGGAAGGGAGCATGAGAGAGGAGGAGGTTGGGGGATGGAGTGGTTGTGTAAGGATGAGGGTGGGAAGGAGGAGGTGGGTGGGAAGGTTGGGTGGGAAAGGGAAGATGAGGGTGAGGGTGGAGGGAAGAGAGGGGGAAGGGAGGATCAGGGTGAGGTGGAGAGAGGATGAGGGTGGGGTGAGAGGTGGGTGGAAGGGAGGATGAGGGTTGGGGAGGTAGGGGAGGGAGGGTGAGGTGAGAGGTGGGGGAAGGTGTGGTGAGGGTGGGGAAGGGAGGATGAGAAAGGATGACGGTTGGGGAGGTGGGGGAGGGAGGATGAGGGTGGGGAAGGGAGGATGAGAAAGGATGAGGGTTGGGGAGGGAGGATGAGGGTGGGGAAGAGAGGATGAGGGTGGGGGAAGGGATAATGAGGGTGGGGTGAGAGGTTGAGGGTGGAGGAGAGAGGAGGGAGGGGAGGGTTGGGTGAGAGGACGAGGGTGGGGAGGGAGGATGAGGGTGGAGGAAAGAAGTGGGGGAGGGGAGAGGATGAGGGTGGGGAAGGGGAAGGGAGGATATGGGTGGAGGAGAGAGGTGGGAAAGGGAGGACCAGGGTGAGGTGGAGCAGAGAAGATGAGGGTTGGGGAGAGAGGATGAGGGTGGAGGAGAGAGGTGTGGAAGGGAGGATCAGGAGGAGGTGAAGAAGGGAGGATGATAGAGAGGATCAAGAATGGACTCATCCCAACAGCATGTTTGTTGTACAATGGACTCATCCCGACAGTATGTTCTAGAATGGAATCATTCCGACAGTATGTTTGTGTTTGTTACCTACTGTATGGTTTACTTTAAGTGACCTGTCTAGCACTGTCTGTTTAAGTCTCATTGGAGGGGATGATTTCAGTACCTCCCCTCTACTTACAGCTGTCCCTGAACCCTAACACTACCATATGTTCTGCTCCTATAGGCTTTGACAAAAGAATCGCAGTGTGCTATAGATTACTATAGATTCCTCAGTTATCTAGCTAAAGCCAGCAAACAGATGGATACACCAGTTATACATTTATCTGATCCAGCACATCCAGTCTAACATGGCAGAATAGTGTTTACATCTCTCCATCATCAAGAACCTGACACTAGAGGGATTTACTGTTCCATTCTCAGAAGAGAATGTCTTTATCGCTAAACACTCCCTGTTATTTGAGGTACAATTGAAGTCGGAAGTTTACATACACCTTAGCCAAATACATTTAAACTCAGTTTTTCACAATTCCTGACATTTAATCCTAGTAAAAATTCCCTTTCTTAGGTCAGTTAGGATCACCACTTTATTTTAAGAATGTGAAATGTCAGAATAATAGTAGAGTGATTTATTTCAGCTCTTATTTCTTTCATCACATTCCCAGTGGTCAGAAGTTTAAATACACTCAATTAGTATTTGGTAGCATTGCCTTTAAATTGTTTAAATTTGGGTCAAATATTTCGGGTAGCCTTCCACAAGCTTCCCATAATAAGTTGGGTGAATTTTGGCCCATTCCTCCTGACAGAGCTGTGGAGGTCTACAATCTTTTTTTTAGGTTTTGGCTGATTTCTTTTGATTTTCCCATGATGTCAAGCAAAGAAGCACTGAGTTTGAAGGTAGGCCTTGAAATACATCCACAGGTACACCTCCAATTGACTCAAATGATGTCAAATTAGCGTATCAGAAGCTTCTAAAGACATACCATCATTTTCTGGAATTTTCCAAGCTGTTTAAAGGCACAGTCAACTTAGTGTATGTAAACTTCTGACCCACTGGAATTGTGATACAGTAATTTATAAGTGAAATAATCTGTCTGTAAACAATTGTTGGAAAATTTACTTGTCATGCACAAAGTAGATATCCTACCCGACTTGCCAAAACTATCGTTTGCTAACAAGAAATTTGTGGAGTTTTTGAAAAACGAGTTTTAATGACTCCAACCCAAGTGTATGTAAGCTTCCAACTTCAACTGTAGATTATTGCCCTGCGATGAGGCTGTTATGTCTCCTATGGTCTAGCTGTTAGATGCCATAGGAGTCTACAGCCATGTCCCAAGGCAAGGGTAGACTTATGCTTGTGGTTACGTAGTGCATTGTGGTTTTGTGAGTAAAGTGAGACGATTGTAACATTATGAACCGCCTTCTTGTGTTCATGATGAGAACCATGTCTGATGAGACAGAACCGAGGATGTGTGATAACCTGGAGGAAGAGGAGGGTGACGTTGAGGACTACCTGGAGGAAGAGGAGGGAGACGTTGAGGACTACCTGGAGGAAGAGGAGAACAACGGAGAACTGATGGACCGACTCAGAGAGCTGGAGGTGAGCCAACCACCATCACAATGAAATGAATTACAAGACATCTCAAATTCTATCATGTTTTAAATATCATATAATTTTACCACATTCATTGCTTTTATTTTTGTAGAAGAGGAGGAAGTGAAGTGCTACTAAGGTTCACAATAGTACATATTGGTAGACAGAAGGGTCTCTTTGGTAAAAGGGGTGAATTGGTCATCAAAAAGAAAGGAGGACCAAGGCACTCTTCATATAATTCATTAAAATGCCTTCATTTGTATCTCATGTTCAATAGAAACAAAGTTTTTAAAATCTGGCTCATTTTGGCTGCATGGGAGTACAAAGAAACAATACAATGTCCTCTTTTGAACAGCTTCTCCAAATAGCCCTAATTTGAAGAACCACTCCCTCTTTTGTTTTAACATATGAAAAATATATTAACATTTAGGACTAATCTTTTGTCTTCCTGTTGACAGGCAGAAAACTCAGCTCTTTTGTTGGCCAATGAGAATCAAAGAGAAGCATATGAGAGATGTCTGGATGAGGTGGCCAACCATGTGGTCCAAGCCCTCCTCAACCAAAAGGTAACTTGCAACAAACAACCCACCATTGACAAAACACAAGCAGTTAAGGCATGGGTTGTCATCGTGGTTAACTTATAGTTGTGCTATACATTGTGTGTGTGTGTTCTGTGTGTCTTTGCAGGATCTGCGAGAGGAGTGCATCAAGCTGAAGATGCATGTGTTTGACCTGGAGAGACAGAACAGAGTGTTGTGTGAGCTCTTCCAACAGAAGCTACCCAACCAGTCAAGCTCTCAGGACCAGGTATGAAGTAACGTCACAATATGCCCTGAGACATGGCTGCCGACTCCTATGGCATTGGAGGCTCTACATCTGCTGAGTATTTGAAATGAATCTCTCAGGTGTTATACCTCTTGCTTCATGTTGTTGTAATGTATAGATTCCTATAACAATGCTGTGCTTAAAGTGGTGTACATGATTGCATTGAATCTCATGTTACAGGTGCAGCCAGGACCCCTCCCAGTATACAATACACAGCTGCTGCACAATGTCTCTGACAAGCAGGTGGGGTCACAGTCACAGAGCGACGCACAAGCCAAGGTGTGGACAGAGCACTGTTAGCACTTCACCCTAAGACATGGCTGTAGTCTCCAGCATTCCTCCAACATTAGCTGTCATGACATATTCAGTGGGTTCCAAGGTTTCTCAGATGAAATGGCATTTTCTTTCTATTTCACTATTGTATTCAAGAGACCTTGATGTTCTAATCTCTGTTTAACAATGAGGCTGCAGTCTTGGAAGTGTTGAATTAAGTGATTTCAATCTTGTTTATTACCTTGTATTTAACCAGTAAGGTTATTGAGAACACACTCACTTCTATAATAACAACCTGACAATCTTTCTCTCCACAGGGAAATGGGTTTCACCGCACACTGCCACAGGCCCCAGCAACTCCCCCCAGAGGCCCAGCCGCATCCATGGATGCCCTGTCCCCATTCTTCAAGAAGAAAGCACACATTCTGGAGGTCCTTCGAAAGATGGAGGAGACAGACCCCCTCAAGTTCCACCCCTCTGCAGGCAGCATCACCTTCTGTGACTACAGTCAGGTCCTGATGTCCACAGAGGCTGTCCTGGCTGCTGGAGACCTGTGTAAGAAGCACCAGACACTCTGCTCCTGCTCAGACTCCGACATGCAACAACAGCAGCACATCAATGGTGAAGGGCAGTTATGTCCTACGCACCTCAAAAAGAGCACAGACAGTCCAGTCAAATGTAACTATGTTTGTGGTAGTACTGCAAAGCTCAACCTGACCCCAAACAATGTCAAAGGCACATCCACCACAGCTGCTATCAGTGAATGCCACATCAAGAGCACATCAGTGGAGAAACAACAGACAATGAATGACCACCAGCAACCAGCAGGTCCTAACTCTTACTTGTCAATCACAGTTGTAGATCAGACTAGCCCAGCCAATCAGGGCCCAGAGGCTGGATTAAAGACTGGGCAGGTCCAGGACACAGAGAAGGAGAGCTGTCTTAAAGGGAAGTCTGATGAGGATGGTAGTTTGTTTACCTCCCAGCTGCCTGTCCCTGGAGTGAAGGACAACCCTCAGCTAGCATACTGTGAGCTGGAAACCAATGGGTTTATCTTATCTTCCAATGACAGTGATAACGTGTTGAGTGATGTAGTTATTCCAGAGAAAGACGGTGGCCCAGCAGAGGAGGGGGATTTCTCTGGGAGAGCCAACGTGGCCCTCAGCCCCATCCGTTCATCATGTCTCAGCGACGTCAAAGCCGCTGCCATCAATTCCCCGTCCAGGGTCCTCAAGTTCCTAAAGATCCCTACAATGGCAGAGAGGACCCAGGCAGGGGCCAGCCCTGTCCGTCTGAGCCCCCAGCTCACCCGCACGTCGAAGATCCCCTGTCGCACTAACAACTATGAGGTGTACCACTCCCCTGTCCCCTCACGCAGATCCGCTACCACAGAAAGGGCCAGGCAGCCTCCTCCTCCACCCACCAGGTCCGAATCCTACCCAGCCACTACGCACTCAGCCTCAGCCCCCACCTCCCCGCCTCAGCCTGAGGACACCTGCTCCCCTCCAGCCAAGGAGCTTTGCTACAGGAGCCTCTTAGCCCCCAAGACCAACAATGGTGTCCCCGATCCACTGGCCCCTGGCACTTCTCACACACCCAGGGCCTCTTCGCAGAAGGTCCCGTACTATGAGAACATGTTGGAACTTTCCACCTCGGCTCAGGTAGAAGAATCCAAGGTCCCAGAGAACGTAAACATATCATCTTTCTCTCATACCATAACAGAAAGTGACAGGAAGCAAAATAATTCACTAATACATAAAGACAATGTCCTGTTTCTCCAGCAGCAGCATTTGTCCCCTGCTTCGGACTCCTCATCCTCTTCCTCGTCCTCCTCATCTTCGTCCGATCAGGATGGCAACACAGAGAGCCCATTCTGGCACGGCCACCACAGTCTGCCCAACCCCTCTGCCCTCAGAGCAGCTCAGTTTCAGAGCAGCCCAGCTCACTATGCCAGCATGAAAGACAGAGGATCACAGGACCAGGATACTAGAGAGGCCACAATACAAAACTCTGATCTCTCCCAGTCCCAGCCTCCAGTTCTCCCAGCCAAGAGACATGATCCCTCGTCCATTCCCAAGAGGCCTTCTGGGGTAGCAGGGTCAGGGAGTCAGCCAGCCGAGTCTAGTCACACATTCAAATACAGGCTGGCTGCACTTGGCAAGCTGAGGAGCTCAGAGGACTTACAAATCAATGTGCTCCTGCCAGTAGACAAGCCAGAGCCTCAGAGTGAGGAGAGTATAGTCTATTTTAACGATGACAGGAATAAGACAGAGGAGAGCCCTGTGGATGGTAATTTAGAGGAGCAGAGACACTCGGAATATACAGACTCTCTGGACGGTAAGCTTAAAGGTATTCCTGGTAGCGTTGCTTTGAATTTCCCAGGTGACTGTCAGTCCTATGATCCTGCAGCTAAGTCTCTCTTTGGCTCTTCAGTCGTCAAGGCAGAGCTGGAGATGCTCTCATCCAGAGTGGGTGTGGCTAAGACGGACAGCCCCAAAGGTAAACTGGGCCTCCCGTCTCCAAACACTGACACTCCCATAGTTTTACGCAACAACATGAAATGCCCGGCTTCTCTGAACCTGTCTTACCATGGTAAACAACCTGCACCCAGCATCCCTTACAGCAGCAGCAGCCCCAGCAAGGTCCCTCCTAAGTCCCCGTCTAAACCGTGCCAGGGCCTGGCTCCCTCAGCTGGAACTGGGAAGCCCACCCTGGAGGCCCCAGCCCTGGTCCCCCGGTACTCCTCCAAGTCAGAGGACAGGAGCAAACTCAACGCAAACAAGAGAAACACCACAGTGTACAGTGACAGCCTTCCTCCCCCGCTCCCAATGCCAGAACCGCAGCAGCAGGAAGAGGAGAAGAGACACCTTCTCCCTATTGTCTCCAGCCCCACACTTGGCCCCACGTCAGCCATTGAGGAGAAGGTGATGAAGGGTATCGAGGAGAACATGCTGAAGCTGGCAGAACAGGACAGAGGACAGGTATAAATGTGTTTTTTCTTTGATATATTTTTTTATGCATTATTTATTAGTGACATGTCTCATTTTTTCTTGGAGCTGGAATTTGTTTTTTAATATAAAGTATTTCAAATGTTTGCTGTCAGCAATTTGATAAATAAAGACTTTGAACAGGTTACTGAGGTCAAACTGAAGGCCTCTAACGGGATCGCCAGCTGGTTTGGCCTGAAGAAGAGCAAACTCCCAGCTCTCAGCCGCAAACCAGACATACCACCTAAGGTCAAAGACGAGAAGAAAGGTGGAGAGTGGAGGCTGAATATCCCTTCCAAAATGGCGGGGTCTAAGTTTAAAGGAGAGGGCGTGGGGGTGGAAAGCCTAAATATCTCGATGCTGATGGAGAAGGCGGAGGGTCTGAGGAGAGCTCTGGAGGAGGAGAGGGCCTACGTGAATGGGGTTGGGGGGGTCGGGATGGACCGGTCTGGAAGGGGCCACTCCTGTGAGGTGGTGATGGACCAATCACAGGGCCAGCTGGCTGTGATGTACAGGGGAGCGCGCTCAGACAACTTCATGCAGCAGCTACTGAACAGGTGAGGAATAGATTTAAGCTATGGGAATATATGTTTAGTCAGTTAGGATTGTTTTGTATTGCTTTTGTTTGAAGTAAAACAACTGAAGTTGATATATTTTTAATTAACTATCGCCAAGCTCTATCTGAAGGGAGGGGCTGTTCCTCTTTTGTTCTCTATTGCTCCTCTATTGTGCTTCAAGCAAGGGGAGGCCGATGACATCAGAGGGCATCATCAGACTAACTCCTTGAATAACTTACTCTATGAAGTTTGCTGTTTTTTTATCGCTGGATCTAAAATGTGAATTTTGTGCAAAGATAAAGTCAAATGTTTGTTTCCTTTCCTATTTTGAACAACATCTTACCTCTATGTTGTGTCTGTGTGACTACAGGGTGGATGGGAAGGACTTCAGTGGCATCAGTGTGGCTCAGAGACGCCTCTCCTTTGACTGTAAAACCTCCAGACCGTTCAGCAGACACACCACCAGCGGGGAGGACATGCAGAAGGTAAAACTACAGATTCATTGCCATTTAATATCTTTCTTTATTCTGTGTGTGAATGGAGAAGGTGAGTATTTCCACTTTATTCTGTGTGTGAAGGGAGAAGGTGAGTATTTCCACTTTATTCTGTGTGTGAAGGGAGAAGGTGAGTATTTCCACTTTATTCTGTTTGTGAATGGAGAAGGTGAGTATTTCCACTTTATTCTGTGTGTGAATGGAGAAGGTGAGTATTTCCACTTTATTCTGTATGTGTTAATGTGCGTTTTGAGATAAATTTCTTTACTTACTCAGGGTTCAGAACATCTGATCAGCAACGTCCCCTCAGATGACAATGTAGCTGACCCAGTTCACTCTCATCACTTCGCAGGTAAGAAAACTGATCAGATTCATCATTTTTCATGGAGGCATTGAGTATCTCAGATTGTGTTAATCCTTACCAAATCTAATCAATAATCAAATTAGAGAAGGTTTTAAATTGAATCAGTCTGATTGTCCATGTTCTCTCTCTCCTAGCTTCTGGTGCCTCCACCTACACCCTGGACAGTGGCATTGGCACCTTCCCTCTGCCTAACTACTGTAGTGGTACGCCTGGGAGAAGCCTGTCTAAGGTGAGAGGGGCTGGAGCTGAGCATGGCTCCTCTGGTTCTTCTGGCCGGGCAGGGAGGAGGGCTAGGACCCTGGACAGAGAGCCCTCATCCATGGAGCAGTGCTATCAATCTCACAGAGACATGACGGCCCCTGTAATGTACGGGTCTGTACTGGAGGGGAAAGGCATGCCCAGGCAAACAGCTGGGGTCATTCATGAAGGTACAATACTGAGAAATACTGCATACATAAGTTCATAATATCAACTACTGTACATCACAATTCTCTAAATCAAACATATACCCGTAATACGTATCGCGATCTGATGATTTGGTATAATGAAGAAAAACTGGAGCTTTTATACAACCAAATCTCTATTTTTGATGTAAATGGCATGTTTTAGAAGGGCCCAAAACCGTTTTTTATCTGACTTTTTGAGAAACGTACTCCAAACAGCGATTCACTTTCCTCATCCTCGTTGTGCAGTACGGGGGCTCTGAAAAAAAACAAATACATCCTTTAAGAAACTGAAGAGCTCTCATTATAGTGATGCAGGTCTTTAGACGTTGTACACATCAAATTGTGTTATTCTGAATTTTATCCTCAACGCTATAATCCATTTTGTTGTGACTCGAGCAATACCTCTCTGTCCATTCTAGCAGCAGGCTACACAAAGAATTAAAAATAAAAAGGAAAACGCTGCACACTGCTGTTCATGCTCCCAGGTGATATTGTTCTGTTTCGACCCTTAGGTCTTCATCAGGCATCCATATCCCATGTGGAAGGTCCTATATATAGGGGCAGTGCTGAGTGACATCACTTCCTGAAACAGGAGGTAAAAATATATCATATCGGTTCACAATATCAACATTCAATATATACAAAAAATGTACAGTACTAGTCAAAATTTTGGACACACTCATTCCAAGGTTTTTCTTTATTTTTACTATTTTCTACATTGTAAAATAATAGTGAAGACATCAACTATGAAATAACATATATGGAATCATGTAGTAACCAAATAAAGTGTTAAACAAATCAAAATTATATTATATTTGAGCTACTTCAAAGTAGCCACCCTTTCCCTTGATAACAGAATTGCACACTCTTGGCATTCAGAGAACCTTCCAGAAGGACAACCATCTCTGCAGCACTCCACCAATCAGGCCTTTATGGTAGAATGGCCAGACGGATGACACTCTTCTGTAAAAGGCACTTAAAGGACTCTGACCATGAGAAACAAGTCTCTGGTCTGATGAAGCTAAAACTGAACTCTTTGGCCTGAATGCCAAGAATCAAGTCTGGAGGAAACCCGGCATCATCTCTACGGTGAAGCATGGTGGTGGCAGCATCATGCTGTGGGGATGTTTTTCAGCAGCAGGGACTGGGAGACTAGTCAGGATCGAGGGAAAGATGAACGGAGCAAAGTACAGAGAGATCCATTCAATAACTTTGACAGTTTATCATGGATCAGAGACTTTAATTGATTATTAGGATCCCTGGGAGTCTTGTAAAATTCATAATCACGGAGTTCTTAGAATTTAATTTTCATAGTCTCTGCATCACTATTTCACCTCCCTTGTCGGCAGCTTTTATAATAATAGTGGAGTCATTTTTTAGATGGAACAGCTGGATAGGGGAAATGGCTTGAGTCGCACATGGAATATAATGTTGCGGATAAAGTTTGGAATGACACAATTTCATGTGTACAACATCTAAAAATCTGCATCACTATACTGAGAGCATTTCTGTTTCTAAAAGGACATATATGGGTGATTTTGCAGCATTTGTTAATGTTTTTTCCAGAGCCCCATACTGCACAACGAGGATGAGGAAGTTCATCGCTGGTTGGGCTAAATTTCTCAAAACATTTTTACATCAAAAATAGATTTGGTTTAAAAAACACAAATTTCTCCTTGAAATTACTTTTATACATTAACAATGTACTTTATGTATGGACTTTCATTGAGTATAATCCTGAATCAAATGTACTTTATGTATGGACTTTCATTGAGTATAATCCTGAATCAAATGTATTTTGTAACCTTTGCAGACACAGAAGCCTATGGAGCTCACATGCTGTCCCACCGCTCCAAGACCTGGACCTTCCCCAACCTGAAGACCCCTGCAGGGCCCACTGAGATGTACCTTGCTGTGGAAGAAGAGGTGGAGACGGCCCCCTATGGATCCCCTTTCAGAGGGGTTGGTTGAAAGCATGATCATTTCATTTCAGACTAACCTTTTTTGCATATGTAATTAATTTATAATAGGATTTTAAAAAATGTATTGTGGATTTGTGACATTTTACTATTGAGTCTCTCTTCTCCTCTTCCCTCTCTACCTTATAGAAGGCCTGTGGTACCTCTGGATCTCGTAACATAGACCCCAGCAGTCTGCCGGTGCCGGCCCAGACAGGGCTGAGCCGACGGGGGAAGATCCGCAGTGCGCCCAGTGCCCCAGAGATGGGCCTTGGCCGGGAGACAAGCCTGGAGCTGGTGAGGGAGAGGCCTGAGGAGGCCCTCTCTCCCAGCCGCCCGCAGGTCCTAGAGACCCCAGAGTCACTCAGTGACTCTCTCTACGACAGCCTCTCTTCCTGTGGCAGCCAGGGATGACTTGCAGATCTTACTATGGTGCCAACTGACCCACCTTAGTGGAATATGGACTGTGCTAAGATATACCCATTTCACACTCGTACCAACCTGAACCAAATTGGGCTGGCTCCAATTCCAAAATGTTCTTTTCAGAATGGTTCTAGCTACTATGGCGGATGCGTAACCAGGCCAGCCGGATACAGCTTGGTCCGACCCAGCTTAGTTTGTCTCAGTAGTGTGAAAAGGGTACAAGTGATGCTGACCATCCTTAGAGGAATATGGACTGTGATAAGATGGTGTCCCCTTAAGACTTTCATGTTTGCTTTCTCACCAGCTACTGTATGTTTCAAGGTTAACTGGAAAGGCAAACCTCTCCTCAGGATAACTACAACCCAAAGGATAGACTATTCACAATAACACTTTTTTATGACAGGAGAGAATTGGACAAACACACTGCTAACCAAAATAGCTATTTATATAATTGTAGGATTATGGAAATAGTGTGCTGAGCGATTAGGACTTTGAGGTCTTTTTGGTTCAATGACTAAAAAACAATACCAGTTTGATTTCAATTATTTATTTAGCTAATTAAATACTGTATCACAGAATAAAACAAAGTCCAATGATGGTAGTTACATTTGAAAGTGACTGCCCATTACTGCACCATGTATTCACATTCATTTAATCAAATATTCCAGTTGTGTAGATGACCTTATTATTCCATTCCAAGTCATCTCATCTATATTGAGCTGCTGCCTATGCTCTGACAAAATCCCTATTTTAGAAGTTCAAAATAAATAAGGCATATTTTTATGACCGCTGAATACCAACTATCAATCACTTAGATAATGTATGTAGACACCTCAGGAAGCAAGTGCTCTCTATCCCTATCGCGCATTCTTCTGTCTGCCTCACACTAACCTAAGGTAGCATGCCTAAAAGAAGCAGACCGGCCAAGTAGCTGCGCAATGTATTATGGTCATTGTCGTTAATTACCACGGTTTCAACGCGAAATGATGTACTTTCCAACAGTTCAATATTCTACAACTCCCTACTACATTGCACAGTTCGGGCTTGAACCGATTTATCTCTATAGAGAAACTGCGCAATGTGGTCATTGAGGTCAGAAAACAACTAAATGGAATTAAAATAATTGAACGGATGTCAGTCCATTTGAAAACAAAAATAACTAACATTTCAGTTAATCGCTTAGTAATAGGTAATACACATGATTACAATATCGAACATTTCCACACAAAAAATAATTTGTTGAAATTGAATGTCTTGTTAATTAAGTCTTACGCCAACCTTCACCTACAGAGCGCTGGAACACTGAACATGCAAGGACTCGTTACCAATAAATCCCTCTTTATCAGCACACCCAATGTACTGAATCCTTCATCTTGAGCTTCATTTTTCACTATTGAATACATTTAATTTTATGTCAAATTATTTGTTGATGGGGTTAAGATTTTCTCTAACTGCCAAGAAAGCGTTTAGTTTAGCCGGCCATTCTTTGAAGGTAATATGCCAGCAATAATATTGTCCAATTAATTATGTATTTATTTTTATGTTAAATCAACTGCATATTTGTAATTGTCCCATTTTATTTGTTAACTTGTAAATGCAGTCACCTGGCTAAAATAGATTGTTTAACTTTGGATGTCATAATCTTGAACAGCTAAGATGTCAACATTCTTTTAAAAAGGTTTTTGATTATTTCTTGTTCATGTGTTCTCACTGAAGCACAAATAAAATTATACCATATACCTTGCTCTTGAAATGTATATCTGCAATGAAAACTGCATTTAGTTAACCTAATTTGATAAATGTATCCAAAGTTATCACTGGTAAAGTATGTTTTTCACAGTAGGCCTTTTCAGATAACAAAAATATTACGAGAACGCATCGGCAGTTGATCCATTTATTCTACAGCCTTGACCAGTCCTTTTTGTGGCGCACAAACTGACCATAAAATGCAAATGTACATCTTCATGAAAGGTCAGCCGAATTACCAATACGTTCTTCTTCAACGTAACGCAGTGAAGTAGTAAATAAGAGCAAAATGAGAAGTTGTGACTCGGGACCAGCACCCCCTGTATATAGCCTCGTTATTGTTATTTTCTTGTTACGTTTTATTTAGTAAATATTTTCTTAACTATTTATTGAACTGCATTGTTGGTTAATAAGGGCTTGTAAGTAAGCATTTCACGGTAAGGTCTACTACACCTGTTGTATTCGGCGCATGTGACAAAATGTGATTTGATAAAGACGTAACGGGTCAGGATGTCTGTCACATCCCTTCCATAAACTAAACTATACTAAACAGATTAGAAGAATAGCATTAACAAATCCAAATATTAGAACATAAAACTATGATTAATCTCCAAAAGCTCAAACGGCCTTCTGAAAAAATGTTTTTTATTTTTATTTTTTTTTATGACAAAGAGTTCAGTTCTGTTATGTAGACCTTCATAGAACAACCACTCCCCCTACAGGACAAGCATTCTCACTGCAGCAGTAGCCTAAAATACAACCGTTTAACTCTTGCAAGCTCAAATCAATGGACTAAAAGTACCAAGAACGACAAATAGTGAAAGCACCAACAGCACTGCAGACAGAGGCTTTGTTGCTGGTTCTGTTCCTTGTCACAGCTCGTTTTTCATTTGAAACTTCAACTGGATTTATTTAATCTACTTCTTTTCTTTCTTCTTGTCCTGAAAATATAAAATATTACCATTTGCATATTGTGAAATTTGCTAGTATGAGAAAAAGTAAACATTACATGAGATTAATAATCTGTTTTTTGGGGAAAATAAAACAAATTACCTTCTCATTCATGGCAAGGAGAATCATGAGTTTTCTGAAAATGGTCACAAAGTCGAGGAACAGGTCCACACAATGCCTTTCAAAAGAAAAACAATGACTTAATTTCATTGACGTTATATTATCTTTCATTCTAATACATCAGCAAGTAAAACATTTTACAACTGCTTATTTGGTGAAATGTTAAAGCTTTACCAGATGTAGTCCTTGTCTCCGTTCTCTGCTTTCTCAATGATGAGCTGAGTGTCGAACAGAACAAAGCCACACATAATGACCAGACCCAGGTACATGTGAGCCTGTTAGTGAAGAGAAGAGCCATGTTAAATCTGAGTCACCTTGCTCACCTTGCTGAGACCTCCTCACATAATTATATTACACACTTCCAATTTTACGAGTGGAATCACTTCACATCCAAGTCGTAAGAGATGGCTCTAAATATTTAGGCTACCTTGAAGAGTATCGCTGACCCAAAGAACATGTTCACCACAGACACCAGGAACAAGACAGACAAGCCAGACATCAGAGTACCTGAGAAGACAACAAACATGTCAAAGAGGAAAAATCACACATTGTTTCAAGATTTTGGCGGGGTTATATCTTCACTTAATTAACACAAATTTGTGAATGACTTGTGCTTCTCAAGGAGCAAAAGGGTTTATTCAAGTAAGTTAAGATATTATGACTAGAACAGATAAATAACTATGCTACTGAATAGCGTATTACATCTTTGTACCTCCTAGGAAGAGGAAGCTCCTGCGCTTGGCATACAGGGCACTGAGAGTGAAGCAGACAAAGATGATTGAGGTTCCAAGGAAGGCTGTCACAATGATGCTAGAGAGAGACCAGATAGATAGACACACAATTTAAGGACAGTCTTCTTGACTCAATTGAATAACAAATATTCCTAAGAAATGATTTCCAACAATATTTAATAGCACATAGGCTTAGATGTTCTACCTTGGGTTAATGAAGATGACAAAGTCCATTGCTGGTCCAAGACCAACACCTGGTGAGAAAGAAAAAGTCAATTTGACTGCAGGGGAGACAAAGGTTATGAATTGCCTGGTTGTGCCATGGGACAGTGGATGCGCATTGATTCATTTAAAATGGAACTGTTAACAGACATTACCCAGGATTCAACCTGTTTTATAATGAGTTTTTTTTCCCTCCAATGACTGACAAATTAACAGTCAATAACAGCCAAAATTGTCTGTCTAAAGCTCTGAGTTTACCTGTGAAGAAAGCAAACCCTGCTAGGATAGCCAGTCTCTTCTTCTCGGTCTCTGGGTTGTGTGGTGTCATGGACAACCAAACCACCATGCCCAGGGAACCCAGAAGAGTCAGCAACCCACCCTAGAGGAATAGGATAAAGCCCAAAGTATTTTTAGTAGTTATAGCTTCAACATGGCCTAAAATCTATCTGAACGTTACTGTATTTACTAGGGGTGAAACGGTTCACAAAACTCACGGTTTGGTACGATACAGTACAGTGGTGTCATGGTTCGATACAGTACAGTGGTGTCATGGTTCGATACAGTACAGTGGTGTCATGGTTCGATACAGTACAGTGGGGTCATGGTTCGATACAGTACAGTGGGGTCATGGTTCGATACAGTACAGTGGTGTCATGGTTCGATACAGTACAGTGGGGTCATGGTTCGATACAGTACAGTGGGGTCATGGTTCGATACAGTACAGTGGGGTCATGGTTCGATACAGTACAGTGGTGTCATGGTTCGATACAGTACAGTGGTGTCATGGTTCGATACAGTACAGTGGTGTCATGGTTCGATACAGTACAGTGGTGTCATGGTTCGATACAGTACAGTGGTGTCATGGTTCGATACAGTACAGTGGGGTCATGGTTCGATACAGTACAGTGGGGTCATGGTTCGATTCAGTACAGTGGTGTCATGGTTCGATACAGTACAGTGGTGTCATGGTTCGATACAGTACAGTGGTGTCATGGTTCGATACGGTTTTGATACATCGCCAAAATAAATGCCTGAGAAATATGTCATTTCTATTTAGATTTTCCATGTATTATAATAGTAAACAGGGCAGCTTGAATTCCCAGGAGCAGATGGAAACACAGGGACAACAAAAAACAGCAGTGCCTGTCTTACAACATCAAATAAAATAGTAATTTAAAACAGAACTTCAACAAGAGTGCATAGTCCAGCAGCATATATCAACATTAAGTCACATAGCAATGCCTTCAACAAAATAGGACCACTTGAGAAAAAACAAAACACAAAACATTTGTATCAAATTGTCAAGTTTTTCTTTAAGATTAGTCTATCCACATTATCTGCAGTGAGCAGATAGGCTTACTGTGAAAATGTCAGCCGCTGTGGAGAATACCCTCTTGCTAGGGACAGAGGTCCCAGGCACAGCCAGGTAGCATCTTGCTAACATGGCAACATTAGGGTATATTAACTCTTTGGTCTTCCACCATGTAAGTGGATCAGCATCCAGGGGAATACAGTCCACTTTCCTGTATGAGGTCACCTCCTCCTCTATGACCTTGACCTTTGACTTGGTTCCCTGCTCCTGGGTAGTGAACAACTCCCCAAAAAGCTCAGCCATGGCAGACTTCTTTTCTCGAGGAGAACCCCTGTCGTCTGAAGTCTCTGGAGAGGGGTTGGCTCCTGTGGTATCTGTGGCTTAGGCCTGAAGAATTAAATTAGATGAGAATTACTATCTCTGAAGTTGCTTTAAAAATATGATTTGTTGTTAGAAATATATATATATCAGACACTGTGTCGCGGTAGGGGATTTTGCTATAGGACCGTTAAGGTACCCCCGTCGAGATTGATACAAGTCTTCTCACTCAAGTTCTAATGTCACCCGGCTAACAGGTGACTCATAGATCCGCCGGACTGACCTGGTTATGTATCCTGCCCTTTATTCAGAGATCAGCCTTGTGTGATGCCATTAGGCTGGTTTCGGGATTATCTTAGATAATATCAGACTTAGACCTCTTGCTTTACTTTCCCTTTGTATGCTCTTATATCTAGACTCACGCAAGCTATACCTTGGTTACGAGTTACAGTCTATGTCCGTCGACTAATACTACTTGAGTATTAATATAGAGGATACCTGTTACAATAAAAATGATTATTCTGTCCAAACCATCATATTGTCTTTAGTGTAGAAACTAGACTTGTTTCCCTAGATTGGGAGTGTCAGAGCTGTTCTCTCCCCTAGGGTTTTGGGTCTAGTTTCTACTTTTTATTCAATGTTTGCAGTTCACACAGTTGTACACGTTATTACAGTTTCTTTCTGGTCCTTAATCTATAACATCAAACATCGTCAAAACACTTACTACTATTAATGCCTTATATATGTATTACAACAAGCGGTTAATTACCTTAGCGTAGGTTGACCTGGTTGGTCTCCAAAGAGTATGTTCTTCCACTCACAATTGCTCTAGAGGCTTATCCAATCACTCAGTATCTGTTTCTCCTACTAGAAGTTTGTACTATGATTTACTGACGGTTCGAGATCAAGACCCTTTGTAACACCACTGTTGCTATTTATCCACTCCGTTTAGGAGGTGGATGTAGTCAGCACAAGGAGTGTACTGGCTAGCAGCCTCAGTATGTCTCGTTCAGAAATCAGAAGTCAAGAGATACAATTGTTCGAGAGTATGAAAGTCAGATATTTACCTTTTAGGTTGATGATAGTTGAAGTATCACAAGCTATCTATCGGTGATAAGTCAAGTAGCACTATCATGCCTTTCCATTGAAAGCATGATTCTTATATACTCTTTCTCCAGGACCAAGTCAGCCCATGCTCTGAATTGTATTTTTAAAGCGGCACTTCAGTGCGAGCTGCTAGTTGCTGTGCTTCGGGTGGTTGTGTCCTGAGGTGGCAGTGCTATTATTAGTTGCAGTGCTTCTGGTGGCTGTGTCTATGCATCATCTAAACCCAAATCTTCCATCAAGTTCACCCAGGGCGAGGTGTCCTCAAAGCTCTTTTTTGTGCTCTTGTGTCAACTATAACAATTACAATTATTACTTTATAATTTATTGTTAAATCACTAATTAATAAAATAATAAATGTCACATTAACAAAATAAATACAATACCTGTTGTATATTGGTCACCATCTCTGCTGTGAGTTCATTGTCGACTCTCAGACGAGCAGCAGCATCCTGGTGCAGCAGGGACTTGAACCGGGGGTCCAAAGCGGTGCTCTTGTGTAAGAAGTCTTGGACACCAGGGTCAGCATATCTAGGCTCCAGGCTAACTCTGATAGCAGTCTTGGACACCAGGGTCAGCATATCTAGGCTCCAGGCTAACTCTGATAGCAGTCTTGGACACCAGGGTCAGCATATCTAGGCTCCAGGCTAACTCTGATAGCAGTCTTGGACACCAGGGTCAGCATATCTAGGCTCCAGGCTAACTCTGATAGCAGTCTTGGACACCAGGGTCAGCATATCTAGGCTCCAGGCTAACTCTGATAGCAGTCTTGGACACCAGGGTCAGCATATCTAGGCTCCAGGCTAACTCTGATAGAAGTCTTGGACACCAGGGTCAGCATATCTAGGCTCCAGGCTAACTCTGATAGCAGTCTTGGACACCAGGGTCAGCATATCTAGGCTCCAGGCTAACTCTGATAGCAGTCTTGGACACCAGGGTCAGCATATCTAGGCTCCAGGCTAACTCTGATAGCAGTCTTGGACACCAGGGTCAGCATATCTAGGCTCCAGGCTAACTCTGATAGCAGTCTTGGACACCAGGGTCAGCATATCTAGGCTCCAGGCTAACTCTGATAGAAGTCTTGGACATCAGGGTCAGCATATCTAGGCTCCAGGCTAACTCTGATAGCAGTCTTGGACACCAGGGTCAGCATATCTAGGCTCCAGGCTAACTCTGATAGCAGTCTTGGACACCAGGGTCAGCATATCTAGGCTCCAGGCTAACTCTGATAGCAGTCTTGGACACCAGGGTCAGCATATCTAGGCTCCAGGCTAACTCTGATAGAAGTCTTGGACATCAGGGTCAGCATATCTAGGCTCCAGGCTAACTCTGATAGCAGTCTTGGACACCAGGGTCAGCATATCTAGGCTCCAGGCTAACTCTGATAGAAGTCTTGGACACCAGGGTCAGCATATCTAGGCTCCAGGCTAACTCTGATAGCAGTCTTGGACACCAGGGTCAGCATATCTAGGCTCCAGGCTAACTCTGATAGCAGTCTTGGACACCAGGGTCAGCATATCTAGGCTCCAGGCTAACTCTGATAGCAGTCTTGGACACCAGGGTCAGCATATCTAGGCTCCAGGCTAACTCTGATAGAAGTCTTGGACACAAGGGTCAGCATATCTAGGCTCCAGGCTAACTCTGATAGAAGTCTTGGACACCAGGGTCAGCATATCTAGGCTCCAGGCTAACTCTGATAGCAGTCTTGGACACCAGGGTCAGCATATCTAGGCTCCAGGCTAACTCTGATAGAAGTCTTGGACACCAGGGTCAGCATATCTAGGCTCCAGGCTAACTCTGATAGCAGTCTTGACATCCCTTACTGCGGGTTCATCTTCATCAGACGCCACCATTGATTTCAGGATCATTGTTTTCATAGACCGGAAACTGATGGAATGCTCTCAGTGCATATAAGTGTTGTGACTGTTTTGAGAGGCACACTTTGATAACTTCCTCTGCTAGTCTTAGGTAATTTTCAAACAAAGTCACAATATCTTTGACATTCTTCCTCACAGCTTGATCAGTCAGTGTAGAATACACTGTGACTTTCTGCTCAAGGTATCCCTCAACCATGTCATGGCTTGAATTCCATCAAGTAGTGGCATCTTGGATTAGTTTGTAGTTTGGCAGCTCCAACAGCTCCTGTTTTGTCTTGAAAACAGGAGGTGACACTGCTTTTTGAGATGCTAGATTAATAACGTGAGCAAAGCATCCTATTTGTGGCCTCAATCCAGCTAGTGCAACTGTATTTACAATATTTCTAGCCTTGTCAGTGGTCACAGGAATCACTACATTATCCCTCTCCAACTGCCACATTGCAACTACTTCCCTTAGCTCTTCCCCCAAGTTTTCACTGGTGTGACTCCACTCAAGAGGACGTGTTTGAAGGACATGGCTGTTTATCTCTCACTCTGCCATAATGAAATTAGCCGTTACAGTAAGGTAGCTCTAGACGTCCAATTGTCTGTTGTTAGAGCAACAGACAGCGTTTCTGACAACTCTCTCTCAAGTTGTTTTATTTGTTTGTATAAGGCAGGTATTCATGTCTGGGCAGAATGTGTACATGGAAGGAAGAGTGAAGCGCGGCTCGACCAATTTAAACATGTTTCTGAACCCTGCGTTCTCTACCACAGCGAAGGGTCTCATATCTGCCGCTATGAATTTTGCTTGATTTCATTAACCCTCCTGGACGCATATTGTTGCCAGAGGCTGTGTGGGAAGAAGTGGTTGCCGTTAATTTTTTTCGCCTAGTCCCACCGATTGGCATTTCGGGGTGATGTCGGCCCAAATGAGTAGTCATGTTACTCGTATTGCCACTCTAATATGCTATCAGTAATGAACAGAGCCTACATGTTGTAGAGGTTTTATCCACCACTCTAATATGCTATCAGTAATGAACAGAGCCTACATGTTGTAGAGGTTTTATCCACCACTCTAATATGCTATCAGTAATGGACAGAGCCTACATGTTGTAGAGGTTTTATCCACCACTCTAATATGCTATCAGTAATGAACAGAGCCTACATGTTGTAGAGGTTTTATCCACCACTCTAATATGCTATCAGTAATGAACAGAGCCTACATGTTGTAGAGGTTTTATCCACCACTCTAATATGCTATCAGTAATGAACAGAGCCTACATGTTGTAGAGGTTTTATCCACCACTCTAATATGCTATCAGTAATGAACAGAGCCTACATGTTGTAGAGGTTTTATCCACCACTCTAATATGCTATCAGTAATGAACAGAGCCTACATGTTGTAGAGGTTTTATCCACCACTCTAATATGCTATCAGTAATGAACAGAGCCTACATGTTGTAGAGGTTTTATCCACCACTCTAATATGCTATCAGTAATGAACAGAGCCTACATGTTGTAGAGGTTTTATCCACCACTCTAATATGCTATCAGTAATGAACAGAGCCTACATGTTGTAGAGGTTTTATCCACCACTCTAATATGCTATCAGTAATGAACAGAGCCTACATGTTGTAGAGGTTTTATCCACCACTCTAATATGCTATCAGTAATGAACAGAGCCTACATGTTGTAGAGGTTTTATCCACCACTCTAATATGCTATCAGTAATGAACAGAGCCTACATGTTGTAGAGGTTTTATCCACCACTCTAATATGCTATCAGTAATGAACAGAGCCTACATGTTGTAGAGGTTTTATCCACCACTCTAATATGCTATCAGTAATGAACAGAGCCTACATGTTGTAGAGGTTTTATCCACCACTCTAATATGCTATCAGTAATGAACAGAGCCTACATGTTGTAGAGGTTTTATCCACCACTCTAATATGCTATCAGTAATGAACAGAGCCTACATGTTGTAGAAGTTTTATCCACCACTCTAATATGCTATCAGTAATGAACAGAGCCTACATGTTGTAGAAGTTTTATCCACCACTCGTCGGCAATCCCCGTTATTGTTTACAGGGAACCTGAAATGTTCCCAGACGGCAGACATGCATGATACTGGGGCGTCTTCTCGTTCTGGCTCGCCAAAGCTTTCCATGTTGCTCCTTTGCATTTAGCTAGCTGCTAATTCCTTCATAAGCGAAATGCTGCTACGACGGTCTCTGCAGACAACTATAACAACTTTATTACTATGTGGATATTTTTCCCACGTTAATTTATACGCTATTGGTTTATGCAATAATATATTTTTTACAATGATATATATTTTCCTAGCTATAATATATGATTCATGTATTGTTCGGTTCGCAGTGCGTACCGAACCGTGCACCCTGTACAGAACGGTTCAATACGAATAGACATACCGTTTCACCCCAAGTATTTATCAATGTGTCTATTATCGGGTAGTGTGCTTACTGTTTACCTGAAAGAGCCGTGTGACAACATGGACGTAGGAGCCTGCTGCAGCCACGAACATGCACACTGCCAAACTGGAGTAGACATTCTTCAGGTGTAACTGGGTAGATTGGGAACTGTGAAAAGCATTGTGTTAACCATGTTACGTTAGTCATTTAGCTAGCTACCATAAGTATGGACAGATAGAACAAGGTGTCAAATGTTTCACCGGATGTATAAATCTGAAGCATCCAGTTGGAATTTCCATTTCCCACCAAATATGGTGAGAAGATGAAGCCCAGTCTGTGTCTGGCAGTTTGAGAGTATGGAGCGAGATGGAACTGGGCAGGCATTCAGCTGATTTTCTCATCAAAGTAAAGCCAGATCTCCCTATAGTTATTTTTCCAAAACTAAAAAGTGCACCAAGTTTTGTAAACGTGACCTTTTGTCAAATATTAAAATGTGCGTTCTTTAGGAGTGTATGGGCGAATTGAGTTATTACACACGCACTTCACGGAATTCTTTTTTTGCTAAAGGAAATATGCAAATACATGCTAGAACGCGCCAATACGACCTCGCTAGCTGGTGCTTGGCTCTGCCCAGCTCCCTACTTGTTCTATCCACTATGTTTCATTTATTCACATTGAAAACGACATATTAATTTATTGGTATGTCTCTGCATTATACAGAGCATTATTATCTGCATTAGAAATTTGTCAGAAGAGTTCTGCTTACATTTGGGAGAACTTGAGGAGAACATCCAATTTGATACTGCGGTCAAACACGTTCATATTGAGACAGGTTTCTGAGATCTTGGCAGATCTAAAAACAAGAAAATTACAAAGATTAATTTGAACGTAACCAACGATTATTGACTGTTCGTTACGTTAAATAGCTACACTAGCTAGCTAACATTACTTAGCTAAAACAGCATAAAACGTTAACGAAAAAAAATAGTAATAATAACCTACTTCGCATTAGTAATCCAGCTAGCTGTATTCCTTGTCTTTTATTTCCTTCGACAACTTTCTATCTATCCTTGTTTACTAACTGTACGTGTCATTCGATTGAGCGTCGCAACGTAGTGACATCATCACATTGCAAAAAAACTCATGGATATTTATTCTATTGTCGGTGCCATGCGTAATCCTTGGGACGTCCATACCCGCATCGAAGTTGACGTTTAAAATGGTTAAAGTTAGGGTTTAGGCTTAGGGTATGGACGCCCTAAGGATGCCAGATAGCCCAAATTATGAAAATATCGTAATTTCCTAATAAATAAACAATTGACTATTCCACAAAAACACACACCGACAAGGAAATATAATCAAACTTTTTTATTTGGCAACGTTTGACCAATTTGGCTCCAAAATACATGTATTTCTTTAAAAAAATAGTCCAATATTATTGAAAGTAGCAACATTGTATCTCAAACTCGGTCCTGGGGATCCCAAAGGGTGCACGTTTTGTTTTTTACCCTAGCACTAAACACAATGATCTGGCCTAATATGTGTTACTGATTTAAAATGTAAATTTTGTACACTTTATTTTGTTTGATTATAACAATATCAATGAGGACAACTTAATCTACACAATATCAACAACCAGATAGCTTTGGTTATTCATTAGGATTGGACATTTCTTTAGTGGTCAACATGTAGCTAGACAATAAAAACAGATATTTAACATTCTAAAAACATACTTGATTGTACTTACATAAAATAATCCAGATTTTGCTAGTTATTTGTCATTGATCTACACCCTGAACTTGGTTATTGCTTTTTGGATAAGCAAATGTCGTTGGTATCATCTATGATGATATGAGGAGGCATTGGAAGGTTAAGAGATGTTTGAAAGGCACTCTTGGGAGGAAAATAATCTGTGGTGTTTGATTAACTTGTTTACACGATCCAAAAACTCTAGGCACAAATTATATTTTGGCAGATGTTTTGAATATTGTTGTTTCTATACCCTCACTTGTAGTGGGCAAATAATACACAAACGAATACACAAAATGTATAAGAAAAAAAGGCATATCATTTCAGAATTAAGAGTACCACAACTACATATCCTTTTTTTAATACAGTATTAGACCACATCCAGCATGGCATTAGGGTGCATATATCTGCACAGGCAGTGCATGATGTCTCTGACTGAATTTGAAAGGTACAGTTGTCACTTTTTAGCACAGTCTTACTTATAAAACAACAAGTGCAATTTTGTCATTTAGTATTCCAAGAAAAACAGAAAAACGTGTTAGACTGGACCAAATATTCTAAGAGCGACAATATAATATACTTTTGCTGAGTAGCCATGCATCCAGTATGTCTGCATTCAAGTGACCATAAAGGAATTCATCTTTAAAAATGTGGTCCCAAATGATCAACTCAAGAAGCTTTTTAAAGCTTTATAACATCACTGTATGCACGCTATTAATGGTATTTTAAAAAAATACATTGATATAATGTATATAAAGTCTCAAACTTTATGAAGACTTTATTTATTCTAATATATTCAGTACTTAAATGGAGTGGCATTTTACTTTGTTGGCCATTTTACAGTTAATAATACAAACATTTACATACGTATCAGTTAACATCTAGTATGTGAGCATATACTAACTGGTCATATCTCATGGAACATGTAAGGTTACATTCTGTTGGCATTCTGGATTTGACTGTGAACCGTATAACAAGTAGCACTGAAGTTTATCATGATTACAGAAGAGGATTGCATAGCGAGATTGGAAGATTATTATTTATTTATTTTACAAAATGCTAATAAAAATAGTTTGAGCTGCTTGCTTTTTGTGTTTGTTTACGAAAAAGGCACAAAGATACAAGTGTCCTGAGTCAGATCAGGCCATGCAGGCTTCTGGTTTGAAAAAAACCCCACTTTATTCATATTCATTTGGAATGACTGTAGTACTCTACAGTATTTTGGTAGTTCTCGCTCAGAACTATCAGACAGTGGTTGACATACAGAGAGATACTCAGAGTCAGAGAAAAGGCGTTAGAATGTCATGAAGTGCTCATCAGCAGGGTCCCTCCATCATGGTGCTCGTAGCTCCCCCAGTCTGGTGTAGACATCCTCTGCCTGACTCAGGTCCTCAAACACAGGCAGCAGGTGGAGCAGCTCAGCATCTTCCACATCATCAAACCAGGACACCACAGGAACCTGAGGGAGCATCAGATAAACTATTCACTCACTTACTAATGCTTTCTTTGCAGTATTGACAACTGTATATTCTTGTCGTATATAACTACTAAATCCAAAAGTTAAGTGGAATATAAGGTTAGAATATAATCAGAATGCAGTAGAATCAGAACTAGTATCCTATTAATAATCACTTTGAATCCTGAAAGAGGTCACATTGGAGTTGACAGAAGTTGAATGAAACTCAAACTCACAGCATTCTCTGGGTGGAAGATGTAGGAGGCAGGAGAGTTGTCTAGGATGAGGGTCTTATGGAGCTCTCGGCCCAGCAGGCTGAGATCTTTGACATAGCATCCCTGGTGGAACACACAGGACTCCCGGAACAACCGTGCCCGGAATACCCCGCACTGATCCAACAGGTCAGTCACTGGATCTGCATACTGGGGGCAGGCAAAGAAAAGGGGGAAAAAGAGGAAGACCAGGATCAGGGAAGGGAGGAAATGGCAAGAGGAAGAAGGAAAGGGAGTTTGGTCAGGACTAACAAGGTGTCATCAAGGCACCAAAGCTACTAATAATGTAACTATAGGTTAGATTATGGAATGTATGCTAGCTCATAATATGCAAATGTACAAAGCAGTCTTTGGTACTACAAAGGTCACCTAGTGCATGGGGAAAAGGCTACGGAGGATTGTGAAAGAGAAAAAAGTAGTAAGACTTTCTAAACTAAAATACAATATTTTTTTCATGAAGAACAACAAATAAATAGGCCAAATGTCAAGACAAGATAAGGTTTCGTTAGGTCTTTTCAGCTTACCTTGGCAAGACTAGCAGTGAACAGAATACACTCAAACAGCTCTCCCATTCGTTGTAGAAACTCATCCACATAAGGCCTCTTCAGCACATATACCTGAAAACAAACACCTGGCATGAAGCTTTGGTAGCTCTTTTACCTGTGTAGTAACAGACATTTCTGCTTGTTACGAAGTATTTTAGCAATTGCTTTATAAATGAACAGTAATAAAGTATCTGGAAGAAAATATTTGGAAGGTAACATTAACTCTTTTCTTCCTCTGATGTGTCCATTTTTTTCCCATCTCAGTTGCTGGTGGCTGGTTCCTGAAACAAGTAATCAAGAATAGGCCGTGGAGGTGTTAACCAGCCTATCCTGGATTACTTGAACCAGGCAGAGGCCCATGGAGAAGAATTCCAAACACCACAACAGTTATCATGTTGACCTGAAGTGCAAGTTTTGCATGTAGTTTTGCATGTACAGCAGACTCCAGTACATTTCAATATATAGAGTTTAAATATTATCTCTGGTACATTGCATTGGTGAGCAAAATGAAGTGAACTGACTAAGCTGAATTGAACTGTTTACTTCCTTTCCCATTCAACTTTTGTCCAGTAGAGGGCTCATACAGCGCCCATAACAAACATCTGTCCTGAGACACATCCCATTTTAACCTCGGCAAACACTGACCATAACACACACACAATACCAACCCACCTACCTCTACAAGCACACAGATAACATATTCAGATGAGAGATTTTACCTGGTGTGTGGTCCCCTCAATCTCCACAGGCACTATGAAATCTGCATTACTGATAGGCTGAGGAGAGAAGGAACACTGTGGAAGATTGTTGTTATGATGCTCCTGGGCTTTACAGTTATACTGTATGTAATTACAAAGGATCAAATACCTAAATTAAACGCTAAACTATAAATCATTCCGTAAATCAAACAATTCACTTTTTTTTAATGTAATTCAAAATTATAATTAATTTCATGAAATATATTTTACATTTGCATTGCATACAAACACCCCTTACAAAACCACATGTAACAGTGAGTGGGTGGAAAAGCAGTAGCTACCTTGAATGAGCTATGCACCAGTGTCTCATCTAGGTCTATGACCACACATATCTTCCCCTGGTCCTGGGGTGTCATCTCAGGCAGCAGGCTGGGCCCTGATGACAGCTGTGGCAGAGGAGAAAACAGGGGACATACAGGGTCACTATAGCTGACACAATCTCCAGGCAGTACTACAGAGTACAGTACAGGACTGTGCAGAGAACACCACATCTTACCCTTTTTACTAGGGTTTTCTTATGCTTAGTAAACACAGTGCCTCGCTCTACAAGCACAGGGAATAACTTCAGTTTAAATTAAATCAAATGTTATGTCACATGCGCGGAATGCAGCAGGTTTAGACTTTAATGTGAAATGCTTACTTACGAGCCCTTTACCAACAATGCAGAGTTAAAAAGTAAGAAAAATGTCCTAAATTAAAAAAGGAAATACGAACACGATAAATTAACAACCGGTACCATGTTAATCTGCAGGGTTACGTGGTAGTTGAGGTAAAATGTACATGTAGGTTGGGGTAAAAGAGCTCTAACAGTGTAATAATACTGTAATAATTGAATATCAGATTAAATTCAAAGACCCAAACAATACCCATGCTTCACAACAGCTACAGCGCTGCCTGGAGGACACTAGGCAATGTGAACAAAAAGAAGCGTCAATTGAACTGTTTGTCCCTCTTGAGATGCCGAAGCCATTTCTTCAATACAATCTGAATTAAGATAACTCCAGATATATGTCATTCATTTTTACGTTTTTTTTGCCGAGATGGTCTTAGTCACGCAATTGTACATCTAAGATGTTTGGTGCAGTATATCTCATGTGGAAATATTTGCATGAAAACCGAGTCGTTTCTCGTTGAATGACAACAAAACAATTAATTGAAGAATTCCTACTGTGGACCAATTACTGACGAAGGGGTGTATACTTTGGCTACTGAGCTTTGGCTTGCGTCAGAAAAACTTTTTGTGTGCACGAACGGCCGATAAACCCTTGCCAAAGACCACATCACAAAATGTTGTTTTAATATATGCAGGAACTGTTTGGGATGGGAAGCATGAGGACGCCTTTACATGGCACTAGCGCCCCTACACTGACAGCCTCACTAGTGGCTTGTGGGCAACACACAACTTGTCATTCCTCTGTACACTTCGGTTATGACGTACCAGGTACAAAATACTGTACATATCTAATATCTCCAACATGAACTAACATGCATATCACATTATCCACTCTTTGTAGGCCCACTGCACCACTGTTTCGCCTTAGTGGATTGCAAGGCACTCAGCTGTCTTATCATCATAGGAGATCAATATGAACAGACCTAAACTACTCTGTATCCGCCAACAGTCATGGTTATAGTGTTCAACAAGTTCACAACAGGTGCAGCAGCCATTTTATATTGCATCATGCTGTTATAACATCAACGGGCAATAATCCCACAAATTCTCACAGGGTATTGCTCAAGATAGGAAAGCAATCACTTGTGTAGTTATTGTCTGCTTATATATTCTTTTCCTGTAATAAGCATGGCAGAGTTGTTAAACACTTGATGAGGAAGTTGACAGTTGTAAAATAAAAAGAAAGCTGAGCTAAGCCTGACCATTGTTTGGGTTTAAAAATACTTAGCTAAACTGTATACATAAGATTCATGTCCTATAAAAAAAAGTATAAAACTAGCCAAATTACAATGTGTGAAACCTTGTGGTTAAAACCATTCATTTGTAATCTGCTTAAGCGGTCCCAACAAGCTTTGCAAACATAGCAAAATGCAAAAAGGACACTTTAGGCTACATAGTAATCCCACACTTGGTTGAAATACAGTAAACTACAGCCCATACATGCTATATGGATAATTACAACAATGCAGCCGAGATGTTGAGAATAATATATTATGTTACCTTGACAACGTCCCCATTGTCCTGTGGCCCCAGCAAGGCATCTTGTGAAGGAGGTGGTGGATTCCGGGCATCCTGTGCTCCTCTGAGGCAACAGAAGAGTGCTTTGAAGATGTTACAGCTCCTAGGCTTCTTCAGAGAAGATCTGCTCACCTCGCCTGTCACAAGACCAAAAATAAGAATGCTGTAGGCCTATGACACAACCACGCTTTTGATCAAAACTGAGTGATATATGGATTTGTCCCAAATTAAAATGCTATTCACCAACACATTATGGTGATTCCACCTGCAATGAAGGTTCTTATAATCCAGGTACAGATGTAGGATTTTTAGTTGATCCCCCTGTAGCAGGAGAAATTTTAAAACTTGGAGAATGTTTAAAAAGGCTTTTGAAGTTTGTAATTTCCACTTTGACATTTCAGACTTGATTTTCCCTTACGAAAAAATGTATCAACCCTTCCATGAATTTCATCCACATTTATTTTTGTTGCAGGATTATCTTCCTGCTGTAGCAAACTGGCTCAAGTTAAGACCTTACATCTGTAGATGTTAGGGAAATGTATGATGTGAATTTCTCAAGATTTTGCCATAAAGTAGTTAGGAGGATTTCCCCCATTTTGAGAGACATAGTTACTGCACACATGTAGAATGAACTCTGTCCTCCCTTCACGAAAGGCTTCCCCCTACATTACAGAGATGCCAGCCAGCCTGAACACGCACGCACGGACACAAGCACACTTGGACAAACACACACAAATAAAAATCTGCCTTTAATGAGGTTGCTGCTGCTGCTGGAAGCTGGAAGAGGTTGGTACATGTTATATAATCATTGAGAGTGCGGGAAAACCCACACTCTTCACCAGGCATTGACTGAGTCTCAAATGGCACCCTAATCCCCACAGGGCACATGTCAAAAGTAGTACACTATATAGGGAGTAGTGTGTCATTTAGGATACGGTCGGTAACTTCTGCTGTATAAAAAAAAAAGACAGAAAGAAAACATTCCAACCGTTTCACTGACTCTCCTGGAACAAGATCTCTGGTTGGAGTGGAGCGAGCTGAAGCCAGTCACACCTCAATGCTCCAAGCCCCTTTGATCAGTCAATGTAAAAATGTGTCATAGTTCAAAGGTTACATCAGAGGAGGCAAATAGCATTGGATATGCATAGCACCACTGGTAATAGTATATAAAAATCGAATGCATGGATGGCTCTGATATACAAAACACAGATGGCTGTACTGACTAAAGCTATCAAAGGGATTAATAAAAAACTGATTTAAAAAGAAAAAGTGTGATTCACACATCTGAACACTGACTCTCCTGTGAGCATCCAAAGTTCCGGTTACAGTGGATCAGCTCTACAGAGCAGAGGGGGGGGATTGATGTGTGGGTTTTATGACACCTCACGTCGATCGTAAATTGTAATGCAGCAGACCAACTGCTTTCTGGTCTCTAGTTTGGGAGAATGGAATGTCGTTGTGTTACAGAAGAGTGGCCACCCAAAACTTCAACATCTAAACAAAGAACAATATATTTCAACATCCGAATGATGGGAATGATGAGAGATGGAATATGGTGATGTCATTAAAATGAATAGAAAAACGTTATAACGGAAACATTGTAACTTGAAGAGCTTGTACACTGTGTATATCAGGTTAACATCTAAACGTTGTAAAAACAATGATGATTAAATATGAGAATACTTTTGTGAAGAAAGCAATGTGATTTTAGTATTCTAAATGATAATTGTTTTTCCATGCAAAATTATGCCGTCAGTAGCCACGCCCAAGTGAGCTCAGAGTTCGTGTCAGTGTGATGGAACTGCCTTTCCGACCAGAGTGCTTAAAAGGACTCGCTAACGAAATTTACATCAGCCCAGCGTGACAGACAGCGTGAGCTGAATGTTTCGAAATGGTTGGAACCTATGAAAACTAGACTAGAGAACGTGAGGCTGCGGTCCACACGTTGAAATGGTTAGACACTTTGGAAACCAGACCAAAACGTGCCGGGTCGCTGCTGGCGTGTAAAGTGGTCGAGAGCTGAATCCTTAATAATCAATTAGGGATCAAGCAGACGGATGGTGTAAACCGGGCATCGCGAATGGTTAAAACTACAAGACCAGACAGTGTGGAACGGTGGCTACACATTACGAAAGGGTTAGAAGACCTGAAACCCTCAACACGAGTGAAGAAGGTAAAGACTAGACCAGAATACTCACAGTCTGCAGCTGTGCATGTAAAAGTGGTTCTAGGACATTTAACTCTCAACACGTGGGGGAAGAATAGGTCCCTCTGACCACCGTAGGTATGTCTGAAGTATCTACACTAACAAACACTCCAAGATCAAATAAGCATAAGGAGATTGTGACCTCTGGTGGACAACCAGAGACTTACATCGAACCACACCCCATAGACAGACTTAGTGGTTTCAACAGAGAGATGACAAAGACATTATGCATAAATATATACATTGCCTTTCTTATTTGAATGAGCGGTCGTTCATATGCAAAGTATTCATATTTCCGTGAGTACAGCTTCCAAATGTATGTACAATATGTTCACGCTCTTTATCTTTCCCCACCCCCTTTCCATTGTGTAACAGCAGTCATACCATGTCTGTCCACTAGGGACTTTTATCTCATGTAAGTGTGTATGGTATTCTGTGTTATTATTTAGTTAGTTAATAAATAAAATGATTAAATCAATTTGTGTAGTACTGAATATTCAAAGGGATAGGGTTCTTGCAAATCCAGGGATATTGCAACTGATGAGGTAATAATTAATAATTGACTGTTATTAATGTAAGAGATATCTGTATATCTTTAGAGTTTAAGTCAGGAGATAGTAACTCGTTAAATAACTTTTCCTGTGGTGCCCCAAATTCCTACTGAGTTAATTGTTACATGACTAATTTAATAGAATATCAATTAAAACAGTGATAAAATAGTCATTGGATTAATGATAGTCACATCACGACAACACTCATCATGCTTGTCATATTTTGTGAAGTAGTGTTAGTTATGAGACTCTCTTCTGATTCATAACCTCAAGCCTTGATACTAACTTTTAATTTCCCACCTATCATTCTCTTCCTTTCATCTTTGGGGGGCGTCTGCAGCAATTGGAATGATGACACTTTTGTAGTGTATGTGGACACCTGCTCGTCGAACATCTCATTCCAAAATCATGGGCATCAAATATGGAGTGGGTCTCCCCTTTGCTGCTATAATAGCCTCCACTCTTCTGAAAAGGCTTTCTACTAGATGTTGGAACATCGCTGAGGGGACTTGCTTTCATTCAGCCACAAGAGCATTAATGAGGTCAGGCACTGATGTCGGGCGATTAGATCTGGCTCGCAGTCTGCGTTCGAATTCATCCCAAAGTTGTTCAATGGGGTTGAGGTCAGGGCCTGGCCTGTGTAGGCCAGTCAAGATCTCCCACACCGATCTCAACAAACCATTTCTGTATGAAACAGGACAAGGCATTCCCCAAACCGATGCCAAAGTTGGAAGCACAGAATCGTCTACAATGTAATTGTATGCTGTAGGTTTAAGATTTCCCTTCACTGGAATTAAGGGGTCTAGCCCGAACCATTAAAAATCTGCCCCAGACCATTATTCCTCCACCATCAAACATTACAGTTGGCACTATGCATTTGGGCAGGTAGCTTTGTCCTGGCATCCATCAAACCCAGATTTGTCCGTTGGACTGCCAGATGGTGAAGCATGATTCATCCCCCCAGGGAATGTGTTTCCACTGCTCCAGAGTCCAATGGCGGCAAGCTTTACACCACTCCAATTGACGCTAGGCATTGCGCATGGTGATCTTGGGCTTGTGTGCTGCTGCTCTGCCATGGAAACCCATTACATGAAGCTCACGACGAATAGTTATTGTGCTGACGTTGCTTCCAGAGGCAGTTTAGAACTCGGTAGCGACTGTTGCAAACGAGGACAGTTGATTTTTACGCACTACACGCCTAAGCACTCGTAATCCCGTTCTGTGAGCTTGTGTGGCCTACCACTTCACGGCTGAGCCATTGTTGCTCCTAGACATTTCCACTTCACAATAACAGCACTTACAGCTGACTGGGGCAGCTCTAGCAGGGCAGAAATTCGATGAACTGACTTGTTGGAATGACGATGCCATGTTGAATGTCACTAAGCTCTTCAGGACAGGCCATTCTACTGCCAATGTTTGTCTATGGAGATTGCATGACGGTGTGCTTGATTTTATACACCTGTCAACAACGGGTGTGGCTGAAATAGCCAAATAATGTTGTTCATATAGTGTACATAACTAAGGAATTGGGGAAGAGTATGGGAACTCAAGATAAATCTTTTTCACTTGTAAAAATGTAAACATGTGTTTAAAGGTTAATTCCTCTAGGAATTCTATAGGATTTTACATGTTGAGTTCATAGAGTGATACTTTCCATTTCCACCCGTGTAAAAAACATTGTCTATCTATATAAAAACATACAGGACACTGGGCCCTCGCCTGGGTGACATCATTCAACACATATAGAATATAATAAATAGAATAGACAGCCCCTCCCTGGGTCACAGGAAACAGATATGCCATGGGTAACAGGTTAAAAATTATGTAACTTAAAGCACTTGTGGTAACACTATTTGAAGGGTAAGGACTTCAAAGGCACTTTCGGACGGGCCACGGTAAACGGCAATTGAACCGGGAGAAAATCTGCCTACTGTGTGTAGAGACTAGAGGTCGACTCATTAAACGGAATGGCCGAATAATTAGGGCCGACTTTAAGTTTTCATAACAATCAGAAATCGGTATTTTTGGACACCGATTTGGATGATTCAATCTTGCAACCTTACAGTTAACTAGTCCAGCGCTCTAACCACCTTCCTCTCATTGCACTCCACGAGGAGCCTGCCTGTTATGCGAATGCAGTAACCAAAGGTAAGTTGCTAGCTAACATTAAACTTACCTTATAAAAAACAATCAATCATAATCACTAGTCAACTACACATGGTTGATGATATTACTAGTGTATCTAGCGTGTCCTGCGTTGCATATAATTGATGCGGTGCGTATCATTGCTCCAATGTCTACCTAACCATAAACATTAATGCCTTTCTTAAAATCAATACACAGAAGTATACATTTTAAACCTGCATATTTAGCTAAAGGAAATCCAGGTTAGCAGGCAATATTAACCAGGTGAAATTGTGTCACTTCTCTTGCGTTCATTGCACGCAGAGTCAGTGTATATGCAACAGTTTGGGCCGCCTAATAGACCAGAATTTTACGTAATTATGACATTACATTGAAGGTTGTGAAATGTAACAGGATTATTTAGACTGGATGCCACCCGTTAGATAAAATATGGAACGGTTCCGTATTTCACTGAAAGAATAAACGCCTTGTTTTTTCGAGATAATAGTTTCCGGATTCGACAATATTAATGACTGGTATTTCTGTGTGTTATCATGTTATAACTAAGTCTATGGTTTGATAGAGCAGTCTGACTGAGCGATGGTAGGCAGCAGCAGGCTCGTAAGCATTCATTCAAACAGCACTTAAGTGTGTTTGTCAACAGCAGTTTATAACTTCAAGCCTATTAACTCCCGAGATTAGGCTGGTGTAACCGATGTGAAATGGCTAGCTAGTTAGCTGGGTGCGCGCTAATATGTTTCAAACGTCACTCGCTCTGAGACTTGGAGTGGTTGTTTCCCTTGCTCTGCACGGCTTTTGCTTTTGTGGAGCGATGGGTAACGCTGCTTCGAGGGTGGCTGTTGTCGATGTGTTCCTGGTTCGAGCCCAGGTAGGAGCGAGGAGAGGGACGGAAGCTATACTGTTACACTGGCAATACTAAAGTGCCTATAAGAACATCCAATAGTCAAAGGTTAATGAAATACAAATGATATAGAGAGAAATAGTCCTATAATAACTACAACCTAAAACTACTTACCTGGGAATATTGAAGATTCATGTTAAAAGGAACTACCAGCTTCCATATGTTCTCATGTTCTGAGCAAGGAACTTAAACATTAGCTTTCTTACATGGCACATATTGCACTTTTACATTCTTCTCCAACACTTTATTTTTGCATTATTTAAACCAAATTGAACATGTTTAATTATTTATTTGAGGCTAAATTGATTTTATTGATGAATTATATTAAGTTGAAATAGGTGTTCATTCAGTATTGTTGCAATTGTCATTATTACAAATAAATAAATTAAAAATCGGCCGATTAATTGGTATCGGCTTTTTTTGGTACCCCAATAGTCGGTATCGGTATTGAAAAATCATAATCGGTCGACCTCTAGTAGAGACCAGCGGTCCTGGTTGTTGTCAGCTCGAATGTTGTCATTAAAACAATGGTTGACAAGATGAACTCTGCTCATTGGTCAACCTTGTGCATCGGCCGCTCAAGACTTCAGCTAATTTAATCTTTTGGTGCCTCAAGAGCAGGGCCAGCGGCGCCACTTATGGGAGCGAGCACCAGGAACCACACTGCTTGCGTTTCGCCGCCCGTCACGCCCTACTCCCATTGAAGTCTATGACACCTTTGGAGCCCGTATGTAAGCATCTTAACACATTCATAAAGAAGCTCTTTAGCATTTCAGTAATGTCATTGTCAACAACCACAAGTTGAAATCTGCAGTATTCATGGGCATAAGTACTCGAACGGACGTCAAAGCTTGATCTTTAACCAGAGATACATTTTCTTCAAATAACATAAAACTATTTGGTAGACTGTGCTTTGTGGCTGCCCAAACAGGCAAGTGAAATTGTCCTAAAAATGTTGATATTTTGTCTTGAAGCCAATGTTAATTTGCTTTGACTCTAGTGTTCCAATTGCACATCTGTATTTGCGGAGCACAACAAAAAAAGAAACCAACCCAAGCATCGCACAGATCTTCTCCCTAAATTCCCTTTCCCCTCCTTGTGTCATTCACTCGATTGCCTTCCGACCGCTCACTACACACGTGTGCTGAGTGTGCACACAAGCTCCTATAGAAATAACTGTCTATAAAAATGTATCTGACTGATGGGATTCACAAGCTATATACTCCTTGCCAGATGATGACAGTTTTATCACAAATTCAAAATGGACTGGTTTATTGATGTAGGAAAATATGCATTCCAACAATGAGCTGCAGATTAGGAATAATTGTGTCCCATCTAGTTTCCACTTAGGCTACTTTGCAAACTGCTAGTGCCATTTAGAATTAGTTAGCCTAGGCTAACTATTATTATTATTATAATCCCCCTAATATAGACAGGTTCCACACTGAAAATATGCAAAAACATTAGTTTGATAAAGACATATATTTTCACCAGAATCATTAAGCATTCATTACCATGCAGTGTTCAATGAATTTTAGAAAATTCTATTCTAACTGGCCAAATTGATCCCCGTTTCAAATTAACACTCTTTGAGAATAACTTTCCCAGACTCGAGATGCGCATCACTTGCACTGGTAACTTTTTCATTTGGAAAAATATTCTGATATATTATATTCTGTTATATAACATCATGTTTTTTTTTACAATAAAATGTGTCTTTTTAAAAAAATTGTTTCCCACAATATAATATAACTAGTTGATAGTATGGTTTCAATAATTTAATCTTAAAATGGCACTTGCTTTTTTATTGACTGAATATGGCAATTTAGCAATTAGGATTTGTTATCTGTAACGGTTATGATAAATGAAGCATTGTGGCACACTGTTGGCATAAACTTATAGATAAATGTGCACATATGTTTTTCCAGCGCAGGCCTTGTGTTCTAAAAATATACTTTTTTCCATTGGAGATCTCGGAAACAAATAATAATGTGAGTACTTGAACGGTCAAAAAAAGTAAAATGCCCATCCCTAATTCATGTGGTTGTTGGCATATGCATCTATGAAATGCTCATGTATTGTTTACGAAAGCATTATTAATGTGTTATGAAGTCTCCCTTATGTAGCTACCCTTCAAATAAAGTGTTACCAAAATCGTTTAGGGCTGACATGTATAGGCATATTACCCAGCAGCTTACAGCTTACTTAAATGTACACACGATTGTTGTTGTGGATTTCCTTTATAAACACAAACATAACATGCTAGTGCCAAAAAGTAATTTTAAAGGGTAGGATAGCCTATTCCTGAATATATCGAAACAAAATTCTAATAAATGAGAGAAAAAAAACAATCTATAATAATCAAATAATCGAATCTATTAGATTTGTATCTGTTGAGCAAACATAGGATAACCCTGCTGCTCCTATCACACATAATCAGGTATTGTAAATCAACCGTAACCATACAGCAGTACCCTACCCTCCAATTCAAACCGGAATGCCTGAAGCATGAAAACAAAGATTCTTTGAAACCGCGCTTTACAATGGGCGGCGGAGGGCGTGTGCTGAGGGGTGTGCTTGTGCATTCCACTGTCAATATCGACCGCGGCACCTGGCATTTCTACGGTTATGTTTTTCATCCGCAACCGTTGTTAGTTTAATTTCCAACAGCAAATTGTATATCATACACCTGCCAATCTTTGTATTGTATAGGCCTGTGGTGTGGTATTTTTATAATAACATTAGGATAGCGTGCCACCCTGCGCGCATTGATCTGCCTTGATGTGTCTCCAGCCTGAGCCTGCGAACAAAAACAAGACATGGCTGTGCTGTGTGTGTGTATGGCTGCCTAGAGACATATGTGACAAAGTAATAAATGGAACGGCGACATACAACAGCTGGACAGATATGAAATACACAGGGTAGGCTAAATTTGGCGTTGGTTTGGTTGAACATTTTACACGCAAAATTATTTGTCAATTAATGAAATTACAATTATTGGCTAATAATAATAAATTGGTATTGGATGTTGTAGCCTTGTTTTGATCGATAGAAATACTGTATCATCAACAACTGAATCATTTGATTGGTCTTGAAAATCCAATCATGTAAAATGGTAAATAAATATTGATTTGAATTGTTTACAGTAGGCAACAAACAGTGACTGAATATTATTGGCAACCTTGAATTCGTGATGACAAAAGACATGTAATGCGATACGGTTTTTCAAATAGCCTTTACTCTTACATTGTCAAAAATGTGTTTGTACCAGAGGGGTTTTCCCCTTCCAATTATGCAGGTGTTCCATAATACCTTTGAAAACTAATCCATGTTCAGCATCAGTTGCATGTGGCGGCTTGAATCATCATGAAATATAATATTGATATTCAACGTAGTCTATTTATATGCCAGATTAATCCAATGTGTACATATCCGACCGTGAAGAAGAACAGTGAGCTCTAGAATGTCGCGCGCAATATCCGCGACGTTGGAACTGTCAAATGGACGCGCTGGGAACATGTTTGCATCAACGTTAGAGTGCTTTCATTTGATTACTTAACGAAGCTCCTCCACATCAAACTAACCTTTACCCTTCTAGTTAAACCCATGATTTGTCCGAACAAACTATAAAAACCGGAGCATATCATATTCTTACCTGTTTTCGGTGACAATTGAATGTCTTCTTTTTGCACTTGAGTGATGATAGAACTTTCCATCTGACAAGCACAGAGCCCTCAAAATCCAATCCGTTCCCCAAACAGAGATAAGCAGCCTTCATTAGGTTATATTGACAAGTTACTAAATGATTGCCCTGATAACTGTCATCCGTGGCTTTGTTGGATATGGAAGACGCTACAATTCATCACCAACAATGCTTCTTTATTTCTTGCTTCTTCTGGGAGGGGCAGGGCGCTTGGATATGTTTTCGTCTTTGCGTTTTCCTCGGCTGCGCGTCTCGGTTTACTTTATCGCTAGTATATTTCGGAACCGAACGACCCCTTCCTGTCTCTGCGAAGACCTCACTTTTCGCTCCAACAACATGGAGAATACAGGCGAAAGAAGAAAAACAACCGAGGAAATGGGGCAAGGGGCGGTTTCAAGTTCCCCTTACTACAGATAAACAACACCGTCAAATTGATATCACCGAGAGGAGGAAAAGAAAACAGATTACATCGGCGGACATATTTCTCAAAAAGAGAATTGGTTATGAATATAATTCGATTTTAAATGTGAGATGTATTTTTTTTTCTGGGCTTTGTTTTTCTTCGAATGGGACACCAAGGGCGCCTTGAAACCGTTGCTCGTTTCGGATTGGATCTTTTCAAAGTGGGAGTTGCAAAGGCATTCCTCGCCATTCTGCACACTCCACACCAAAATATGTTCCAGAGCTGGTTTTGTTACGACTGAGTGTGCATTTATGATTGTAATAAATTGGATTAGTAAATTAAGCATTTTTTTCTTCGATATATCATCATTATAATAATAATGTTTTTATTGATATTGTCATTGATAATATTATACATATTTAGTTAATTGAGACACAGGACTTCAGTAATTGCAGTAATGACTAAGAAAAAACAGAACTTAAGCATTCAAGTTTATCCACAGTATAAGATTGTTTCCTTACAAATAAATATACAATTTTTGCTAAATATAATGTTTATGTCCATCGTAACTAATGGTAATCTGTTTAGTTGATTTGTTGTAATTTTCCAGCACTCCAACATGACAACACTTCATCATATACAGATGAAGGAAGAGGTAGCTAGCTAAGTCTTTTTTTGTAAAATGCAGTGCTGCACACATCACATACAGTGCATTCAAAAAGTATTCAGACCCCTTCACTTTTTCCACATTTTGTTACTTTACAGCCTTATTCTAAAATTGATTACATTTTTGTTTTCCTCACCAACCTACACACAATACCCCATTTATGACAAAGCAAAAACTGAAATATCACATTTACATAAGTATTCAGACCCTTTACTCAGTGCTTTGTTGAAGCTCCTTTGGCAGCGATTACAGCCTCAAGTCTTCTTGGGTTTGACGCTACAAGCTTGGCACACATGTATTTGGGGAGTTTTTCCCATTCTTCTCTGCAGATCCTCTCATGCTCTGTCAGGTTGGATGTGGAGCGTCGCTGCACAGCTATTTTCCGGTCTCTCCAGAGATGTTCGATTGGGTTCAAGTCTGGGCTCTGGCTGAGCAACTCAGTGACATTCAGAGACTTGTCCCGAAGCCACTCCTGCGTTGTCTTGGCTGTGTGCTTAGGGTCGTTGTCCTGTTGGAAGGTGAACCTTCGCCCCATTCTGAGGTCCTGAGTGCTCTCGAGCAAGTTTTCATCAAGGATCTCTATGTACTTTGCTTTGTTCATCTTTCCCTCAATCTTGAGTAGTCTCCCAGTCCCTTCCTCTGAGGAGTAGCTTCCGTCTGGCCACTCTACCTTAAAGGCCTGATTGGTGGAGTGCTGTAGAGGTGGTTGTCCTTCTGGAAGGTTCTCCCATCTCCACAGAGGAACTCTAGAGCTCTGTCAGATTGACCATCGAGTTCTTGGTCACCAACCTGACCAAGGCCCTTCTCCCCCGATTGCTCAGTTTGGCTGGGCGGACAGCTCTAGGAAGAGTCTTGGTGGTACCAAACTTCTTCAATTTAAGAATGATGGAAGCCACTGTGTACTTGGGGACCTTCAATGCTGCATACATTTGTTGGTAACCTTCCCCAGATCTGTGCATCGACACAATCTTGTTTCAAAGCTCTATGGACAATTCTTTTGACTTCGTGGCTTGGTTTTTGCTCTGACATGCACTGTCAGCTGTGGGACCTTATATAGACAGGTGAGTGTCTTTCCAAATCATGTCCAATCAATTGAATTTACCACAGGTGGACTCCAATCAAGTTGTAGAAACATCTCAAGGATGATCAATGGAAACAAGAGGCACCTGAGCTCAATTTTGAGTCTCATAGCAAAGTCTCTGAATATTTATGTAAATAAAGTATTTCTGTTTATTTTTAATACATTTGCGAAAAAAAGAAAAAAACACTTTTTTCACTTTGTCATTATGGGGTATTGTGTGTAGATTGATGAGGGGGGAAATAATGACATCCATATTAGAATTAGGCTGTAACGTAACAAAATGTGGAAAAAGTGAAAGGTCTGAATACTTTCCGAATGCACTGTACCTCCTGAGGTGCATTTTTATTTTTGATTGTTGTCTAAAAATACATTTCACCAGCTCCACAGAACACACTGAAATGGATGAACAAATGTGTTTCTTATCATTTTGAAATGCTTTTGACGCTGAAATAATGTGTAACAATAACACCTTCAACAGCAACAGAGGGTGAATTTCAGAACACACCTGTAGTGCGGTAAGGGCTGAGTGCTCTGACTGACTCAAATCAAATCAAATCAAATGTTATTTGTCACATACACATGGTTAGCAGATGTTAATGCGAGTGTAGCGAAATGCTTGTGCTTCTAGTTCCGACAATGCAGTGATAACCAACAAGTAATCTAACTAACAATTCCAAAACTACTGTCTTATACACAGTGTAAGGGGATAAGGAATATGTACATAAGGATATATGAATGAGTGATGGTACAGAGCAGCATACAGTAGATGGTATCGAGTACAGTATATACATATGAGATGAGTGTGTAGACAAAGTAAACAAAGTGGCATAGTTAAAGTGGCTAGTGATACATGTATTACATAAGGATGCAGTCGATGATGTAGAGTACTGTATATACATATGCATATGAGATGAATAATGTAGGGTAAGTGTCATGTTTTGTCTTAGATTGTCTTGTCATTTTGGCTTTTCCCTCTGTTCATTTTCCCCCTGCTGGTCTTTTTAGGTTCGTTCCCCTTTTTCTCTCTCCCTTCCTCTCTCTCTTCTCTCTATCGTTCCGTTCCTGCTCCCAGCTGTTCCTATTCCCCTAATCAATCATTTAGTCTTCCCACACCTGTTCCCTATTCTTTTCCCTAATTAGAGTCCCTATTTCTCTCCTTGTTTTCCGTTCCTGCCCTGTCGGATCCTTGTCTATTGTTCACCGTGCTGTGTCTGTGTATCGCCCTGTCGTGTCGTGTTTCCCTCAGATGCTGCGTGGAGAGCAGGTGTCTGAGTCTGCTAGGTTCAAGTGCCTTCCCGAGGCAACCTGCAGTTCTTGATCGAGTCTCCAGTCTGTTCTCGTCATTACGAGTGGAATTATGTCTTATGTTTGTAGAATTACTTTACTGGATTAAAGACTCTGTTTTCGCCAAGTCGCTTTTGGGTCCTCATTCACCTGCATGACAGAAGGATCCGACCAAAGAATGGACCCAGCGACTACAGACGTTCGTAACACTGCCGTCGAGATCCAAGGAGCCATGCTCGGCAGACACGAGCAGGAATTGTCTGCTGCTCGCCATGCCGTGGAGAACCTGGCCGCTCAGGTTTCCGACCTCTCTGGACAGTTCCAGAGTCTTCGTCTCGTGCCACCTGTTACTTCCTGGCCTGCCGAGCCTCCGGAACCTAGGGTTAATAACCCACCTTGCTACTCCGGGCAGCCCACGGAGTGCCGCTCCTTTCTCACTCAGTGTGATATTGTGTTCTCTCTCCAACCCAACACATACTCTAGCGAGAGAGCTCGGGTTGCTTACGTCATTTCACTCCTTACTGGCCGGGCTCGAGAGTGGGGCACAGCTATCTGGGAGGCAAGGGCTGATTGTTCAAACAATTACCAGAACTTTAAAGAGGAGATGATTCGGGTTTTTGACCATTCAGTTTTTGGTAGGGAGGCTTCTAGGGCCCTGGCTTCCCTATGCCAAGGTGATCGATCCATAACGGATTACTCTATAGAGTTTCGCACTCTTGCTGCCTCTAGTGACTGGAACGAGCCGGCACGCAGTGGTCAAAGATGAGATTCTCTCTCGGGAGGTTCCTTCCAGTGTGGACTCTTTGATTGCTCTCGCCATCCGCATAGAACGACGGGTAGATCTTCGTCACCAAGCTCGTGGAAGAGAGCTCGCGTCAACGGTGTTTCCCTGCTCCGCATCGCAACCATCTCCCTCCTCTGGCTCAGAGACTGAGCCCATGCAGCTGGGAGGTATTCGCATCTCGACTAAGGAGAGGGAACGGAGGATCACCAACCGCCTGTGCCTCTATTGCGGATTTGATGGACATTTTGTCAATTCATGTCCAGTAAAAGGCCAGAGCTCATCAGTAAGCGGAGGGCTACTGGTGAGCGCTACTACTCAGGTCTCTTCATCTAGATCCTGTAATACTATGTCGGTCCATCTACGCTGGACCGGTTCGGATGCTACATGCAGTGCCTTGATTGACTCGGGGGCTGAGGGTTGTTTCATGGACGAAGCATGGGCTCGGAAACATGACATTCCTTTCAGACAGTTAGACAAGCCTACGCCCATGTTTGCCTTAGATGGTAGTCATCTTCCCAGTATCAGATTTGAGACACTACCTTTAACTCTCACAGTATCTGGTAACCACAGTGAGACTATTTCTTTTTTGATTTTTCGTTCACCTTTTACACCTGTTGTTTTGGGTCATCCCTGGCTAGTATGTCATAATCCTTCTATTAATTGGTCTAGTAATTCTATCCTATCCTGGAACGTTTCTTGTCATGTGAAGTGTTTAATGTCTGCCATCCCTCCCATTTCTTCTGTCCCCACTTCTCAGGAGGAACCTGGCGATTTGACAGGAGTGCCGGAGGAATATCATGATCTGCGCACGGTCTTCAGTCGGTCCCGAGCCAACTCCCTTCCTCCTCACCGGTCGTGTTATGCAGGTGAATGAGGACCCAAAAGCGACTTGGCGAAAACAGAGTCTTTAATCCAGTAATGATACTTTACAAAACAAAAGGCATAATACTACTCGTAAAGACGAGAACAGACTGGAGACTTGATCAGAACTGCAGGTTGCCTCGGGAAGGCACTTGAACCTAGCAGACTCAGACACCTGCTCACCACGCAGCATCTGAGGGAAACACGACACGACAGGGCAATACATAGACACAGCACGGTGAATTATAAACAAGGATCCGACAGGGCAGGTACGGAAAACAAGGAGAGAAATAGGGACTCTAATCAGGGAAAAGGATCGGGATCAGGTGTGGGAAGACTAAATGATTGATTAGGGGAATAGGAACAGCTGGGAGCAGGAACGGAACGATAGAGAGAAGAGAGAGCGAGAGAGTGAGAGAGGGAGGGGGAGAGAGAGGGATAGAAAGAGGGAAAGAACCTAATAAGACCAGCAGAGGGAAACGAATAGAAGGGGAAGCACAGGGACAAGACATGATAATTAATGACAAAACATGACAGTACCCCCCACTCACCGAGCGCCTCCTGGCGCACTCGAGGAGGAACCCTGGCGGCAACGGAGGAAATCATCAATAAGCGAACGGTCCAGCACGTCCCGAGACGGAACCCAACTCCTCTCCTCAGGACCGTAACCCTCCCAATCCACTAAGTATTGGTGACCCCGTCCCGAGAACGCATGTCCATGATCTTACGTACCTTGTAAATAGGTGCGCTCTCGACAAGGACGGGAGGGGGGAGGGAAGACGAACGGGGTGCGAAGAAAGGGCTTGACACAGGAGACATGGAAGACAGGATGGACGCGACGAAGATGTCGCGGAAGAAGCAGTCGCACAGCGACAGGATTGACGACCTGGGAGACACGGAACGGACCAATGAACCGCGGAGTCAACTTACGAGAAGCTGTCGTAAGAGGAAGGTTGCGAGTGGAAAGCCACACTCTCTGGCCGCAACAATACCTTGGACTCTTAATCCTGCGTTTATTGGCGGCTCTCACAGTCTGTGCCCTGTAACGGCAAAGTGCAGACCTCACCCTCCTCCAGGTGCGCTCACAACGTTGGACAAACGCTTGAGCGGAGGGAACGCTGGACTCGGCAAGCTGGGATGAGAACAGAGGAGGCTGGTAACCCAGACTACTCTGAAACGGAGATAACCCGGTAGCAGACGAAGGAAGCGAGTTGTGAGCGTATTCTGCCCAGGGGAGCTGTTCTGCCCAAGACGCAGGGTTTCTGAAAGAAAGGCTGCGTAGTATGCGACCAATCGTCTGATTGGCCCTCTCTGCTTGACCGTTAGACTGGGGATGAAACCCGGAAGAGAGACTGACGGACGCACCAATCAAACGACAGAACTCCCTCCAAAACTGTGACGTGAATTGCGGACCTCTGTCTGAAACGGCGTCTAACGGGAGGCCATGAATTCTGAACACATTCTCGATGATGATTTGTGCCGTCTCCTTAGCGGAAGGAAGTTTAGCGAGGGAATGAAATGTGCCGCCTTAGAGAACCTATCGACAACCGTAAGAATCACAGTCTTCCCCGCAGACAAAGGCAGACCGGTAATGAAGTCTAGGGCGATGTGAGACCATGGTCGAGAAGGAATGGGGAGCGGTCTGAGACGACCGGCAGGAGGAGAGTTACCCGACTTAGTCTGCGCGCAGTCCGAACAAGCAGCCACGAAACGGCGCGTGTCACGCTCCTGAGTCGGCCACCAAAAGCGCTGGCGAATAGACGCAAGAGTGCCTCGAACACCGGGATGACCAGCTAACTTGGCAGAGTGAGCCCACTGAAGAACAGCCAGACGAGTGGAAACAGGAACGAAAAGGAGGTTACTAGGACAAGCGCGCGGCGACGCAGTGTGCGTGAGTGCTTGCTTAACCTGTCTTTCAATTCCCCAGACTGTTAACCCGACAACACGCCCATAAGGAAGAATCCCCTCGGGATCAGTAGAAGCCACAGAAGAACTAAACAGACGGGATAAGGCATCAGGCTTGGTGTTTTTGCTACCCGGACGGTAAGAAATCACAAACTCGAAACGAGCAAAAACAACGCCCAACGAGCTTGACGGGCATTAAGTCGTTTGGCAGAACGGATGTACTCAAGGTTCTTATGGTCTGTCCAAACGACAAAAGGAACGGTCGCCCCCTCCAACCACTGTCGCCATTCGCCTAGGGCTAAGCGGATGGCGAGCAGTTCACGGTTACCCACATCATAGTTGCGCTCAGATGGCGACAGGCGATGAGAAAAATAAGCGCAAGGATGAACCTTATCGTCAGACTGGAAGCGCTGGGATAGAATGGCTCCCACGCCTACCTCTGAAGCGTCAACCTCGACAATGAATTGTCTAGTGACGTCAGGAGTAACGAGGATAGGAGCGGACGTAAAACGTTCTTTTAGAAGATCAAAAGCTCCCTGGGCGGAACCGGACCACTTAAAACACGTCTTGACAGAAGTAAGAGCTGTGAGAGGGGCAGCAACTGACCGAAATTACGAATGAAACGCCGATAGAAATTAGCGAAACCTAAAAAGCGCTGCAACTCGACACGTGACCTTGGAACGGGCCAATCACTGACAGCTTGGACCTTAGCGGAATCCATCTGAATGCCTTCAGCGGAAATAACGGAACCGAGAAAAGTAACGGAGGAGACATAAAAGAGCACTTCTCAGCCTTCACGTAGAGACAATTCTCTAAAAGGCGCTGTAGAACACGTCGAACGTGCTGAACATGAATCTCGAGTGACGGTGAAAAAATCAGGATATCGTCAAGATAGACAAAAACAAAGATGTTCAGCATGTCTCTCAGAACATCATTAACTAATGCCTGAAAAACAGCTGGCGCATTGGCGAGACCAAACGGCAGAACCCGGTACTCAAAATGCCCTAACGGAGTGTTAAACGCCGTTTTCCACTCGTCCCCCTCTCTGATGCGCACGAGATGGTAAGCGTTACGAAGGTCCAACTTAGTAAAGCACCTGGCTCCCTGCAGAATCTCGAAGGCTGATGACATAAGGGGAAGCGGATAACGATTCTTAACCGTTATGTCATTCAGCCCTCGATAATCCACGCAGGGGCGCAGAGTACCGTCCTTTTTCTTAACAAAAAAGAACCCCGCCCCGGCCGAAGAGGAAGAAGGCACTATGGTACCGGCGTCAAGAGACACAGATAAATAATCCTCGAGAGCCTTACGTTCGGGAGCCGACAGAGAGTATAGTCTACCCCGAGGAGGAGTGGTCCCCGGAAGGAGATCAATACTACAATCATACGACCTGTCATGTTTTGTCATTAATTATCATGTCTTGTCCCTGTGCTTCCCCTTCTATTCGTTTCCCTCTGCTGGTCTTATTAGGTTCTTTCCCTCTTTCTATCCCTCTCTCTCCCCCTCCCTCTCTCACTCTCTCGCTCTCTCTTCTCTCTATCGTTCCGTTCCTGCTCCCAGCTGTTCCTATTCCCCTAATCAATCATTTAGTCTTCCCACACCTGTTCCCGATCCTTTTCCCTGATTAGAGTCCCTATTTCTCTCCTTGTTTTCCGTACCTGCCCTGTCGGATCCTTGTTTATAATTCACCGTGCTGTGTCTATGTATTGCCCTGTCGTGTCGTGTTTCCCTCAGATGCTGCGTGGTGAGCAGGTGTCTGAGTCTGCTAGGTTCAAGTGCCTTCCCGAGGCAACCTGCAGTTCTTGATCAAGTCTCCAGTCTGTTCTCGTCTTTACGAGTAGTATTATGCCTTTTGTTTTGTAAAGTATCATTACTGGATTAAAGACTCTGTTTTCGCCAAGTCGCTTTTGGGTCCTCATTCACCTGCATGACAGTAAGTAACATTATATAAGGTAGCATTGTTTAAAGTGGCTAGTGATATATTTACATCATTTCCCATCAATTCCCATTATTAAAATGGCTGGAGTTGGGTCAGTGTCAATGACAGTGTGTTGGCAGCAGCACACTCTGTGTGATGTGAGGCAGGTGTATACTGTGACTGGAAATACATGGAAATAAGATAACACATTGATGAAATGCTTATGGTCATGCACACAGAGAGAGGGACATACATCAGGGAATTCTGCATCTCTTTTGGGTGCAGCATGTTTTGGAAGCCAACCTGTGTATTCTAACAGGAGCACTGAGCAGAGGACGCAAAATACGGAAGATGTTGTTTCTTTATGACTAACCCAACTAACAACACTGGAGTAGAGAGAGAGAGAAACTCTGGGGCCCTACTGCCAAAATCATGGATCCGGATCAAAACGCCAACCACAAAACTAAAGCATAAACAAGAATGGCACAGCTGTTTGCATTCCTGCTTTCGGACTGTTTTTACACAGCAACACAGATGCATTGTGAATGTATGTCAAATTAGCATCAACTGGATGACCTGGAAAATGTCATGAGGCTCAATGTAAAAAAAATGAGGCCACTGATGACACAAATTAAACTTGAAATTGTTTCTCTGTGCTTGTTTTCTGGTCTGTCTGTCTTTAAAGTGTCTCTCTCCTGGTCATGTTGTCTTTGCATTCCTCTGAGCTATAAGAGCTGAGAGAGAAAGGGACTGAGAAAGAGAGAGAGACAGAGAGGGAATGAGAAAGAGAGAGACAGAGAGAGGCATAGAAAGGGACTGAGAAAGAGAGAGAGAGAGGGACTGAGAAAGAGAGACAGAGCGAGGGACTGAGAAAGAGAGAGACAGAGAGAGGGACTGAGAAAGAGAGAGACAGAGAGAGGGACTGAGAAAGAGAGAACTACAAAGATGGAGAAAGAGAGAGAAGGGCAGCTGATGCTGATGCCCTGTTTTGACTATGAATTGCAAAGTGACACACAAGAGTGTGTAATGGAATGGAGAAGTAATGGAAAAGCTCAGGTTTACAACACTCAGATGACATACTATCGTTTCCATATTTAGCAGCAGTAGTGTATCTATCAATTTGGCATCTTCATTTCAAAAGATGAAACCCAATTGTTAACTAGTGAAAGAGAGTAGTGTTCTATCTGTGGGAAACAAACTACACAACTTGGTGAGACCTGACAAAAATTCACCAAACAAACATTAGAAGTGGAGTAGGGAGAGAGGATTAAGGACAATGAAGAAAAAGTGAAGAGTAATTCAAATCATCATGCGACATTGCTTTAAATCATGTGTTTTTATTATTAATATTAAATCAAATTATGTAGACTACAAATTAACCATTATGGTGGCACACTTATACTGCAACTAATATACAAGTAGCCTACATGATGTTGCAAAACAGCACAGCTGTCACGCCCTGACCTGAGATATCTCTGTTTTCTTTATTATTTTGGTTAGGTCAGGGTGTGACTAGGGTGGGTATGTTAGTTTTGTATTGTCTAGGGGTTTTGTAGGTCTAGGTAGTATGTATGTCTATGGTGGCCTGATATGGTTCCCAATCATAAGCAGCTGTTGATCGTTGTCTCTGATTGGGGGTCATATTTAGGTAGCCATTTTCCCTTTTGTGTTTGTGGATTCTTGTTCTATGTTTAGTTGCCGGTCTGCACTACTCATATTAGCTTCACGGTTTGTTTTGTTATTTTTGTTTGGTTGTTCAGTGTTCGTTCTTATAATAAAGTAGAATGTACGCTTACCACGCTGCACCTTGGTCTCCTTCGTACAACGAACGTGACAACAGCATCACTTGATTTCCCAAATAATCCCTGAAAGATAATTGAGTTGAACATTTTATGTTATAAAATTGTGTTATAAACATGATGAGAAGTTTCAAGGAAAGCTTTTTTAAAATAAATAATTAGACAAAGTAATTTCAAATGTCCTATCTTATTCTTTAGTTCCAATCTTAGTTATCTGAAAAGAGCAAGGTCAGAGAATCAGGATCTATCAATCTTTGTACAAAACAATTCAAATGTGCAGATAGTTATCATTCACCATCAAACTTCATCTTATTAAATTCTGTTAAAAAAAATATGACACAATATCAACACAATATTAATTTGGGAATACACTGGTTAAATTAAACATGAACCTAAACATGTAATTAACCATATTACATACAGTTGAAGTCGGAAGTTTACATACACTTAAGTTGGAGTCAATAAAACTTGTTTTACAACTTCCACAAATTTGTTGTTAACAAACTACAGTTTTGGCAAATCGGTTAGCACATCTACATTGCGCATGACACAAGTCATTTTTCCAACAATTGTTGACAGACAGATTATTTCACTTATATTTCACTGAATCACAATTCCAGTGGGTCAGAAGTTTACATACAATGAGTTGACTGTGCCTTTAAACAGCTTGGAAAATTTCAGAAAATGATGTCATGGCTTTAGAAGCTTCTGATAGGGTAATTGACATAATTTGAGTCTATTGGAGGTGTACCTGTGGATGTATTTCAAGGCCGACCTTCAAACTCAGTGCCTCTTTGCTTGACATCATGGGAAAATCCAAAGAAATCAGCCAAGACCCCAGAATTTTTTTTGTAGACCTCCATAAGTCTGGTTCATCCTTGGGAGGAATTTCCGAATGCCTGAAGGTACCACGTTCATCTGTACAAACAATAGTATGCAAGTATAAACACCATGGGACCACGCAGCTGTCTTACCGCTCAGGAAGGAGATGCGTTCTGTCTCCTAGAGATGAACGTACTTTAGTGCAATAGGTGCAAATCTATCCCAGAACAACAGCAAAGGACCTTGTGAAGATGCTGGAGAAAAAAGGTACAAAAGTATCTATATCCACAGTAAAACGAGTCCTATATCAACATAACCTGAATGGCCACTCAGCAAGGAAGAAGCCACCGCTCCAAAACCGCCATAAAAAAGCCAGACTACGGTTTGCAACTGCACATGGGGACTTTTTTTTGTACTTTTTGATTGTACTTTTTGGAGAAATGCCCTCTGGTCTGATGAAACAAAAAATAGAACTATTTGGCCATAATAACCATCGTTATGTTTGGAGGAGAAAGGGGGAGGCTTAAAACCCAAAGAACACCATCCCAATCGTGAAGCACTGGGGTGGCAGCATCATGTTGTGGGGGTGCTATGCTGCAGGAGGGACTGGTGCACTTCACAAAATAGATGGCTTCATAAGGAATGAAAATGATGTGGCTATATTGAAGCAACATCTCAAGACATCAGTCAGGAAGTTAAAGCTTGGTCGCAAATGTGTCTTCCAAATGGACAATGACCCCAAGCATACTTCCAAAGTTGTGGCAAAATGGCTTAAGGACAACAAAGTCAAGGTATTGGAGTGGCCATCACAAATCCCTGACCTCAATGCTATGGAAAATTTGTGGGCAGAACTGAAAAAGTGTGTGCTAGCAAGGAGACCTACAAACCTAACTCAGTTACACCAGCTCTGTCAGGAGGAGTGGGCCATTGTTCACCCAACTTATTGTGGGAAGCTTGTGGAAAGCTACCCGAAACGTTTAACACAAGTTAAACCATTTGAAGGCAATGCTACCAAATCATAATTGAGTGTATGAAAACTTCTGACCCGCTGGGAATGTGATGAAAGAAATAAAAGCTGAAATAAATAATTCTCTCTACTATTATTCTGACATTTCACATTCTTAAAATAAAGTGGTGATCCTAACTGACCTAAGACAGGGAATTATTACTAGGATTAAATGTCAGGAATTGTGAAAAACTGACTTTAAATGTATTTGGCTAAGGTGTATGTAAACTTCCGACATCAACTGTATCTCCAATCAGACTCTGTAAATCTAGCATACATGTTCAATGTCTGCCCCCTCCATACTTGGCTATGGCAACTATGAAGATCACATCTGAGCTTTATGTAGGACTGGGACTTTAGGTCTAGGATCATGTGATTTGCTGGAAGCCCACCTCCCCTCCCCTCCCTCCTCCTTCCCCTGCCCCTTAGTGGCCTCTGCTGGGCTATGTTTCCAGGAAAGGGGCCTGCTGGACAGACTGTGAGAGAGGCCTATGCAGGGAAAGATTGGCTCATAGAGAAAAACAAAAACTCCTCCTTACATAAGGCTGCTGCCTCAATGACAGGAAAACGTTCCCAGCCACCACAATGCAAAGAAAACCTGTTTGGCGCTCTATTTCACAGTCACAGCACGGCACTTGAGGACTGAAATATGCTAAACTCTTATAACAATGACTCCACCAGTCTTCTACAGGAAATGTAATGACACAATTGTGCATACTAGCATAAGAATTCCAATCAACAACATTAGCTATACACGGTAGCAATTGCATCCAGAAGCAATGAAGACTTATATTTGAGGTGAAATAAGATGAACATGGTGGATGTACAAATAAAAATAAAGTGATGCACTTTCAGTCTGTAAAAACTCATGGCATTAAATGTTTGTTGTTCAGACTACAGTACTGGTAGTCTGGTACTTTTAAACATTACCATGAGTTTTAGTCAACAGTGCCTCCCTGTGGCAGAATGCTAGGCTTCTGTCAAGCACGTGCATTATGAAACCTGTGCTGTGAGGCTATGCAATGAGCCTTGAAGGTGATATTTGGAAAGGGAGATATCTTGTCCCTCGTACAACTGAATGCATTCAACTGAAATGTCTTCTGCATTTAACGCAATACCTCTGAATTAGAGAGGTGCGGAGGGCTGCCTTAATCGACAACCACGGCATCGGTGCCCGGGGAACAGTGGGTTAACTGCCTTGCTCAGGGGAAGAACGACAGATTGTCAGCGCTGGGATTCGATCCAGCAACCTTTCGGTTACTGGCCCAAAGCTGGAGGTGCGACTGTACAGACTGTACGATAAAAAAATGTAATCAAGGTTTTTTTATTTGATATTTTTAAAGATTATACAGACAAGACAAACAAACAAACAGGTAGAGGGCAAACACTGATCTCATAGCACATCAAATAGATGGCCCTAATGTTTATGTGATGGTCAATGACATCTAATGGAAAAGTAGTTTCAGGAGTTGAGGAATGCTAGGCTTCTGTCAAGCACCGACATTATGAAACCATTTTTCTCTGGTAGATCTCATTGACCACCACATACAAAAAAATAGGAGAATCTATTTGAGTTAACCATTTCAAGATGTAATTCAGTCACTAAGTGAATAAATAATATATTGACATTTACAGCACCATTTCACAATAATTTTCAAGACTCATCACAAAGAAAGTCCTATTACCATTAATATGTCAATTAACTTATCCCAAGGATCTTCACACACACACACACACACACACACACACACACACACACACACACACACACACACACACACACACACACACACACACACACACACACACACACACACACACACACACACACACACACACACACACACACACACACACACACACACACACACACACACACGCACACACGCACGCACGCACGCACGCACACGCACACGCACACGCACACACACACATTACATTACATTTAACATTTAAGTCATTTAGCAGACGCTCTTATCCAGAGCAACTAACAAATTGGTGCATTCACCTTATGACATCCAGTGGAACAGTCACTTTACAATAGTGCATCTAAATCTTAAAGGGGGGGGTGAGAAGGATTACTTATCCTATCCTAGGTATTCCTTAAAGAGGTGGGGTTTCAGGTGTCTCCGGAAGGTGGTGATTGACTCCGCTGTCCTGGCGTCGTGAGGGAGTTTGTTCCACCATTGGGGGGCCAGAGCAGCGAACAGTTTTGACTGGGCTGAGCGGGAACTGTACTTCCTCAGTGGTAGGGAGGAGAGCAGGCCAGAGGTGGATGAACGCAGTGCCCTTGTTTGGGTGTAGGGCCTGATCAGAGCCTGGAGGTACTGAGGTGCCGTTCCCCTCACAGCTCCGTAGGCAAGCACCATGGTCTTGTAGCGGATGCGAGCTTCAACTGGAAGCCAGTGGAGAGAGCGGAGGAGCGGGGTGACGTGAGAGAACTTGGGAAGGTTGAACACCAGACGGGCTGCGGCGTTCTGGATGAGTTGTAGGGGTTTAATGGCACAGGCAGGGAGCCCAGCCAACAGCGAGTTGCAGTAATCCAGACGGGAGATGACATGTGCCTGGATTAGGACCTGCGCCGCTTCCTGTGTGAGGCAGGGTCGTACTCTGCAGATGTTGTAGAGCATGAACCTACAGGAACAGGCCACCGCCTTGATGTTAGTTGAGAACGACAGGGTGTTGTCCAGGATCACGCCAAGGTTCTTAGCGCTCTGGGAGGAGAACACAATGGAGTTGTCAACCGTGATGGCGAGATCATGGACGAAGAGCAGCTCCATCTTGCCGAGGTTCAGCTTGAGGTGGTGATCCGTCATCCACACTGATATGTCTGCCAGACATGCAGAGATGCGATTTCGCCACCTGGTCATCAGAAGGGGGAAAGGAGAAGATTAATTGTGTGTCGTCTGCATAGCAATGATAGGAGAGACCATGTGAGGTTATGACAGAGCCAAGTGACTTGGTGTTTAGCGAGAATAGGAGAGGGCCTAGAACAGAGCCCTGGGGGACACCAGTGGTGAGAGCGAGTGGTGAGGAGACAGATTCTCGCCACGCCACCTGGTAGGAGCGACCTGTCAGGTAGGACGCAATCCAAGCGTGGGCCGCGCCGGAGATGCCCAACTCGGAGAGGGTGGAGAGGAGGATCTGATGGTTCACAGTATTGAAGGCAGCCGATAGGTCTAGAAGGATGAGAGCAGAGGAGAGAGAGTTAGCTTTAGCGGTGCGGAGCGCCTCCGTGATACAGAGAAGAGCAGTCTCAGTTGAATGACTAGTCTTGAAACCTGACTGATTTGGATCAAGAAGGTCATTCTGAGAGAGATAGCGGGAGAGCTGGCCAAGGACGGCACGTTCAAGAGTTTTGGAGAGAAAAGAAAGAAGGGATACTGGTCTGTAGTTGTTGACATCGGAGGGATCGAGTGTAGGTTTTTTCAGAAGGGGTGCAAATCTTGCTCTCTTGAAGACGGAAGGGACGTAGCCAGCGGTCAGGAATGAGTTGATGAGCGAGGTGAGGTAAGGGAGAAGGTCTCCGGAAATGGTCTGGAGAAGAGAGGAGGGGATAGGGTCAAGCGGGCAGGTTGTTGGGCGGCCGGCCGTCACAAGACGCGAGATTTCATCTGGAGAGAGAGGGGAGAAAGAGGTCAGAGCACAGGGTAGGGCAGTGTGAGCAGGACCAGCGGTGTCGTTTGACTTAGCAAACGAGGATCGGATGTCGTCGACCTTCTTTTCAAAATGGTTGACGAAGTCATCTGCAGAGAGGGAGAAGGGGGGGGAGGAGGATTCAGGAGGGAGGAGAAGGTGGCAAAGAGCTTCCTAGGGTTAGAGGCAGAAGCATGGAATTTAGAGTGGTAGAAAGTGTCTTTAGCAGCAGAGACAGAAGAGGAAAATGTAGAGAGGAGGGAGCGAAAGGATGCCAGGTCCGCAGGGAGGCGAGTTTTCCTCCATTTCCGCTCGGCTGCCTGGAGCCCTGTTCTGTGAGCTCGCAATGAGTCGTCGAGCCACGGAGCGGGAGGGGAGGACCGAGCCGGCCTGGAGGATAGGGGGCATAGAGAGTCAAAGGATGCAGAAAGGGAGGAGAGGAGGGTTGAGGAGGCAGAATCAGGAGATAGGTTGGAGAAGGTTTGAGCAGAGGGAAGAGATGATAGGATGGAAGAGGAGAGAGTAGCGGGGGAGAGAGAGCGAAGGTTGGGACGGCGCGATACCATCCGAGTAGGGGCAGTGTGGGAAGTGTTGGATGAGAGCGAGAGGGAAAAGGATACAAGGTAGTGGTCGGAGACTTGGAGGGGAGTTGCAATGAGGTTAGTGGAAGAACAGCATCTAGTAAAGATGAGGTCGAGCGTATTGCCTGCCTTGTGAGTAGGGGGGGAAGGTGAGAGGGTGAGGTCAAAAGAGGAGAGGAGTGGAAAGAAGGAGGCAGAGAGGAATGAGTCAAAGGTAGACGTGGGGAGGTTAAAGTCGCCCAGAACTGTGAGAGGTGAGCCGTCCTCAGGAAAGGAGCTTATCAAGGCATCAATAGCTCAAATGAAAGATAAACACCTTGTTCATATACCCAGCAAGTCAGATTTCTAAAATGTTTTACGGCGAAAACATAGCACATATTTATATTAGATCACCACCGAAACAAAAGACAAGAGGCAGCCATTTTGTCCCAGAAAATATAAAATTTAAAAGTAGAATTAAAAAATAAATAATTCACTAACCTTTTGAAAATCTTCATCAGATGACAGTAATATGACATGTTACACATTACATTTATGTTTTTTTCAATAATATGCCATTTATATCCATAAATCTCTGTTTACAATGACGACATTTAAAAAAAATGCTACTCAAATGTCCGGAGAAATGATGATAGCTCCGACAGATAACGTCAGATAACAAGCAATAAACATGACTAAATATACATGTTCTACATATAGTTACAAAGATACACTTCTTCTTAATGCAACCGCTGTATTACATTTATTTTTAACGTTACAGAATTCGTTCACTGGCTATACAATGAGACGGCGCTCAGATATTAGCAGTATGTCTCCTCTACGTTTGGAGTCCACAGAAACCCAAAATAACCACATAAATATTCCCTTACCTTTGATGTTCTTCGATCAGAAGACGTAGAAGGAGTCATACTTACCCAATACATCGTTTAGTTTCAAGTTGTGTGTCTCTGTATTAGCATATGCTAACAGCTTCAGCTGAAATGCACCCAAAATGACTTCTGGTCCCGCACTCTTGCGCATCAAAACTTCAAAATTACATATTATATGTCGACTAAACTGGTCAAACTATGTGCAGAATCGAGCTTTATGATGTTTTTAACATGTAAAACAATGATCAGCGCGAACAGACAAACCGCCTTCAATTGGTGTTTCTTGGAAAAGAAAATGCCCCAAAATCGACCGCGCGCAATAGAGTGCATGTATTTGAGAGTGACCCGAACATTTTAGCCTGCCAAAGGACGAGGGCTCGCGAGATTCTCACAATGAACGCGCCATTTGAAAGCAGGCATCGAGCTGAACACATACATACTGTTCCCAGATCGGTAGCTGCCTGGGAAGGGTGGGGGCGATGACGTCAAAGTTGACCCAACTTTTCTCTTGACAAGAGAGAGTTTGGGAGAAAGGCTGCCCTGAGAGTTCTGCTTTACATACAGACATCATTTTAACGGTTTTAGAAACTTTAGAGTGTTTTCTATTCAATAATAATTATTATATGCATATATTAGCAATTTTGGGAAAAAATATTTTCAGTTTACTATGGGCACGCACTTCCTCCAAATGGGGCAGTATTGAGCCCTAGTGTTAAGAGGTTAGGGCAGTGTGCAGTGTGGTTGCGATTCTGTCGTCTGTGGACCTATTGGGGCGGTAAGCAAATTTAAGTGGGTCTAGGGTGTCAGGTAGAGTGGAGGTGATATGGTCCTTGACTAGTCTCTCAAAGCACTTCATGATGACGGAAGTGAGTGCTACGGTGGTAGTCGTTTAGCTCAGTTACCTTAGCTTTCTTGGGAACAGGAACAATGGTGCCCCTCTTGAAGCATGTGGGAACAACAGACTTAGATAAGGCTTGATTGAATATGTCCGTAAATACACCAGCCAGCTGGTCTGCGCATGCTCTGAGAACACGGCTGGGGATGCCGTCTGGGCCTGCAGCTTTGCGAGGGTTAACAAGTTCAAATGTTTTACTCACGTCAGCTGCAGTGAAGGAGAGTCCGCAGGTTTTGGTAGCGGGCCGTGTCAGTGGCACTGTATTGTCCTCAAAGCTGGCAAAAAAGTTATTTAGTCTGTCTGGGAGCAAGACATCCTGCTCCGCGAAGGGGCTGGTTTTCTTTTTGTAATCCGTGATTGACTGTAGACCCTGCCACAAACCTCTTGTGATTGAGCCGTTGAATTGTGACTCTACTTTGTCTCTATACTTACGCTTAGCTTGTTTGATTGCCTTGCAGAGGGAATAGCTACACTGTTTGTATTCGGTCATGTTTCCGGTCACTTTGCCCTGGTTAAAAGCAGTGGTTCACGCTTTCAGTTTCGCGCGAATGCTGCCATTAATCCACGGTTTCTGGTTTGGGAATGTTTTAATCGTTGCTGTGGGTATAACATCGTCAATGCACTTTCTAATGAACTCGCTCACCGAATGAGCGTATTCGTCAATGTTGTTGTTGGACACAATGCGGAACATATCCCTATCCACGTGATCGAAGCAGTTTTGAAGCGTGGAATCAGATTGGTCGAACCAGCGTTGAACAGACCTGAGCACAGGAGCTTCTTGTTTTAGTCTCTGTCTGTAGGCTGTAAGAAACAAAATGGAGTCGTGGTCAGCTTTTCCGAAAGGAGGGCAGGGGAGGGCTTTATATGCGTCGCGGAAGTTAGAATAACAATGATTCAGGGTTTTACCAGCCCTGGTTGCGCAATCGATTTGCTGATAGAATTTAGGGAGTCTTGTTTTCAGATTAGCCTTGTTAAAATCCCCAGCTACAATGAATGCAGCCTCAGGATATGTGGTTTCCAGTTTACATAGAGTCAAATAAAGTTCGTTCAGGGCCATCGATGTGTCTGCTTGGGGGGGAATATATACGGCTGTGATTATAATCAAAGCGAATTCCCTTGGTAGATAATGCGGTCGACATTTGATTGTGAGGAATTCTAAATCAAGTAAACAGAAGGACTTGAGTTCCTGTATGTTGTTATGATCACGCCACGTCTTGTTAATCATAGGGTATACCCCCCCCCGCCCCTCTTCTTACCAGAAAGATGCTTGTTTCTGTCGGCGTGATGAGTGAAGAAACCAGCTGGCTGCACTAACTCCGTTAGCGTCTCTCGAGTGAGCCATGTTTCCGTGAAGCAAAGAATGTTACAGTCTCTGATGTCTCTCTGGAATGCTACCCTTGCTCGGATTTCATCAACCTTGTTGTCAAGAGACTGGACATTGGTGAGTAGTATTCTAGGGAGTGGTGCGCGATGTTCCCGTCTCCGGAGCCTGACCAGAAGACCGCCTCGTTTGCCCCTTTTATGGCATCGTTGTTTAGGGTCGCCGGCTGGGATCCGATCCATTGTCCTGGGTGGAAGGCAAAACACAGGATCCGCTTCGGGAGAGTCATATTCCTGGTCGTAATGATGGTGAGTTGACGTTGCTCTTATATTCAGTATATCCTCCCGACTGTATGTAATGAAACCTAAGATTACCTGGGGTACCAATGTAAGAAATAACACGTAAAAAACAAAATACTGCATAGTTTCCTAGGAACGCGAAGCGAGGTGGCCATCTCTGTCGGCGCCGGAAGAAATCATGGAGCATGGAGTCTGGAGAGCCTCACAAATTTGACTAAATCACCTATCTTTCAGTCTAATCTGACTATTTACTTACTTTTCTAGCTTCTCATCAGAAGCACACTTTTTTTAATAGTTATGCATAACTGTCCTCTCCAAGTTTAGCTGGTATTTATCCAGAAAGGATTTGAGAAACGTGATCGGTTAATGATAGGTCTATGACATTGGCCGCCTATAACTCGTCTTGCGCTGCAAAGAATGTCAGATCTCAACAACGATTGAAGAAGTGTTTAACATCACCAGTACCATATCCGTATGATATAAACAGCTCAAAAATATAAAGGGAACACTAAAATAACACATCATAGATCTGAATGAATGAACTATTCTTATTAAATACTTTTTTCTTTACATAGTTGAATGTGCTGACAACAAAATCACACAAAAATTATCAATGGAAATCAAATTTATCAACCCATGGAGGTCTGGATTTGGAGTCACACTCAAAATTAAAGTGGAAAACCACACTACAGGCTGATCCAACTTTGATGTAATGTCCTTAAATCAAGTCAAAATGAGGATCAGTAGTGTGTGTGGCCTTCACGTGCCTGTATGACCTCCCTACAACGCCTGGGCATGCTCCTGATGAGGTGGCAGATGGTCTCCTGAGGGGAATGGGTGGGCCAGTCCATAGCATCAATGCCTTCCTCTTGTAGGAACTGCTGACACACTCCAGCCACATGAGGTCTAGCATTGTCTTGTATTAGGAGGAACCCAGGGCCAACCGCACCAGCATATGGTCTCACAAGGGGTCTGAGGATCTCATCTTGGTACCTAATGGCAGTCAGCCTACCTCTGGCGAGCACATGAAGGGCTGTGCGGCCCCCCAAAGAAATGCCAACCCACACCATGACTGACCCACCGCCAAACCGGTCATGCTGGAGGATGTTGCAGGCAGCAGAACGTTCTCCAAGGCGTCTCCAGACTCTGTCACGTCTGTCATATGTGCTCAGTGTGAACCTGCTTTCATCTGTGAAGAGCATAGGGCGCCAATCTTGGTGTTCTCTGGCAAATGCCAAACGTCCTGCACGGTGTTGGGCTGTAAGCACAACCCCCACCTGTGGATGTCGGGCCCTCATACCACCCTCATGGAGTCTGTTTCTGACCGTTTGAGCAGACACATGCACATTTGTGGCCTGCTGGAGGTCATTTTGCAGGGCTCTGGCAGTGCTCCTCCTGCTCCTCCTTGCACAAAGGCGGAGGTAGCGGTCCTGCTGCTGGGTTGTTGCCCTCCTACGGCCTCCTCCACATCTCCTGATGTACAGGCCTGTCTCCTGGTAGCGCCTCCAAGCTCTGGACACTACGCTGACAGACACAGCAAACCTTCTTGCCACAGCTCGCATTGATGTGCCATCCTGGATGAGATGCACTACCTGAGCCACTTGTGTGGGACTCCATCTCATGCTACCACTAGAGTGAAAGCACCGCCAGCATTCAAAAGTGACCAAAACATCAGCCAGGAAGCATAGGAACTGAGAAGTGGTCTGTGGTCACCACCTGCAGAACCACTCCTTTATTGGGGGTGTCTTGCTAATTGCCTAGAATTTCCACCTGTTGTCTATTCCATTTGCACAACAGCATGTGAAATGTATTGTCAATCAGTGTTGCTTCCTAAGTGGACAGTTTGATTTCACAGAGGTGTGATTGACATGGAGTTACATTGTGTTGGCTAAGTGTTCCCTTTATTTTTTGAGCAGTGTATATCCTTTCATAAAGCCAAATGTGACTGCAAGAGACTGGTTGGAATGTCTGACTGAAATACGGGACAAATCAACCTTTTTTTCTCAAGTAGTGGTGTTTGAATTTGTTGATCAAATGCGGGATATGATTATTTGGTTGTAGGACACAGGACAAAGGGACAAAATGCAGGACTTCCCCACACAATGTGGGACATGTGGTCACCCTAGTGTAGGCATGGGGGGTTAGGATTAGGGTTGAGGGTTAGGGTTGAGGATAGAGTAAGGGTTGAGCTGGGGTGTGGACATGAAACTAGATAAAGGGGATCTGCTGTCTGACCTGACTCATCTGCTTAAAGAAGTTGATTTATTTTTAAACAAAAAACCTGCATGCTCTGCAACACGTTGAGGAAGTCGTTCATAGGTGACGTCCTTGATGTTGGCTACCAGAAGGATGGGCGTGATGGCAATGGAGCGGGTCAGCAACACCCGAGAGAAATGGGACAAGTGTAGGTTCAGAAAGCTCTGTAGGGACGAGACTGGGTTCAAAATCTTTAACTCTGATTTTCATTTAGCTACTGTAAGGTTTTATATGATGTTAGTGGTGATGAGAGAGCTGAGACACTGTCATTTTATCTTCTTACCATCACAAACACTCCACAGCCTGATACCTGGTATTATTTAGTCATCGACAGACAACAATTAACAGATCAATACATCTAATTGATCCAGGGGTTGACGTGTAAATAGGGCAGAGTTATAGGTGAGTCTAAGAGGATCTCATCGCTCAATTCAATTGACCTTGAATGAATAAATGAATGAGTTCTTGCACAATCCTCCATGACAAACTATCCTGAGTAGGTCCCAGTCATGGTTGTCCCAGGCTAGAACACACCTAGCCTACACCCATTCATTGTCTTACATCAGATTGTGTCACTCCTACAGACGCTCATCCCTTAAACGATCAGTGCAGGTGGAATCAACACGCTCTCTGACTTAAGACAATGTGCCTACACCAGGAAAAACCTGAATGTTGGCATTCAGCCTGAGGGTGAAAGGGCAGCCTTAACCCTTTGAAGATGTTCACCTGCAGTGTCTAATTGTTCAACAGGAACAGATCTAGATGAGGAATGTGTGTTGATTTACAGACTTCATGCTGAAATCAAGAGCCACAAGACATGTTAATTAACGTCAACAACAACGTCTAGAAGCAACACAGCATTGAAATAAAATAAACTCAGCAAAAAAAGAAACATCCTCTCACTGTCTCACTGCGTTTATTTTCAGCAAACTTAACATGTGTAAATATTTATATGAACATAACAAGATTCAACAACTGAGACATAAACTGAACAAGTTCCACAGACATGTTGTCACGATCGTTATAAGGAGTTTCCATCCTTTTAATTAGGAAGAGAAAAACTCAAAGAACAAAAACAATAAAGCTCACAAATGAAACGTGACGCTGATATAATGGTCACTGGCAAGTATACCTAGACAAAATCCCACAACAAAGCACAATGGGAAAATGGCTGCCAAAATATGATCCCCAATCAGAGACAACGATAAACAGCTGTCTCTGATTGGGAACCATACCAGGCCAACATAGATCAATAATCACCTAGATAACCCACCCTAGTCACTGTCACGCCCCAACCAACATAGAGAATAAACAGCTCTCTATGGTCAGGGCGTGACCAACAGAAATGGAATAATGTGTCCCTGAACAAAGGGGGGCACTACAACTTGTCCCTGAACAAACAGAGGGCACTACAATGTTTATCCACTCAGAGAGCACATATAAACTCAGAAAAAAAGAAAATCCCTTTTTCAGGACCCTGTCTTTCAAAGATAATTCATACAAATCCACATAACTTCACAGATCTTCATTGTAAAGGGTTTAAACACGGTTTCCCATGCTTGTTCAATGAACCATAAACAATTCATGAACATGCACCTGTGGAACGGTTGTTAAGACACAAACAGATTACAGACGGTAGGAAATTAAGGTCACAGTTATGAAAACTTAGGACACTAAAGAGGCCTATCTACTGACTCTGAAAAGCACCAAAAGAAAGATGCCCAGGGTCCCTGCTCATCTGTGTGAACGTGCCTTAGGCATGCTGCAAGGAGGCATGAGGACTGCAGATGTTGCCAGGGCAATAAATTGCAATGTTCGTACTGTGAGACGCCTAAGACAGCGCTACAGGGAGACAGGACAGACAGCTGATCATCCTTGCAGTGGCAGACCACGTGTAACAACACCTGCACAGGATCAGTACATCCGAACATCACACCTGCGAGACAGGCACAGGATGGCAACAACAACTGCCCGAGTTACACCAGGAATGCACAGTCCCTCAATCAGTGCTCAGACTGTCCACAATAGGCTGAGAGAGGCTGGACTGAGGGCTTGTAGGCCTGTTGCAAGGAAGGTCCTTACCAGACATCACCGGCAACAACGTTGCCTATGGGCACAAACCCACCGTCGCTGAACCAGACAGGGCTGGCAAAAAGCGCTCTTCACTGACGAGTCGCGGTTTTGTCTCACCAAGGGTGATGGTCGGATTCGCGTTTATTGTCAAAGTAATGAGCGTTACACCGAGGCCTGTACTCTGGAACAGGATCGATTTGGAGGTGGAGGGACCGTCATGGTCTGGGGCGGTGTGTCACAGCATCATCAGACTGAGCATGTTGTCATTGCAGGCAATCTCAACGCTGTGCATTACAGGGAAGACATCCTCCTTCCTCATGTGGTACCCTTCCTGCAGGCTCATCCTGACATGACCCTCCAGCATGACAATGTCACCAGCCATACTGCTCGTTCTGTGTGTGATTTCCTGCAAGACAGGAATGTCAGTGTTCTACCATGGCCAGTGAAGACCCCAGATCTCAATCCCATTGAGCACGTCTGGGACTTGTTGGATCGGAGGGTGAGGGCTAGGGCCATTCCCCCCAGAAATGTCCAGGAACTTGCAGGTGCCTTGGTGGAAGAATGGGGTAACATCTCACAGCAAGAACTGGCAAATCTGGTGCAGTCCATGAGGAGGAGTGGCCACACCAGATACTGACTGTAACTTTTGATTTTCACCCACCCCCTTTGTTCAGGGACACATTTTTCCATTTATATTACTAACATGTCTGTTTATGTCTCAGTTATTGAATCTTGTATGTTCATACAAATATTTACACATGTTAAGTTTGCTGAAAAATATCACAGTTGACCGTGAGAGGCGGTTTCTTTTTTTGCTGAGTTTATAATCACTGCTACAAGGCAGGCAGGTTACATTGTAATGTACATAAGATTGGTGATTATTGTCCTTGTGCTTGTCTCCACCCCCTCCAGGTATTGGCCATCTTCCCCATTATCCCTTGTGTATTTATACCTGTGTTGGACCAGCTCTGCAATGCCATCTCCTCCCAAGGAGCCCTCATTGGTAGACACAAGGAGATGCTTCGTGGTCTGATGGAAGGGTTCCAGGACGTGGTCGAACATCACGACCTAGCATTAGATGCTTTGCGGGAGCAATTCCTTTGCTTGCCTACTAGGCAGCCTACAATGACGGTAACCTCCCAGCCCCTCAGTAACCCAGCTGATAGCAGCGCCATCACCCCAGTTTCCCGGGAACTCCCCCAGAGTGCTACGATGGAGATTCCAGAACCTGCCAGGCCTTTTGCTCTCAATGCTCCCTCCTTTTCCAGCTGCAGCCTTCTTCGTTCCCATCGGACCGCTCAAAGATAGCGTACATTATTATGCTGAAGTCCGGTAGGGCACTCGCCTGGGCCACGGCGGTGTGGGATCAATAATCCGGCACCTGCTCAGTCTGGAGGTATTTGTGAGGGAGGTGAGAAGTTTGAGGCTCTATGCGGTGCAGCGTAGGGTACCTGGAACCCAGAAGCGCTGTTCGATGCGTTCCTGCACAGATTATCGGTGGGGGTAAAGGACGAGCCCGGGAACTACCGATGGATCTCAACTCACTCAACCCCTTAACCTTCCAGATCCATGGATGGTTATGGGAATGTAGTAGGGAGAAGTGGTCTGATCACGGTCCCAATCGCTCACTCAAGGATCCCTTCTTGCATCTGATGAACTCCGGAATTATCCGAGAGGATCCGAGCTTACCCGAGTTCCTCCAAAAGACTCCGAAGACCGCTGAGTTGCCTCTTCCTGAGCCGATGCAGCTCGGCAGGGCTAGGCTGCCTCCAGCCGAATGCGTACGCAGACTGAACACCCAGAGTTGTCTGTATTGCGGTACTTTCAGTCATTATGTGTCTACCTGTCCCTGCAAGAGACCCATCACATTCATTGGAGTGAGTACTCTGGTGGGTCTTAAAGATAATTATTCTTCTCCCCTTACTTACCCACCTCTCCATGCCACCCTGCTGTGGGGGCGACCATTCCAAGTCTCTCCAGGTACTCATCGACTCGGGATGTCCGAGCTGGGCATCCCCACTCAACCCCTCTCCATTTCCATGGGTGTTAGAGTGCTGGATGGGCGCTCTATAGGTCGGGTCACCCACCAGACCACCCCCGTAAACCTACGAGTGTCGGGGAACCACAGCGAGACGATCCAATTCCTGCTGGTTGAGTCTCTGCAGATTCCCATGGTATTGGGATTCTCTTGGCTCCAGCGACACAATCCCTCCATTGACTGGGCTACTGGTGCCAACATGGGCTGGAGCCTGTCCTGCCACTCTCATTGCCTGAAGTCAGCTCTGCCTGCCCCAGGACATCTTCCTGGGGGCTTGGACATTTGCCCGGACCCTGCTCAGCAGAGTACCAGGACCTCCGGGAGGGGTTCAGTAAGGCCCGGGCGACTTCTCTTCAGCAGCACCGACCGGTATCCAAGAAGGTCAAGCCTGAGGCGCTGGCACGCTGCTATAGTACCGTGGCTACTAGCCGAGACCTTTTCCCCCTGCTCCAAGATCAATAGCCCCTCTGCTGTTCGTCCTCTGTTGCCCCTTCCCCTCTGTATTTTTCCTACCTTTTCTGTGTTTGGAGTTAAAACCATGTCTAACTGCTCCTTGTCACCTGTTTCCATGCCCACCCCTCCCTCGTCTCATCAACGGCCGACTGGCATACATGGTGAGACGCCTCCAGAATACTCGACCTCTGGGCTGGGGATTCCAGTACATGGTTGACTGGGAGGGGTATGGCCCGGAAGAGAGGTCCTGGGTCTCCACTAGAGGGAGTTTGTTCCACCATTGGGGAGCCAGAGCAGCGAACAGTTTTGACTGGGCTGAGCGGGAACTGTACTTCCTCAGTGGTAGGGAGGCGACCTTGATTCCTGATAACTGGTTTGGTTTCTGAGATGTGTTTGTCATGCAAACCCTAACTTCTGTGTTGTCTTTTGGACTCCCGCTGAAACAACCAGCCAACGTAACCGAACCTGCTCCTATCATAGTACACTTTACTGTTCTATTTCTAATGCTCCCTTACCTTCTCCATGCGTTGGCTCCTGGCCTGTGGGAAGACTGGGAGTTAGAGAAGAGATGTGGATGTTCTCAGGCTGGGGGTTTCTCTCTGCAAACACAAAGTGTTATAATTTAGAGTAGGTTGTGGTGTGGTAGGCTACACAAATGACACCATAGCTTACTGTATACACAAAACTAATCCAACCCATGTAAAGAGAACTGGGACTTTCCACAAACTGCACATTACAGGGTCTTGCTGAAAAAGGCCACACACAAACAATTGAACTGACTGAGTCAAATAATAAGCATGCACATTTTAGCTGTCAACAATTCATTGTATTATGGTGCCAGTTAAAACATATTGCCCTCAAACATGGTGACAATGGAAATATGTTTTATACTTCATGCACTGAATACGGAAATAGCATGATAATGCATTGAACACAACCTGTACAGTACACACCTTTTAATAGTCAATGTAACAAATCAAATGGTGTCGCTACAGAGGTCTGCATTTTCCTCTAAAGCACTCAATATTACAACCCTAATGGCACATTACCTGTCGTCAGAAAAGAGAAGATGTTTTAACTGAAGCTCTTCATCCTCGTCTTCAAAGCGAAAGGTAGGCTACCTGTCCATTTATAAGTCCTCATTGAGGTATTCAGGAAAATAGTGTGCCTTACTGTATTGAAATAGCCAACTTCGTGAGTTTACACCTCATCCATCCATTCAAATAATAGTTCCACCGTGTTACAACTTATCTAGTCCACTGGTGTCTGAGCCATTGAGGGTGAGAGGAGGCCAGTAAAGGTGTGTTTACAAAGGCATGCACATTTTGATATTTTTTCCACTAATTGGTCTTTTGACATCACATCTATTTACATCAGCTCTTTTTGAGAGATCTGATCTGATCTGATTGGTCAAAATATCTGATTGGTATAAAATTAGTCAAAAAAGATCAAAAGAGAGAGGGCAAAGTCACATTTGGCAATGTTTGATATGAATGTGCAGTATTTATATCACTTGCCCGGCCTACCTGGCTGGCTTTGTCCGAGCGTTAGGACTAGGTCATGTCTAGTATGATTACAGCTTTTGTCAAATTTGAAGTCAAAAGTTTATTTATTTTAGCATTTTAGCTAACCTTAACCCTAAGTCTTTTCCTAACCTAAACCTAATTCTCCTAACTTGCTACGTTCTTTCTCCTAACCTGCTGCTTAAGTTATCCTAAACCTGCTACAAAAAGTCAATTTTGACAAAAGCTGTATCCCTTCTAGACAAAACCCTAGGACTAGAGCCGTTGAGGTAACAATGAATGTATGGCATTGGGGCGCCATCTATCAGAATGATTAGGCCATACACCTGAATTAGACTACATTATGAAGAGAGAATTATGTGGTTAGGTCTCTAGGAGGTGACAAAGGAGGCGTCCTTTCAGGGATGCGTCCTTTCCGTCTGGTGTTTTGCGGGTACTATTTAATGAAGCTGCCAGATGAGGACTTGTGAGGCATCTGTTTCTCAAACCAGACAGTCTAACGTACTTATCCTCTTGATGAGGACTTCTTGGCAATTTCTCACATGGAATAGCCTTCCTTTCTCAGAACAAGAATAGACTGACGAGTTTCAGAAGAAAGATCTCTGTTTCTGGCCATTTGAGCCTGTAATCGAACCCACATCTGCTGATGCTCCAGATACCCAACTAGTCTAAAGAAGGCCAGTTTTATTGCTTCTTTAATCAGAACAACAGTTTTCAGCTGTGCTAACATAATTGCAAAAGCGTTTTCTTTCTCCACTTCCTGTCTGAATGACGTGCCCAAAGTAAACTGCCTGTAGTTCAGGCCCTGAAGCCAGGATACGCATGTAATTGGTACCATTGGAAAGAAAACACTTTGAAGTTTGTAGAATTTTAAAATAATATAGGATAATATAACACAATAGATATGGTAGGAGAAAATCCAAAGAATAACCAACCTGACATTTTTTTGAGAGAGACTGTCCTCTTAGAAATGCAAGAGTAAGGTCATATTGACAATTCCCTCCCTGGATGCAATTCCTATGGCTACCACAGGGCGTCAGCAGTCTATTTTCAAGGTTTCAGGCTTGTAACTTCAAAAACAAACAAGAAATATTAGTTTTAGTAGTGGGACACAGTCTTGTAAATTTGTGTTTGCGCGCGCCATAAGAAATTACTCACCTGCTAAAATCCTATTGAACATACTTCTTTTCAAAATAAATATTATAGTTTGATTACATTTTAGGGTATCTGAGGAGTAAATAGAAATGTATTTGGACTTGCTGACACAAAGTTTAGGGGTAGATTTTTGGATTCCTTTCTCTGCTGTTGAACGAGTGGATTACTCAAATCGATGGCGCCAACTAAACAGACTTTTTGGGATATAAAGAAGGATTTTATCTAACAAATGACACTACATGTTATAGCTGGGACCCTTTGGATGACAAATCAGAGAAAGATTTTCAAAAAGTAAGTGAATATTTAATCGTTATTTGTGAATGTATGAAACCTGTGCCCGTGGAAAAATATTTTGATGTGTGGCGCCATCCTCAAACAATCACATGGCATGTTTTCACTTTAATAGCTACTGTAAATCGGACAGTGCTGTTAGATTAACAAGACTTTAAGCTTTCAGCCAATATAAGACATTTATAAGTACATAAATGTTTAAAATCCATAATATTTACGATTATACATTTGAATTGCGCGCCCTCCAGTTTCACCGGAAGTTGTCCAGTTACAATAGTCATTTACAACATTAACAATGTCTACTGTATTTCTGATCCATTTCACGTTATTTTAATGGACAAAAAAATGCTTTTCTTCATAAAAACAAAGACATTTCCAAGTGACCCCAAACTTTTGAATGGTAGTGTGTATGTAATTGTACAGTATTTACACCATGAAGCAAGATACAACTTGCAAGAGGGCAGTTTTAATAAGAAGAAGAATGAGGCAGTCATTCCTAACTGTATAAGTAGATATAAAGAAAAACAATGACACAGGAGTGAGATAGTGAATAGCAAGAGATTACATAGATCTCCATCTTTAATCCAAATCTGAATCATCAGCACACAGCAGCGAGTCAGTCATCTTTGTTTTAGCTGAAATAACACACTGCTATTTGACAGATTCCAAAAACAGTTTGGTGCAATGAAACCAGATGAATAAAAAGCTTTTCTGAAAAGCACCGTTCTGAATGAGCAAATTTGTAGAAGTGCTTAAATGTTATGTGATGATGATGCTGCATAAAAAAATGATATACCCATGCAAAATTCACCATGAAATGTACAGATATCTTTATTGCAGAGAAGATAGGACGAGGAATAATTTTAATGTTAATAAATAAATGATCTTCATTTTGTAGTCTATCCATTGATCCCTGTATTTATTGTTTGCAGTAATAACTGCTGTTTTCATATGATGTCTTAGATATGATGTATTTGTTGTTCTCTGGTCTGTAGCCTAATCATCATTATCTACAGCAATATTTCAGAACTGCAAAACTCGTAAATTAATGATTATTCAGAGTTTGTTAATGTTTGGCGTGGCATAAGGAGTTTCAGGTATCTCTTTAAATCATATTGCCACAAAAAAAATAGAAATGAGTAAAATGGAAATCATACCAAAAAACGCAGGAGAAAATACATTAAAGATAAAATAATCTTTGTGCATCCTGAAATTGTCCCGAAAAATATCTGTTCTCACCTTGGATTGCGTTGTTATAAAGCCTTGCATGTTTAACATAGCTCATAATATCAGTTCTTCAATTATTACAAATGTGCACCTCTAAACAAACTCCTGGAAAGATCCTCATAGTTCAGCATGTTCTGTCTGTTGTTGTTTCAGGGCAAACCACTGCTCCAGTAGGATAAATCCACTTGGGAGGAATCATGATGAGCCTAGCATGGCAATAGTCGTTACAATATCACAGTAGCTTGACTGCAGTGCGAGACATGGTCTTGTCTGTACATGTCCTTCCCTGGGCTGGGTATTGAAATCCAGTTCCTCAATGGTGTTGACAGAATCACTTGAAAGAACTGGCCAGATTAAAAAATAAAACACGATACCCAGTTTTAGTCTTTTCTTCCAGCCCTTCCACGTTCAGTCTTATACCGTTGTCACCCTCATCACCACTTCCCGGTTGGCCGTGGAGCCAAAGCGTGGGTTGTGCGGCCGTAGCTGGCTGAGGATGTGCAGGATGGTGTAGCCACAGTGGTGGTCCAGAATAGTCCTGAACCTCCGGTTCCGTCTCCCACTGCTGCCACTACCCAGGCCATGGGAGTTACTTCGTGAGCCCCGACCCCCACCCTTACTGCTACTCAGCGGGTCCCCCAAGTCATTGGCTTTTATATAGTTCAATACTTTCCACTGCTGATTGACAGCCTGCCATCGCTTGAATATTCGGTACACAGATGAGCCCTCGTGGATTATAAGGCCTGGGAAGAGAGAGAGTTTTTTTTTTTACAGATATGGGAAAGGCAAGATATCTAATGATTTTAAAGGCTTTTGCATGACATACTTCCAGCAACTAATATGTAAGAATCAGCCAAATACTATAGCACTAGTATATATAACTGGCATTTGGCATAACCACACAGTGTAGATACAAAGCTAGTACCATCTGTTTTCAGGTTGGCAATGCACCATTTCACACAAAACAAATCTATCTACAAAGATTTACGTGTGTGTGCGTGTCTGTGCGTGTGCATGCATGCCTACCTGCCTGAGTGCATGTGTGTGCATGCCTTCCTGCCTGCATGCCTGCGTGCATCTTTGTGCATGCCTACCTGCCTGCCTGCCTACGTGCATGTGTGTGTATTCATGGGCCTGTGTATGAGAATTTGTGTGACTATGCCAACGGTCCAGTTTCACATGATTCATCCCCCTCACCGATGCACACGATGTCCATGAAGCCGTACATGCCGTAGCAGATCTGGAAGAGCAGGTCCTGACGCTGCCACTTGGCCGAGGGGCTGAGGGACGACCAGATGAGCCAGGAGATGCTGGCGATGAGGAACAGGGAGCCCAGGATGATGGCAGCAATCTGGACCTTCTCAATCACCGTCAGGGAGATGGCCTGCCACTGAACAGAACAGCCACAAGGGCCAAGACAGGGACAGTAAGAAAGGGACAATATGGTGAAGTCCAGTCCTCACACCATCATTGTGAGTGCCCACGATTTGTTCTAGCAAAGTGAGTAACTGTAATGCCTAGACTGGTGCACCTGAGCAGAGCACTGCATACTCCTGATTGCGGTATTGTGCATTGTTTAAATCGATGCATTAGCAGAAAACTGTGAGATAAGATCTGTGGCTACTAGAAAAAATATTAATTAATTTGAGATGAGAGTAGACCTTGTGCACAATGAAAATACGACTGGAGTGGATGAGACAGACCCCTAGCCCCTACCCCTTAGACACTTGTGTAGATCTGAAAGGATAGATGTGAGCAATATGGCGAATATCTTGCAGTTGGCAAGGTGTAGCTACTACCGTATTGTACCGCATGAAGTACCTAGGAGATAGGGTCTGATTCTGGCCAGAGCGTAAGTCCCAGAGAATGAAGGGTTGGACAGGCTGAGGAAAGGTACCTGCAGTGGGTTCTTGGTGCTGATGGCCAGAACATGGTACTTGAAGTAGCACAGCTCACAGCTCCAGGAGCCTCTCTCACTGATCCAGCGGATGAGGCAGGGCTGGTGGGTGCAGCGCACAGATCCCTTACAGCGACACGGGCTCAGCAGCTCTCCCTGCAGGAGACAGAGGAGTAGAAACAGAATTACTAGAACAGATATTCCTATTCAAGTCAATGTTCTGACGTGGCATAACATACCATAAGTTATTTCTGAATTCAAAATATTTTGAAAAAACAAACAATATTGGATTATGGATAGCCTTCAATGTCTCTCCGAAGCTACTGGTTTGGTGTATGTCTGTCTGGCACACTCAGGAAGAGGATGATGAGTGGGTTCACACAGGTTGTGGGACCTTAACTCAACATCACAATCCTCCCACTTAATGTAGACTTTGAAACTGTCGGAAAGCAACTATGAGTGACCTATTCATTATTAAATAGAGGATCTTCCTTCTCTTCCACGATTTCCACCTTAGTAAATGTTGGCTAACTTCCTTCTTAAAAAGTAAGTGCTGAAAACGTCCGTATTGTAGCTAAATGCCGAGGTTATTTCGTTACTCCTCATCAATGCTAAAATGATTAATGTCTAGGAATCATTAGTGCTAAAATTATGCCTGTGAAGGAATCATTAGTGGTAAAATGATTGATGTCTAGGAATCATTAAGCTAAAATTATGCATGTCTAGGAATCATTAGTGCTAAAATTATGAATGTGTAGGAATCATTAGTGCTGAAATTATGAATGTCTTGGAATCATTAGTGCTAAAATTATGAATGTCTAGGAATCATTAGTGCTGAAATTATGAATGTCTTGGAATCATTAGTGCTAAAATTATGAATGTCTAGGAATCATTAGAAGTCAAATAATTAATGTCTAGGAATCATTAGTGCTGAAATTATGAATGTCTTGGAATCAGTAGTGCTAAAATTATGAATGTCTAGGAATCATTAGTTCTCAAATGATTCATGTCTAGGAATCATTATTGCTAAATGTTTCATGTCTAGGAATCATTAGTGCTAAAATGATTAATATCTAGGAATCATTAGTAGATCAATGCATGCACCCATCTTGATTGTGGCCTGTTGGCCAGAACGAGCCTATTAGGACCCAGCAACATTGACAGGGGTGCACAGAGATTTGAAGTGCAGGCAGGTGAATGGGAGGTGAGCCATTCAAACCCTACTGTTCACATAGAACGTGTCTAGGACACATAGGACTCTGGTCAAAATTATTGCACTATGTAGGGAATAGGTTTCCATTTGGGATGCAGAGACAGACTCTCAGTGAACTCAATCAATACAGGCCCTACTGCAGCACCTACGGCAAACATTGCCCTTTCAACAGACTGACTCTTGAGGAATAGGGAGAATGTTGAGCATTGTAGAAACATCTAAACAGTTATGTATGTGCCTATTTACACACATCTAAAAGGGCTGAAGTTAAAGTCCCAGTGCAGCCAAAATTCTGTTTTCCCTGTTTATCCTGTTTTATATTATATTGTACAACAGCTGATAAAACTAACACTGTAAACGTGTGAACAAATTTGATCAGTGTTGTTTCATGATTGTTGAAAATACAATATACACAGGACCTTGTAATCAGCAGGTTTACAGGACCAATAACAAAAAGAGTTCCTAGGGAATCAGCTCGTCTCCACGCCTTATCCAATAAGAATAGCTGCTGCCTCTGCAAAAGCTAGTGGGAGTTTTCAGTTTTCAGTTTCAACCTCCACACTCAAGACCACTCAGTCCTACCAAATTGTTAGCTTGAGAAATATTTTTGAGTTGCTAAAATGTTTTGCTCATTTTAATGGAAATCTATTACAGTAAGGTAGTTCATTATTACCCAGAAATGATTTGATTTTGAAATCAATTGGCTGGATTGGGCTTTAAAAGAGTAGCCTAGTCATTCCTCTGAATGCATTCTCCTATTAATTGCTAGCAGCATCTACAACAAACATCCCATCTGGTGAGATGGGAAGGAAGTCAGGCTGCATCCAGAGGCTTCTCCCCCTTTGCATACTCCCCATCATGGATTTAAAATCATTACAATAGTGGAATATTAGAAACTACCCTCACTAATTAAGTTGGTTGGTTGGTTGTCTTGCATTTTAACATTTTAGTCAAATAGCAGACACTCTTATCCAGAGCATAAATGTTCATTTGTACTGGTCCCCCGTGGGAATCAAACCCCCAACCCTGTCATTTCAAATGGCATGCTCTACCAACTAAGCCACACTGGACCGACAACTTGCACAACAAACTTAATTCGTTTTGATTACTTTACACATGTATTTTGGGATCCACCCCTGTAAACGTAATATGCCTGACGATGTGTGAGTGGTTATTTGTTTATGTGGATTTCCCACTAGCCTTTGCAGAGGCAGCAGCTATTCTTCTTGGATGAGGCGTGGAGACGGGCTAATTTCATACAAGCACTATTTTGTCCACTTTCCCTCGCCTCAACACCTCTCCTTGATTACCTTTGACATTTTTCAAAAGGAGACGAGAGAGGACGGTAGGAGTTGACCAAATTAAATTGAGATAAGGCCATAGTCCCTGATGACTCATGAAAATTATATTTAATAGTGCAATATTAGAAACTACACTCACCGCAGAAATAATTACATCCCAAATCCTTTTCTTTATTTCCAATCTCAAATGGAGCACAGTGGCTCATTTAACCCATGTTTATTCCTCCCTAAGTAACCAGGAACCCTGTTTCTAGACAGGGGGACGACAATTAGACAAATCAATATTTTCCAGTTTTAAATGCTCAGTGATGTCAAAAAGTGATTTTCCTGTGTGATGTATATATTTCCACACTAGGAGGTTGGAATAATACTGTGAAATTGTGAAAATTATGATAATGTCCTTTTAGTCTAAGAGCTCTTGAAAAGACCACCTGAAATGTCAGTACATGTGGAATTGTTTCATACACATTAAACACATGGCTTCTATGTGTTTGATACCTTTCAATTTGCTCCGTTCCAGCCATTATTATGAGCCATCCTCTGCTCAGCAGCCACAACTGTCCCAGACAGTCCAAGCTACATTTTTGACCATTTTAATGGAAAGAAAATCACAGTAAGGTACTTCATTGTTACCCAGAAATAATTTGATATTGAGAAAAAAACAGCTGTATTGGACCTTCAACATTGAATTCCCCCCGTCTCGCATGTTAAAAACGTGTTATTATAGGATACATTCATTGACTAAACACATACCGATTTGAGTGTCGGGAGAGGAGCTACTTGCCCGTCAGTCATGAACGTTATATTAAACGAGCTGAAATGATAAAGAGGATATAATAACTGGTCTGACATTATAAAGACATTATAATAACTGGTCTGACATTATAAAGACATTATAATAACTGGTCTGACATTATAAAGACATTATAATAACTGGTCTGACATTATAAAGACATTATAATAACTGGTCTGACATTATAAAGACATTATAATAACTGGTCTGACATTATAAAGACATTATAATAACTGGTCTGACATATAAAGACATTATAATAACTGGTCTGACATTATAAAGACATTATAATAACTGGTCTGACATTATAAAGACATTATAATAACTGGTCTGACATTATAAAGACATTATAATAACTGGTCTGACATTATAAAGACATTATAATAACTGGTCTGACATTATAAAGACATTATAATAACTGGTCTGACATTATAAAGACATTATAATAACTGGTCTGACATTATAAAGACATTATAATAACTGGTCTGACATTATAAAGACATTATAATAACTGGTCTGACATTATAAAGACATTATAATAACTGGTCTGACATTATAAAGACATTATAATAACTGGTCTGACATTATAAAGACATTATAATAACTGGTCTGACATTATAAAGACATTATAATAACTGGTCTGACATTATAAAGACATTATAATAACTGGTCTGACATTATAAAGACATTATAATAACTGGTCTGACATTATAAAGACATTATAATAACTGGTCTGACATTATAAAGACATTATAATAACTGGTCTGACATTATAAAGACATTATAATAACTGGTCTGACATTATAAAGACATTATAATAACTGGTCTGACATTATAAAGACATTATAATAACTGGTCTGACATTATAAAGACATTATAGTAACTGGTCTGACATTATAAAGACATTATAATAACTGGTCTGACATTATAAAGACATTATAATAACTGGTCTGACATTATAAAGACATTATAATAACTGGTCTGACATTATAAAGACATTATAATAACTGGTCTGACATTATAAAGACATTATAATAACTGGTCTGACATTATAAAGACATTATAATAACTGGTCTGACATTATAAAGACATTATAATAACTGGTCTGACATTATAAAGACATTATAATAACTGGTCTGATATTATAAAAACATTATAATAACTGGTCTGATATTATAAAGAAATAATAACTGGTCTGACATTATAAAGACATTATAATAACTGGTCTGACATTATAAAGACATTATAATAACTGGTCTGACATTATAAAGACATTATAATAACTGGTCTGACATTATAAAGACATTATAATAACTGGTCTGACATTATAAAGACATTATAGTAACTGGTCTGACATTATAAAGACATTATAATAACTGGTCTGACATTATAAAGACATTATAATAACTGGTCTGACATTATAAAGAAATAATAACTGGTCTGACATTATAAAGACATTATAGTAACTGGTCTGACATTATAAAGAAATAATAACTGGTCTGACATTATAAAGACATTATAATAACTGGTCTGACATTATAAAGAAATAATAACTGGTCTGACATTATAAAGACATTCTAGTAACTGGTCTGACATTATAAAGAAATAATAACTGGGCTGACATTATAAAAACATTATAGTAACTGGTCTGACATTATAAAGAAATAATAACTGGTCTGACATTATAAAGAAATAATAACTGGTCTGACATTATAAAGACATTATAATAACTGGTCTGACATTATAAAGAAATAATAACTGGTCTGACATTATAAACACATTATAATAACTGGTCTGACATTATAAAGACATTATAATAACTGGGCTGACATTATAAAGAAGTTATAATAACTGGTCTGACATTATAAAGAAGTTAAAATAACTGGGCTTACATTATAAAGAAGTTATAATAACTGGGCTAACATTATAAAGAAGTTAAAATAACTGGGCTGACATTATAAAAAAAGTTATAATAACTGGGCTAACATTATAAAGAAGTTATAATAACTGGGCAGACATTATAAAAAAAGTTATAATAACTGGGCTGACATTATAAAGAAGTTATAATAACTGGGCTGACATTATAAATGACTTATAATAACTGGGCTGACATTATAAATGACTTATAATAACTGGGCTGACATTATAAAGAAGTTATAATAACTAGGCTGACATTATAAATAACTTATAATAACTGGACTGACATTATAAAGAAGTTAAAATAAACGGGCTGACATTATAAAGAAGTTAAATTAAATGGGCTGACATTTAAACAAAGTTATAATAACTGGGCTGACATTATAAAGAATTTATAATAACTGGGCTGACATTATAAAGAAGTTAAAATAAACGGGCTGACATTTAAACAAAGTTATAATAACTGGGCTGACATTATAAAGAAGTTATAATAACTGGGCTGACATTATAAAGAAGTTAAAATAAACGGGCTGACATTTAAACAAAGTTATAATAACTGGGCTGACATTATAAAGAAGTTATAATAACTGGGCTGACATTATAAAGAAGTTATAATAACTGGGCAGATATTATTTAAAAAAGTTATAATAACTGGGATGACATTATAAAGAAGTTAGAATAACTGGACTTACATTATAATGAAGTTAAAATAAACGGGCTGACATTTAAACAAAGTTATAATAACTGGGCTGACATTATAAAGAAGTTATAATAACTGGGCTGACATTATAAAGAAGTTATAATAACTGGGCAGATATTATTTAAAAAAGTTATAATAACTGGGCTGACATTAAAAATAAGTTATAAGAACTGGGCTGACATTATAAAACATTATAATACCTGGGCTGACATTATAAAGAAGTTATAATTACTGGGCTGACATTATAAAGAAGTTATAATTACTGGGCTGACATTATAAAAACATTATAATAACTGGGCTGACATTATAAAGAAGTTATAAGAACTGGGCTGACATTATCAAAACATTATAATAACTGGGCTGACATTATAAAGAAGTTATAATAACTGGGCTAACATTATAAAAACATTATAATAACTGGGATGACATTATAAAAACATTATATTAACTGGGCTGACATTATAAAGAAGTTATAATAACTGGGCTGACATTATAAAGAAGTTATAATAACTGGGCTGACATTATAAAGAAGTTATAATAACTGGGCTAACATTATAAAAACATTATAATAACTGGGATGACAGTATAAAGAAGTTATAATAACTGGGCTGACATTATAAAGAAGTTATAATAACTGGGCTGACATTATAAAAACATTATAATAACTGGGCTGACATTATAAAGAAGTTATAATAACTGGGCTGACATTATAAAGAAGTTATAATAACTGGGCAGACATTATAAAAAAAAGTTATAATAACTGGGATGACATTATAAAGAAGTTATAATAACTGGGCTGACATTATAAATAACTTATAATAACTGGGCTGACATTATACAGAAGTTATAAGAACTGGGCTGACATTATAAAAAAATTATAATGACTGGGCTGACATTATAAAGAAGTTATAATAACTGGGCTGACATTATAAGTAACTTATAATAACTGGACATACATTATAAAGAAGTTATAATAACTGGGCTGACATTATAAATAACTTATAATAACTGGACTTACATTATAATGAAGTTAAAATAAACGGGCTGACATTTAAACAAAGTTATAATAACTGGGCTGACATTATAAAGAAGTTATAATAACTGGGCTGACATTATAAAGAAGTTATAATAACTGGGCTGACATTATAAAAACATTATAATAACTGGGCTGACATTATAAAGAAGTTATAATAACTGGGCTGACAATATAAAAACATTATAATAACTGGACATACATTATAAAGAAGTTATAATAACTGGGCTGACATTATAAATAACTTATAATAACTGGACTTACATTATAATGAAGTTAAAATAAACGGGCTGACATTTAAACAAAGTTATAATAACTGGGCTGACATTATAAAGAAGTTATAATAACTGGGCTGACATTATAAAGAAGTTATAATAACTGGGCAGATATTATTTAAAAAAAGTTACAATAATTGGGATGACATTATAAAGAAGTTAGAATAACTGGGCTGACATTATAAAGAAGTTATAATAACTGGGCTGACATTATAAAAACATTATTATAACTGGGCTGACATTATAAAGAAGTTATAATAACTGGGCTGACATTATAAATGACTTATAATAACTGGGCTGACATGATAAATAACTTATAATAACTGGGCTGACATTATATAGAAGTTATAATAACTGGGCTGATTTTATTTAAAAATTATAATGACTGGGCTGATATTATAAAGAAGTTATAATAACTTGGCTGACATTATAAAGAAGTTATAATAACTGGGCTGACATTAAAAATAAGTTATAAGAACTGGGCTGACATTATAAAACATTATAATACCTGGGCTGACATTATAAAGAAGTTATAATTACTGGGCTGACATTATAAAGAAGTTATAATTACTGGGCTGACATTATAAAAACATTATAATAACTGGGCTGACATTATAAAGAAGTTATAAGAACTGGGCTGACATTATCAAAACATTATAATAACTGGGCTGACATTATAAAGAAGTTATAATAACTGGGCTAACATTATAAAAACATTATAATAACTGGGATGACATTATAAAAACATTATATTAACTGGGCTGACATTATAAAGAAGTTATAATAACTGGGCTAACATTATAAAAACATTATAATAACTGGGATGACATTATAAAAACATTATATTAACTGGGCTGACATTATAAAGAAGTTATAATAACTGGGCTGACATTATAAAGAAGTTATAGTAACTGGGCTGACATTATAAAAACATTATAATAACTGGGCTGACATTATACAGAAGTTATAATAACTGGGCTGACATTATAAAGAAGTTATAGTAACTGGGCTGACATTATAAAAACATTATAATAACTGGGCTGACATTATAAAGAAGTTATAATAACTGGGCTGACAATATAAAAACATTATAATACCTGGGCTGACATTATAAAAACATTATAATAACTGGGCTGACAATATAAAAACATTATAATACCTGGGCTGACATTATAAAAACATTATAATAACTGGGCTGACATTATACAGAAGTTATAATAACTGGGCTAACATTATTTAAAAAAATATAATGACGGGGCTGACATTATAAAGAAGTTATAATAACTGGGCTGACATTATAAAGAAGTTATAATAACTGGGCTGACATTATAAAGAAGTTATAATAACTGGGCTGACATTATAAAAAAAAATATAATGACGGGGCTGACATTATAAAGAATTTCTAATAACTGGGCTGACATTATAAGGAAGTTATAATAACTGGGCTAACATTATAAAGAAGTTATAATAACTGGGCTGACATTATAAAAACATTATAATAACTGGGCTGACATTATACAGAAGTTATAATAACTGGGCTGACATTATAAAAAATATATAATGACGGGGCTGACATTATATAGAAGTTATAATTACTGGGCTGACATTAAAAATAAAGAACTGGACTGACATTATAAAACATTATAATACCTGGGCTGACATTATAAAGAAGTTATAATAACTGGGCTGACATTATAAAGAAGTTATAATAACTGGGCTGACATTATAAAGAAGTTATAATAACTGGGCTGACATTATAAAGAAGTTAAAATAAACGGGCTGACATTTACAAAAAGTTATAATAACTGGGCTGACATTATAAAGAAGTTATAATAACTGGGCTGACATTATAAAACCATTATAATAACTGGGATGACATTATAAAGAAGTTATAATAACTGGGCTGACATTATAAAGAAGTTATAATAACTGGGCTGACACTATAAAAACATTATAATAACTGGGCTGACATAATAAAGAAGTTATAATAACTGGGCTGACATTATCAAAACATTATAATAACTGGGCTGACATTATAAAGAAGTTCTAATAACTGGGCTGACATTATAAATAACTTATAATGACTGGGCTGACATTATAAAAAACATTATAATAACTGGGCTGACATTATAAAAAACATTATAATAACTGGGCTGACATTATAAATAACTTATAATAACTGGGCTGACATTATACAGAAGTTATAAGAACTGGGTAGACATTATAATTTTTTAATAATGACTGGGCTGACATTATAAAGAAGTTATAATAACTGGGCTGACATTATAAATAACTTATAATGACTGGGCTGACATTATAAAAAACATTATAATAACTTGGCTGACATTATAAATAACTTATAATAACTGGGCTGACATTATACAGAAGTTATAAGAACTGGGTTGACATTATAAAAAAAATTATAATGACTGGGCTGACATTATAAAGAAGTTATAATAACTGGGCTGACATTATAATTCACTTATAATAACTGGACTTACATTATAAAGAAGTTAAAATAAACGGGCTGACATTTTTAAAAAGTTATAATAACTGGGCTGACATTATAAAGAAGTTATAATAACTGGGCTGACATTATAAAGAAGTTATAATAACTGGGCTGACATTATAAAAACATTATAATAACTGGGCTGACATTATAAAAACATTATAATAACTGGGCTGACATTATAAAGAAGTTATAATAACTGGGCTGACATTATAAAAACATTATAATAACTGGGCTGACATTATAAAGAAGTTATAATAACTGGGCTGACAATATAAAAACATTATAATAACTGGACATACATTATAAAGAAGTTATAATAACTGGGCTGACATTATAAATAACTTATAATAACTGGACTTACATTATAATGAAGTTAAAATAAACGGGCTGACATTTAAACAAAGTTATAATAACTGGGCTGACATTATAAAGAAGTTATAATAACTGGGCTGACATTATAAAGAAGTTATAATAACTGGGCAGATATTATTTAAAAAAAGTTACAATAATTGGGATGACATTATAAAGAAGTTAGAATAACTGGGCTGACATTATAAAGAAGTTATAATAACTGGGCTGACATTATAAAAACATTATTATAACTGGGCTGACATTATAAAGAAGTTATAATAACTGGGCTGACATTATAAATGACTTATAATAACTGGGCTGACATGATAAATAACTTATAATAACTGGGCTGACATTATATAGAAGTTATAATAACTGGGCTGATTTTATTTAAAAATTATAATGACTGGGCTGATATTATAAAGAAGTTATAATAACTTGGCTGACATTATAAAGAAGTTATAATAACTGGGCTGACATTAAAAATAAGTTATAAGAACTGGGCTGACATTTTAAAACATTATAATACCTGGGCTGACATTATAAAGAAGTTATAATTACTGGGCTGACATTATAAAGAAGTTATAATTACTGGGCTGACATTATAAAAACATTATAATAACTGGGCTGACATTATAAAGAAGTTATAAGAACTGGGCTGACATTATCAAAACATTATAATAACTGGGCTGACATTATAAAGAAGTTATAATAACTGGGCTAACATTATAAAAACATTATAATAACTGGGATGACATTATAAAAACATTATATTAACTGGGCTGACATTATAAAGAAGTTATAATAACTGGGCTAACATTATAAAAACATTATAATAACTGGGATGACATTATAAAAACATTATATTAACTGGGCTGACATTATAAAGAAGTTATAATAACTGGGCTGACATTATAAAGAAGTTATAGTAACTGGGCTGACATTATAAAAACATTATAATAACTGGGCTGACATTATACAGAAGTTATAATAACTGGGCTGACATTATAAAGAAGTTATAGTAACTGGGCTGACATTATAAAAACATTATAATAACTGGGCTGACATTATAAAGAAGTTATAATAACTGGGCTGACAATATAAAAACATTATAATACCTGGGCTGACATTATAAAAACATTATAATAACTGGGCTGACAATATAAAAACATTATAATACCTGGGCTGACATTATAAAAACATTATAATAACTGGGCTGACATTATACAGAAGTTATAATAACTGGGCTAACATTATTTAAAAAAATATAATGACGGGGCTGACATTATAAAGAAGTTATAATAACTGGGCTGACATTATAAAGAAGTTATAATAACTGGGCTGACATTATAAAGAAGTTATAATAACTGGGCTGACATTATAAAAAAAAATATAATGACGGGGCTGACATTATAAAGAATTTCTGGGCTGAATTATAAAGTTATAATAACTGGGCTAACATTATAAAGAAGTTATAATAACTGGGCTGACATTATAAAAACATTATAATAACTGGGCTGACATTATAAAAACATTATAATAACTGGGCTGACATTATACAGAAGTTATAATAACTGGGCTGACATTATAAAAAATATATAATGACGGGGCTGACATTATATAGAAGTTATAATTACTGGGCTGACATTAAAAATAAAGAACTGGACTGACATTATAAAACATTATAATACCTGGGCTGACATTATAAAGAAGTTATAATAACTGGGCTGACATTATAAAGAAGTTATAATAACTGGGCTGACATTATAAAGAAGTTATAATAACTGGGCTGACATTATAAAGAAGTTAAAATAAACGGGCTGACATTTACAAAAAGTTATAATAACTGGGCTGACATTATAAAGAAGTTATAATAACTGGGCTGACATTATAAAACCATTATAATAACTGGGATGACATTATAAAGAAGTTATAATAACTGGGCTGACATTATAAAGAAGTTATAATAACTGGGCTGACACTATAAAAACATTATAATAACTGGGCTGACATAATAAAGAAGTTATAATAACTGGGCTGACATTATCAAAACATTATAATAACTGGGCTGACATTATAAAGAAGTTCTAATAACTGGGCTGACATTATAAATAACTTATAATGACTGGGCTGACATTATAAAAAACATTATAATAACTGGGCTGACATTATAAAAAACATTATAATAACTGGGCTGACATTATAAATAACTTATAATAACTGGGCTGACATTATACAGAAGTTATAAGAACTGGGTAGACATTATAATTTTTTTAATAATGACTGGGCTGACATTATAAAGAAGTTATAATAACTGGGCTGACATTATAAATAACTTATAATGACTGGGCTGACATTATAAAAAACATTATAATAACTTGGCTGACATTATAAATAACTTATAATAACTGGGCTGACATTATACAGAAGTTATAAGAACTGGGTTGACATTATAAAAAAAATTATAATGACTGGGCTGACATTATAAAGAAGTTATAATAACTGGGCTGACATTATAATTCACTTATAATAACTGGACTTACATTATAAAGAAGTTAAAATAAACGGGCTGACATTTTTAAAAAGTTATAATAACTGGGCTGACATTATAAAGAAGTTATAATAACTGGGCTGACATTATAAAGAAGTTATAATAACTGGGCTGACATTATAAAAACATTATAATAACTGGGCTGACATTATAAAAACATTATAATAACTGGGCTGACATTATAAAGAAGTTATAATAACTGGGCTGACATTATAAAAACATTATAATAACTGGGCTGACATTATAAAGAAGTTATAATAACTGGGCTGACATTATAAAGAAGTTAAAATAACTGGGCTGACATTTAAAAAAAGTTATAATAACTGGGCTGGCATTATAAATAACTTATAATAACTGGACTTACATTATAAAGAAGTTAAAATAAACGGGCTGAAATTTAAACAAAGTTATAATAACTGGGCTGACATTATAAAGAAGTTATAAAAACTGGACTGACATTATAAAAACATTATAATAACTGGGCTGACATTATAAAAACATTATAATAACTGGGCTGACATTATAAAGAAGTTATAATAACTGGGCTGACATTATAAAAACATTATAATAACTGGGCTGACATTATAAAGAAGTTATAATAACTGGGCTGACATTATAAAGAAGTTATAAGAACTGGGCTGACATTATAAAGAAGTTATAATAACTGGGCTGACATTATAAAGAAGTTATAATAACTGGGCTGACATTATAAAGAAGTTATAATAACTGGGCTGACATTATAAAGAAGTTATAAGAACTGGGCTGACATTATAAAGAAGTTATAAGAACTGGGCTGGCATTATAAAGAAGTTAAAATAAATGGGCTGACATTTAAAAAAAGTTATAATAACTGGGCTGGCATTATAAATAACTTATAATAACTGGACTTACATTATAAAGAAGTTAAAATAAACGGGCTGACATTTAAACAAAGTTATAATAACTGGGCTGACATTATAAAGAAGTTATAATAACTGGGCTGACATTATAAAGCAGTTATAATAACTGGGCAGATATTATAAAAAAAGTTATAATAACTGGGATGACATTATAAAGAAGTTATAATAACTGGGCTGACATTATAAATACCTTATAATAACTGGGCTGACATTATACAGAAGTTATAAGAACTGGGCTGATATTATAAAGAGGTTATTGTAACGGGGCTGACATTATAAAGAAGTTATAATAACTGGGCTGACTTTATAAAGACATTATAATAACTGGGCTGACATTATAAAAACATTATAATAACTGGGCTGACATTATAAAGAAGTTATAATAACTGGGCTGACATTATAAAAACATTATAATAACTGGGCTGACATTATAAAGAAGTTATAATAACTGGGCTGACATTATAAAGAAGTTATAAGAACTGGGCTGACATTGTAAAGAAGTTATAATAACTGGGCTGACATTATAAAGAAGTTATAATAACTGGGCTGACATTATAAAGAAGTTATAATAACTGGGCTGACATTATAAAGAAGTTATAAGAACTGGGCTGACATTATAAAGAAGTTATAAGAACTGGGCTGGCATTATAAAGAAGTTAAAATAAATGGGTTGACATTTAAAAAAAGTTATAATAACTGGGCTGGCATTATAAATAACTTATAATAACTGGACTTACATTATAAAGAAGTTAAAATAAACGGGCTGACATTTAAACAAAGTTATAATAACTGGGCTGACATTATAAAGAAGTTATAATAACTGGGCTGACATTATAAAGCAGTTATAATAACTGGGCAGATATTATAAAAAAAAGTTATAATAACTGGGATGACATTATAAAGAAGTTATAATAACTGGGCTGACATTATAAATACCTTATAATAACTGGGCTGACATTATACAGAAGTTATAAGAACTGGGCTGATATTATAAAGAGGTTATTGTAACGGGGCTGACATTATAAAGAAGTTATAATAACTGGGCTGACTTTATAAAGACATTATAATAATTGGGCTGACATTATAAAGAAGTTATAATAACTGGACTGACATTATAAAGAAGTTATAATAACTGGGCTGACATTATAAAGAAGTTATAATAAATGGGCTGACATTTTAAAGGCGTAATAATAACTGGGCTGACTTTATAAAGACATTATAATGACTGGGCTGACATTATAAAAAACATTATAATAACTGGGCTGACATTATAAATAACTTATAATAACTGGGCTGATATTATACAGAAGTTATAAGAACTGGGTTGACATTATAAAAAAAAATATAATGACTGGGCTGACATTATAAAGAAGTTATAATAACTGGGCTGACATTATAAATAACTTATAATGACTGGGCTGACATTATAAAAAACATTATAATAACTGGGCTGACATTATAAATAACTTATAATAACTGGGCTGACATTATAAATAACTTATAATAACTGGGCTGACATTATACAGAAGTTATAAGAACTGGGTTGACATTATTAAAAAAATTATAATGACTGGGCTGACATTATAAAGAAGTTATAATAACTGGGCTGACATTATAATTAACTTATAATAACTGGACTTACATTATAAAGAAGTTAAAATAAACGGGCTGACATTTAAAAAAAGTTATAATAACTGGGCTGACATTATAAAGAAGTTATAATAACTGGGCTGACATTATAAAGAAGTTATAATAACTGGGCTGACATTATAAAAACATTATAATAACTGGGCTGACATTATAAAAACATTATAATAACTGGGCTGACATTATAAATAACTTATAATAACTGGGCTGACATTATAAAAACATTATAATAACTGGGCTGACATTATAAAGAAGTTATAATAACTGGGCTGACATTATAAAGAAGTTAAAATAACTGGGCTGACATTTAAAAAAAGTTATAATAACTGGGCTGGCATTATAAATAACTTATAATAACTGGACTTACATTATAAAGAAGTTAAAATAAACGGGCTGAAATTTAAACAAAGTTATAATAACTGGGCTGACATTATAAAGAAGTTATAATAACTGGACTGACATTATAAATAAGTTACAATAACTGGGCTGACATTTAAAAAAAGTTATAATAACTGGGCTGACATTATAAATAAGTTACAATAACTGGGCTGACATTATAAAGACATTATAATAATTGGGCTGACATTATTAAGACATTATAATAACTGGGCTAACATTATAAAGACATTCTAATAACTGGGCTGACATTATAAAGACGTTATAATAACTGGGCTGACATTATAAAGAAGTTATTATAACTGAGCTGATATTATAAAAACATAATAATAACTGGGCTGACATTATAAATAAGTTATAATAACTGGGCTGTCATTATAAAGATATTAAAATAACTAGGCTGACATTATAAAAACGTTATAATAACTGGGCTGACATTATAAAGAAGTTATTATAACTGGGTTGACATTATAAAAATGTTATTATAACTGGGTTGACATTATAAAAACATTGTAATAACTGGGCTAACATTATAAAGACATTCTAATAACTGAGCTGACATTATAAAGAAGTTATAATAACTGGGCTGACATGATAAAGAAGTTATAAGAACTGGGCTGACATAAAAATACATAAAAATAACTGGGCTGACATTATGTTGAAGTTATAAGAACTGGGCTGACATGATAAAGAAGTTATAATAACTGGGCTGACATTATAAAGAAGTTATAATAACTGGACTGACATTATAAAGAAGTTATAATAACTGGGCTGACATTATAAAGAAGTTATAAGAACTGGGCTGACATTATAAAGAAGTTATAAGAACTGGACTGACATTATGTTGAAGTTATAAGAACTGGGCTGACATTATAAAGACATTAAAATAATATCAGCAGAATATGAGGAACTGAATAAAACTTAAACAATCACTTGTTGTACAGTAAAACGTCACTCCAGGTAAAAGTAATCCAGTATGCCGAACTACCCATCCATCCATCCATCCATCCATCCATCCATCCATCCATCCATCCATCCATCCATCCATCCATCCATCCATCCATCCATCCATCCATCCTCCCACCCACCCACACACCCAACCCATCCATCCTCCCATCCTCCCACCCACACACCCAACCCATCCATCCATCCATCCATCCATCCATCCATCCATCCATCCATCCATCCATCCATCCATCCATCCATCCATCCATCCTCCCACCCACACACCCAACCCATCCATCCATCCATCCATCCATCCATCCATCCATCCATCCATCCATCCTCCCTCCCACCCACCCACACACCCAACCCATCCATCCATCCTCCCACCCACCCACACACCCAACCCATCCATCCATCTATCCTCCCACCCAGCCACACACCTAGCCCATCCATCCTCCCTCCCTCCCACCCACCCACCCACCCACCCACCCCCACCCACCCACCCACCCACCCACCCACCCACCCACACACCCAACCCATCCATCCATCCTCCCACCCACCCACACACCCAACCCATCCATCCTCCCACCCACCCACCCACACACCCAACCCATCCATCCATCCTCCCACCCACCCACACACCCAACCCATCCATCCATCCATCCTCCCACCCACCCATCCACACACCCAACCCAACCCATCCATCCATCCATCCTCCCACCCACCCATCCACACACCCAACCCATCCATCCATCCATCCACCCATCATCCATCCTCCCACCCACACACCCAACCCATCCATCCAGGCACCCATCCATCCATCCATACTCCCTCCCACCCACACACCCAACCCATCCATCCAGGCACCCATCCATCCATCCATCCATCCATCCTCCCACCCACCCACCCACACACCCAACCCATCCATCCAGGCACCTATCCAGTTTGGATCAAATGCTGCCAGGCTTTGCCCAGAGCCTTACATTTGGCTTCTATTCAAAATATAAGACTCTGACACAGCCAATACTGAAGCGAGCTGTGTACACCAGTGAGTCAAGTGGAATGGTTGGTGGTGGTGCACACATAGAAACAGAATTACTAGAACAGGCATAGCTCCTCAGACCACAGAACTATAATATATTTCTATGCCTCATACCCCTTCACCCATCACCCATATTGACTTGAATGGGAATTTCTATGAGAGAATGGTATTCATTGACTACAGCTCAGCGTTCAACACCATAGTGCCCTCAAAGTTCAATACTAAGCTAAGGACCCTGGGACTAAACACCTCCCTCTGCAACTGGGTCCTGGACTTCCTGACGGGTCGCCGCCAGTTATTATAATGTCTTAATAATGCCAACACATCCGCCACGTTGATCCTCAAGAAGGGGAGTCCCTCATGGGTATGTGCTCAGCCCCATTCACTCATGACTGCACGGCCAGGCACAACTCCAACACCATCATTAAGTTTGCCAATGACACAACAGTGGTAGGCCTGATCACCGACAACAACGAAACAGTCTATAGTGAGGAGGTCAGAGACCTGGCCGTGTGGTGCCAGGACAACAACCTCCCTCTCAACGTGATCAAGACAAAGGAGATGATTGTGGACTACAGGAAAAGAAGGATCAAGCACGCCCCCATTCTCATCGGCAGGGCTGTAGTGGAGCAGGTTGAGAGCTTCAAGTTCCTTGGTGTCCACATCACCAACAAACTAATATGGTCCAAACACACCAAGACAGTCGTGAAGAGGGCACGACAAAACCTATTCCCCCTCAGGAGGCTGAAAAGATTTGGCATGGGTCCTCAGATCCTCAAAAGTTTTTACAGCTACACCATCGAGACCATCGAGACTGGTTGCATCACTTCCTGGTATGACAACTGCTCGGCCTCCGACCGCAAGTTACTACAGAGGGTAGTGCGTACGGCCCAGTACATCACTGGGGCTAAGCTTCCTCCTATCCAGGACCTCTATACCAGGTGGTTTCAGAGGAAGGCTCTAAAAATTGTCAAAGACTCCAGCCACTCTAGTCATAGACTGTTCTCTCTGCTACCATATAGCAAGTGGTACCGGAGCACCATGTCTAGGTCCAAGAGGCTTCTAAACAGCTTCTGACCCCAAGCCATAAGGCTCCTGAACATCTAATCAAATGGCTACCCAGACTATCTGACAGGGACATGACTCTGTCCCCTGTTGTGACCACTTAAATAATGAAATAACAATTAAATGACACAGTTGCTGGGTCTAAGATAATAGGTCATCACTGTAAAAAAAAAATGATCTAGTTGTTTCAACTAATTATTATTAAGTAACTGGTTCCACATCCTTTTTTAATGTTTACTCAACTTCGGTTACCTGAACAACAACAAAAATAGTTGGCCCAATCTCTAACTTGAGAAAATGTAGGCAAAAATTAAACTTAAAATTAGCTCATCTTGTCTCATTCACCTAGAAATTATTATTTGGGCATCTTACTGTCACGCCTTGGTCTTAGTATTTTGTGTTTTCTTTAATTATTTGTTCAGGCCAGGGTGTGACATGGGTTTATTGTATTGTCGTATTGTTTTTTTTATAGGCATTGGGATTGTGGTTGATTAGGGGTGTGTCTAGTATAGGCTTGGCTGCCTGAGGCGATTCTCAATCAGAGTCAGGTGATTCTTGTTGTCTCTGATGGGGACCGTATTTAGGTAGCCTTGGTTTCACTTTGTATTTCGTGGGTAATTGTTCCTGTCTCTGTGTAGTTTCACCAGATAGGCTGTAATTAGGTTTTCACGTTCCGTTTGTTGTTTTGCATTTGTATAAGTTATTTCATGTATTGCTCTTCATTTATTAAAGACATGAGTAACCACCACGCTGCATTTCGGTCCGACTCTCTTTCGACAAACGAAGAACGCCGTTACACTTACTAAAAAAATGCAGTGGAACACACAGTGCTTACACACACAGTGCTTTTAACATACTCCTTCCTAATATGGAGTTTGCTCTCAGAAAAGCCTCAATTCATCTGATCATGGACTTTTCAGTGATCCTTCAAGTAATCATTCAATCGAAGTGGTAGAAAGCGGTTCTGAAAGAGAGGTTAATATCATGTCAATTTAAAGAAGATTGATGCTACTTTTAAATCACTTTTAAATGTTTTCTGAATATGTTTGTTTGCCTGTGCTTCATAGTCTATTCACTGAAGGCCTGATTAACTAGCCTGAGAACCAGACAAGGTGGTACAACTGGCCAGAGCCAGGTAACAGATAAATGTGTCTTGAATACTTAAAGATGTTTTTTTCTCAATATCAAATCATTCTTGGGTAACAATATAGTTCTTACTGTGATTGTTTTCAATTAAAATGGTGAAAATAAACAAAAACAGCTTCTTAGCAAAGAGCAATTTCTCAATCAAGAATTTTGCTATAGGACTGTCTGGGAGGGGTCTGAGTGGGGAAGGGTTAATAGAAAATGTGCTGTTATTGGCAGAGAGGTTTGGAACTCTCTTTCGTATTGGTCCATTAAGTAATTCATTGACTGGTGATGTTAACAGGCAGGCCCACATGTCATCCCACCAAAACAGACTGAAATTTCAAGCAGTCTTTTCAAACAGCTCTTACACTAAAAGAGCATGAACATAAGTGTGGAAATAAACTGAGTGTATAAAACATTAGGAACATCTTCCTAATATTGAATTCACCTGGTCAGTCTGTCATGTAAAGAGCAGGTGTTCTTACTGTTTTGTACCCTCAGTGTATATATAAATCACTGGGCTTTTAAGGTTCAATTACAGGTGTAAAAAAACCGGCCTGTTCTTTTCTATGGTTTCTCATTTCTGCAACATCCCATTGAATTTACAGATGCAATAAATTAGCACCTACTGTATATTGTATTAACACTATGACAAACATCAAATCTTATAAAGTGATTAAGTCGTGATTTCCATCTGTGCTCCAGTGGCACGTACACCATATATAATTATCTCAAGACCATGATTATCCAGCTCAGCCAGGCTGTACTGGTTATGCACATCTGTTGTGTCAAGTTTTGGCTGAGGACCAAAGATTCGTTCATTGTTCTGCATGCCTATACTTTCCTTGGCTTATAGGCCCACAAACAAGCCTGCGTGCCAGTCTTCTTATGCTCTTCTGCCATTCGTTACAAGTTCATTGCCAGGCCAATTATTATTCAAGTTTACACGTGGACCGTGACATCAGTCATGCAATAATCCACAATGAGTACTACAATACAAATAATAGTTGTCAGTATTTTCTCAACCAAATCAATTTGTCAACACAGAACACGCCAACTCGCAACTGGTCAAAATATAGCCAGGGCATTTAGGTTTAACTATAGGCCTATAGGTGCACTAACATTCAGCACCATGGACAGCATAGGGCTATTGCCTATGGTTCAATTGAACATTGTTGTGTTGTGGCGCGAAAAGCAGGACAACGTGAAGGAGCGTGTATCTATCTCGGACAGTACCTGTTCTGGGCCCTGGAAGCAGATACGACAGCGCAGGCTGCTTGCGGTGCTGGTGAGCGACACGGTGTCCATGCCCACTTGCAGTTTGGGGTCCTTCTCCTCAAAGCCCAGGCTCCGAGGTCGAGGTTCCGTCCCGTAATACTCCTCCTCGTCATCCCGGGAGGAGCAGTCCACAAAGGGAGGCCAGCCGCAGCCGCCCATCCCTAGACCCCGCATGCTGGACGGTCTATCTGCGTCGGATCTGTCGGGCTGTCTCGAATCGTCTCGCATAAAAACCAGCACTTTCAGTTCGTTGAAAAACATTCGGATCCGATATTTGAACATTTTTGGCTACATTAATTCTTCGGAAGGGAATGAAACCTATTTGACAATAATGTGGTCTCAATCAAATATAAAATATGCCGTTGATTTAGAAATGTTATTATTGTTAAAAATAATATTATTGTGGTTATTGGTATTATTAATTTTGGTATTATTCTTTTTAGCCAATTATTTTACTACATAAACTATGACAAATGTTCACCAATACATCTTCTGAATAACATTACCGATGAGCTTAACAAACTTGTAGGTTAGGCCTCTACCCTACTGTAAATGTGCTGTCAAATGGTAAGACATAAATGACCACGTCTTGGTTGTTGTCTCTGATGGCATGTGTGTCTAAAACAATGCGGATGGGAGATTTTTTCTCTTGAGAAGCTCGAGACACTCTCAATATTCATTACCGAACAACTCTGCGAATGCAGTCTAGTGAGATGTTTCTTCCACCCCTATCACCACAATTGCGTGACAGGCCTATAGTACAATGTCAGAGTCCATTGCTTGCACTATCGTTCTAAATTCCACACATCGTCAAATGCATTGCACTTGGGGTTTGCAGCAAAAATCCATGTTTTGCTACCCAAAGCAGAAGACAGACAGAGTAAGACTAGCGGAAGAGAGAGCAACATAGAGCCATAATAAAATGTAGAACGGGGTGACGTAGAGCCATAATAGAATGTAGAGCGAGGTGTGAAAAACATTCCATTACCAGTCACACAGTCATATCTGAGACTGTTGTCAAGAATCATAATCCAAAAGGGGTGCCGAAAGACGATGTAATGGAAGTTAGGTGAAGGCGTGTGGTTATGTCGTCTTTTTATTGTTCTTAAGTAGCATCCCAGCGGTCAGATCATGACCATTCTTTTATATTCTATTCCTCGGTAATGTTTCGGATTGATCCATCAAGAATGATCCACCCCATTGCACCCGACGTCCACACAGAGTGGATCCAATTTACAATCCAGTGCATTTGCATGTTAAGTAGCTGTAAATGCAGCCACCCAAAACAGCGATACATCTCATCTTCATGCGATATCCATCAGCATTTCTCTTCTGTGTCTTTTATCTTTGCGTTGAAAATATGGTGCACCGAAATTTCAGAATAACAGACCAGAATTCAAAACAACAGTTGCTGCAATCTTTTAATTACAGACGCATAGATAGAGATGTCTACACGTCCGAGAGGGCAATTACAGCAGTAATGCCGTTGATATGGTAGGCTAGCCTCTCAGATGGTGACGATGAGGATGATAGCCTACTGCTCGATTTCGCTGCCTGATTTCTCCTCGAAATGGTCGACTTTGATAATGAATCAACGCAGGACATATACTTCCGGAATTAATTCTAGCCTTCTAGAATGAAAAACTGTATGACACTTCCCATTTTCTACTCTACAGTCATTAGTCTGTTTCCTCTGTATGATATGGATGCACCCTCTCTGTATCCCTGTAGTTAGGGATGCGTGACGCTATCGTGACAGGAGACGCTGTCGCTGTCCAAGGTGCTGATCTCGCCTAGTGACGTATACAGTCACAGTGCCACATGGACTACTACACGCCCGGGAAATATAAAGGGCGATGCCTGTCTGAGCGTTTCTTTCTTTCTTTCTTTCTTCTTTCTTTGTCATATTACTGCACTGTCGGAAACTAGAAGCACAAGAATTTCACTACATTCGCATTAACATCTGCTAACCATGTGTATGTGACAAATACAATTAGATTTGATTTGATTTGAGATTAATAGTGTCATGGTGACGGAAAAACTACTGAGAAAGCCACACACACACACACACACACACACACACACACACACACACACACACACACACACACACACACACACACACACACACACACACACACACACACACACACACACACACACACACACACACACACACACACACACACACTCAATTATTGGTGGTTGTTTGACCACTGGCCGGCCCCTACATTAAACATTCTGAACCCATAGCAATGCCCTGCCACCCTGCACTTGTTCATTTTTCGACATGGAGCCTGTCTTGTGAGGCAGTGCCATGGGTAGGCTACTATGTGAAGTCTCCATAAATGGTGGCGGAAGCTGATACTGTATTGGAACTATGTTAGGTATTTATGATATGTGGATGTTTATTTTACATACCATTATTACCATAATTCTCATTGCCTCTCACAGATCATATTAACTCTGGTCCAGGTAGTTCCTCTATGCTCACTAAAGCCCTGGACCAGAGATAAGATCATATTTGCTTTCTGTATTCCTACACAAAAACCCCTTACAGTAATTTGAGATCGTTTCAGTGACTCACAAATACCCTGCCCCACCCCGACTCATCACCTGCCCCCATCTGATCACTTAATGTACCATTCCTACCAATGGCTCTATGGGATGTGATTCATACTGTAATATAATGATGGGATCACAAGATATCCTTCCTCTCTCCCATACTGCCAAGCATAGCTGGCCTGTCTTTAATGAGCCCTGTAACAATCACCCACCACCATCGCCATGGAGGAAGAATGATCACTACAGGATATCGTCTCCCATACTGCCAGTACCAGGCGTATCAGGGCAAAGCCCTCTTTAGGAGCATCCTGTCTCGTACATTAACACAGTGCTAGGCTGGTTAGTGCAAGCTATCCTCCCTCCCATAGTGCCAGATGTAGCAGAGCAGCCCTCTTCTCTTTATGAGCACTAACAACATCCACCCACCCACCCACCAACGTACCCAGTTGGTCTGTTACATTATTGATAGGCTTGTTGAGCTGTTTGTCTCCTCTTACTGAACCGATGACAATGATTTCCTCTCCTGTTGGTCCTGGCTGCATCGTGACTGAGAGGAGTCTACATCTACATCCAGACACATCGTTGTTATCTCTTGTCTCATGGTCGCATGGTTTCATCTATAGAAATAGTGTGAATTACATTCTTATCATTCTATTTCTATGGTTTTAACACCATTCTTCCTTCTGTTATTTGAAGAGCTCAGTATAATAGAGAAATATCAGTTACTTTTATGTGGGTATTGATGTATATTATAATAATTGACAAATAAACGGCCATGTAATCAGATCTATAATATAATCTATAATTTTAACATAGGATGCATATGATATTCATTACTTCAAGCTTTGCAAAGGCATTGTACAGCACACAACACAGCCACATAAAATGGTTGACTACAGTATATTCAGTCATTTCCACATAATGCAAAATGTGTGTTTTATCTCTGGTCTTCCTTTGTGTGCTGCCTTGCAGAGCTCTATGCTATATCTGTATGGGCCCAGATGGTCGTCTCTGTTGGTGTGAATCTCCACAGCTCCTCCACGTTAATACTCCCGGCATATGGACATTCATCACAGGGTAGGGACAGGGCTTCTTCCCAAATGGCACCCTATTCACTATATAGTGCACACTATGGGCTGGCCCTATAAACTCTGGTCAACAGTAGGGCTCTAAATAGGGAATAGAGTGCCATTTGTAACATGGACTGGCAGATAGCCCGCAGGAGAGCACGCTGACAGGATGGGGATGATGGGGACCAGCTAGGTGTCCGACCCCCCCCCCCCACACACACACACACACACGCACACACGCACACACGCACACGCACACGCGCACGCACACACACACACACACACACACACACACACACACACACACACACACACACACACACACACACACACACACACACACACACACACACACACACACACACACACACACACACACACACACACAGCAAGGTGTCTAAACCACACTGCTGTACGCACACAGGAAACTTAGAGGACCCAAAGCCCTTACTAGGCACATTTCACTTACATTAATGTTCCTACTACACCCCAGGGGATAGACCCGGGTAGACCACCCAGCCAAGTTGTATACATAGACTATTAAAAAAACGCCATGTGATTTGGTTACACTTAAAACAACCCATCTAAGGGCAGGTGTTGAAAATTAGCATGAGCTATGGTGCAACTAATCACAAGATTGTTCAATATGTCAATATCGTTCCCCTATCCAGATAGCCATAATAGCAATGTATAACTGTGGTGGTGGCAATCTGTTAGGCAGGGATAGAATAGGGAATTAGGGAATCTCAAGTTGTGTTCCCATTGTTAAAAAACTTGTTCATGCTTACTCAACAGGATTTGCCATTAATTTGAATTGGTAAAGTAATGCATGTTGGTCCTACATGGTCTCTTGTGTATTATTACCCAGAGTCTTCTGTCATGGGAACCAACAAGAGGATCAATAGACTTACATTATAGGCTTAAACACATGCAGCCCAATTCTGATATTTTCCCCACTAATTGGTATTTCGACGAGTCACATCAGATCTTTTTCAAAGCTAATCTGATTGATCAAAATAAAAAATGATTGAAAAAAAAATATCAAAATTGGGCTGCCTGTCTAAACGCAGCCTTATACTCATAGATTCATATTTCCAGACACAGGTTAACCCTAGTCCTGCATTCAAAAGCACTTTCAATGGAGATTCTCCATTAAGTATGGCTTTTAGTCTAGGACTAGGCTTAATCTGTGTTGTGAAACTGTCCCATACCCTTGTGCCTGAGAAAATTTCCTCAATATTTGTTCCAGTCCAGATGCTTTTTAACCCGACATCACACTTACAGTATGTGGTATTTTTATTCAATAGACAAAGTAGGACTAATTAGCAATCTCTATCACACGGTTTCACAACTGGCAGCCTGCAGGATTTTAGTTTTTTTTCTCTAAAAATACTGTAAAATCACCAGAAATGTAGCTAAAAATGTGTTTAATTTAGGAAATCTGTTCCCAAGTTTTCCCACGAATAAAGATAAATATGTGAGTGTCTCATTGTAATCAATGCACAAAATTATGATTTTCAAATACAATCTCTTTTTGGGCTAAGTTGTGGTCAATTTTCAGTGTACAGATGATTAGTAGTTGCTGAACCCTGCGTTATCATATTGTATTACAATTGTCAGAGACTCCAGTCACCCAAGTTATAGACTGTTTTCTCTGCTACCACATGGCAAGCAGGACAGGTGTTGTGCCGAAAAGCTCCCCACTGCCAGAATCCCCCCATCCTTCGCGTGAACGCGCACGCACTCAAATCTTCATTGCTGCGACTTGCTTGCTAGTTGAGATTTCTGATCACGTTAGGCTGCGTTTCATTGGATTTTTTATGTCGTTTGATAGTGGGGAGGCACTAATAATGTCTGCAGTTTTCGGTTTGGCTATTTGTTTCAAGTGTATTAGTTCATAAATAAATCTCTTTGCCAAAATTAATTATCTCTCCCATGTCTTATTTGACTATTCATTTTGTTCCACCTTTATTTAACCAGGTAGAATAGTTGAGAACAAGTTCTCATTTGCAACTGCGACCTGGACAAGATAAAGCAAAGCAGTTCGACACATACAACAACACAGAGTTACACATGGAACCAACAAACATACAATCAATAATACAGTTTGAAAATGTATATACAGCATGCGCAAATGAGGAAGGATAAAAGAGGTAAGGCAATAAATAGGCCATGGTGGCAAAGCAATTACAATATAGCAATTAAACACTGGAGTGGTAGGATGTGCAGAGGATGAATGTGCAAGTTGAGATACTGGGGTGCAAAGGAGCAAGATAAATAAATAAATACAGTATGGGGATGAGGTAGATTGGATGGGCTATTTACAGATGAGCTATGTACTGGTGCAGTGATCTGTGAGCTGCTCTGACAGCTGGTGCTTAAGCTAGTGAGGGAGGTAATAGTCTCCAGCTTCAGAGATTCTTGCAGTTCGTTCCAGTCATTGGCAGCAGAGAACTGGAAGGAGAGGCGGCCAAAGGAAGAATTGGCTTTGGGGGTGACCAGTGAGATATACCTGCTGGAGAGCGTGCTACGGGTGGGTGCTGCTATGGTGACCAGTGAGCTGAGATAAGGTGGGGCTTTATCTAGCATAGACTTGTAGATGACCTGGAAACAGTGGGTTTGGCGACGAGTATGAAGCGAGGGCCAGCCAACGAGAGCATACAGGTTGCAGTGGTGGGTAGTATATAGGGCTTTGGTGACAAAACAGATGGCACTGTGATAGACTGCATCCAGTTTGTTGAGTAGAGTGTTGGAGGCTATTTTGTAAATGACATCGCCGAAGTCGAGGATCGGTAGGATGGTCAGTTTTACGAGGGTATGTTTGGTAGCATGAGTGAAGGATGCTTTGTTTTTCCGAAATAGGAAGCTGATTCCAGATTTAATTTTGGATTGGAGATGTTTAATGTGAGTCTGGAAGGAGAGTTTACAGTCTAACCAGACACCTAGGTATTTGTAGTTGTCCACATATTCTAAGTCAGAACCGTCCAGAGTAGTGATGCTGGACGGGCGGACAGGTGTGAGCAGTGATCGGTTGTAGTGCATGAATTTAGTTTTTACTTGCATTTAAGAGCAGTTGGAGGCCACGGAAGAAGAATTGTATGGCATTGAAGCTCGTCTGAAGGTTAGTTAACACAGTGTCCAAAGAAGGGCCAGAGGTATACAGAATGGTGTCTCCTGCGTAGAGGTGGATCAAAGAATCACCAGCAGCAAGAGCGACATCATTGATGTTCCAGAGAAGAGAGTCGGCCCTCCAATTGAACCCTGTGGCACCCCCATACTGACTGCCAGAGGTCCGGACAACAGGCCATCCAATTTTACACACTGAACTCTATCAGGGAAGTAGTTGGTAAACCAGGTGAGGCAATAATCGTTTTATTTATTTATTTCACCATTATTTAACCAGGTAGGCTAGTTGAGAACAAGTTCACATTTGCAACTGCGACCTGGCCAAGATAAAGCATAGCAATTTGACACATACAACAACACAGAATTACACATGGAATAAACAAAACATAGTCAATAATACAGTCAAACAAAATAAAAATACAAGTCTATGTACAGTGAGTGCAAATGAGGTAAGGTAAGGGAGGTAAGGCAATAAATAGGCCATGGTGGCAAAGTAATTACAACATAGCAATTAAACACTGGAATGGTAGATGTGCAGAAGATGAATGTGCAAGTAGAGATACTGGGGTGCAAAGGAGCAAGATAAATAAATACTGTATGGGGATGAGGTAGGTAGATAGGTGGGCTGTTTACAGATGGGCTATGTACAGGTGCAGTTATCTGTGAGCTGCTCTGACGCTAGTGAGGGAGATATGAGTCTCCAGCTTCAGAGATTTTTGCAGTTTGTTCCAGTCATTGGCAGCAGAGAACTGGAAGGAAAGACGACCAAAGGAGGAATTGGCTTTGGGGGTGACCAGTGAGATATACCTGCTGGGGAGCGTGCTACAAGTAGGTGCTGCTATGCTGACCAGTGAGCTGAGATAAGGCGGGGCTTTACCTAGCAGAGACTTGTAGATAACCTGTAGCCAGTGGGTTTGGCAACGAGTATGAAGCGAGGGCCAACCAACGAGAGCGTACAGGTCGCAATGGTGGGTAGTATATAGGGCTTTGGTGACAAAACAGATGGCACTGTGATAGACTGCATCCAGTTTGTTGAGTAGAGTGTTGGAGGCTATTTTATAGATGACATCACCGAAGTCGAGGATCGGTAGGATGGTCAGTTTTACGAGGGTATGTTTGGTAGCATGAGTGAAGGATGCTTTATTGCGATATAGGAAGCCAATTCTAGATTTAATTTTGGAACGGAGATGCTTAATGTGAGTCTGGAAGGAGAGTTTACAGTCTAACCAGACACCTAGGTATTTGTAGTTGTTCACGTATTCTAAGTCAGAGCCATCCAGAGTAGTGATGCTGGATGGGAAAGCAGGTTCGGGCAGTGATCGGTTGAATAGCATGCATTTAGTTTTACTTGCGTTTAAGAGCAGTTGGAGTCCACGGAAGGAGAGTTGTATGACATTGAAGCTCGTCTGGAGGTTAGGTAACACAGTGTCCAAAGAGGGGCCAGAAGTATACAGGATGGTGTCGTCTGTGTAGAGGTGGATCAGAGAATTACCAGCAGCAAGAGCAACATCATTGATGTATACAGAGAAAAGAGTCGGCCCAAGGATTGAACCCTGTGTCACGCACATAGAGACTGCCAGAGGTCCGGACAACAGCCCCCCGATTTGACACACTGCTCTATCAGAGAAGTAGTTGGTGAACCAGGCTAGGCAATCATTTGAGAAACCAAGGTTGTCGAGTCTGCCAATAAGAATGTGTTGATTGACAGAGTCGAAAGCCTTAGCCAGGTCAATGAATACGGCTGCACAGTAATGTCTCTTGTCGATGGTGGTTGTGATGTCGTTTAGGACCTTGAGTGTGACTGAGGTGCACCCATGACCAGCTCTGAAACCAGATTGCATAGCGGAGAAGGTACGGTGGGATTCGAAATGGTCGGTAATCTGTTTGTTAACTTGGCTTTCGAAGACCTTAGAAAGACAGGGTAGGATAGATATAGGTCTGTAGCAGTTTGGGTCTAGAGTGTCACCCCCTTTGAAGAGGGGGATAACCGCGGGAGCTTTCCAATCTTTGGGAATCTCAGAAGATACGAAAGAGAGGTTGAACAGGCTAGTAATAGGGGTTGCAACCATTTTGGCAGATCATTTTAGAAAGAGAGGGTCCAGATTGTCTAGCCCGGCTGATTTGTAGGGGTCCAGATTTTGCAGCTCTTTCAGAACATCAGCTATCTGGATTTGGGTACAGGAGAAATGGTGGGTGCTTTGGCAGGATGCTGTGGTGGGTGCCAGGCAGTTGACCGGGGTGGGGGTAGCCAGGTGGAAAGCATGGCCAGCCGTAGAGAAATGCTTATTGAATTGTCAATTATAGTGGATTTATCGGTGGTGACAGTGTTTCCTAGCCTCAGAGCAGTGGGCAGCTGGGAGGAGGTGCTCTTATTCTCCATGGACTTTACAGTGTCCCAGAACATCTTTGAGTTAGTACTACAGGATGCAAATTTCTGCTTGAAAAGCTAGCCTTAGCTTTCCTAACTGCCTGTGTATATTTGTTCCTAACTTCCCTGAAAAGTTGCATATCACGGGGGCTATTCAATGCTAATGCAGAACACCACAGGATGTTTTTGTGCTGGTCAAGGGCAGACAGGTCTGGAGTGAACCAAGGACTATATCTATTCCTAGTTATAAATTGTTTGAATGGGGCTTGCTTGTTTAAGATGGTGCGGAAGGCACTTTTAAAGAATAGCCAGGCATCATCTACTGACGGGATGAGGTCAATGTCATTCCAGGATACCCCGGCCAGGTCAATTAGAAAGGCATGCTCACAGAAGTGTTTTAGGGAGCGTTTGACAGTGATTAGGGGTGGTCGTTTGGTCAAAGACCCATTACAGATGCAGGCAATGAGGCAGTGATCGCCGAGATCTTGGTTGAAAACAGCAGAGGTGTATTTGAAGGGCGAGTTAGTTAGGATGATATCTATGAGGGTGCCCGTGTTTACGGATTTGGAATTGTACCTGGTAGGTTCATTGATAATTTGTGTGAGATTGAGGGCATCAAGTTTAGATTGTAGGATGGCCAGGGTGTTAAGCAGGTCCCAGTTTAGGTCACCTAGCAGCACGAGCTCAGAAGATAGATGGGGGGCAATCAATTCACATATGGTGTCCAGGGCACAGCTGGGGGCAGAGGGAGGTCTATAGCAAGTGGCAACAGTGAGAGACTTGTTTCTGGAAAGGTGAATTTTGAGAAGTAGAAGCTCAAATTGTTTTGGTACAGACCTTGTTCTGAAATGTTTATTTGATTGCCTACATTTGACTCCCTCCGCCAGACTTCAAGGCCTGGCACACTTGAGAATCATTTTGGTAGCTCATGTTGACCAGTAGTGTGTGCCACAGAAAGCTAAATTTGAGCATAAAGAAACAAACATTTATTTTAGAAACATTTTGTAATGTTTAAGAAAATAAAGTTAATACACAAATATTATCACACAAAAACATCATAGAAAGTTACGTGTGTTAATAAACATTAAATAGGAAATACAAATTTTAATCTTTGCATAATAAGATAAAAAATGACAATAAATCAAATATAAACTATCAAAATAAAGAAAGTCGCACACTCCATATATAAACTCTCAGTAATTTAATGGGTTTTTACCAACATTATGGCATTACTGTGCCTTCCTCAGGGTAATGTCATGAATACTTGAACCAGGTTATGTAGACAAACAGTGCAATTAGTGCAACCAATGACAATAGTGAAGGGTGTGTCATAATGATTAAGTTCATTCAAATGAATTAGTGAAAACTGTTAGAAAATGTCAAATATATATATTGTCTATGGCATATTAAATCTATTACGCTATTGTTATCATATAGAAACAAAATTTAATATTATACATCATATTACATTGTTGTTTAATTAAATTTCACATAATTGTTTCGTATTTCATTTCATATTTGTTACATTTAATCATTTGGTTCAACATTAATGTATAATGAGCATCATCAACAAGGGGAACATATTAGTTGTACACTAATAAACTGTAGCAAGATTATATACATTTATATGACTTGTTCTTAAAAAAAAGATTTGTTCATAAAAAGGGCCCGAGATCAAAGTCAATATTCAGACCACTAGGGGTCAATGTTTTTAGATAGGATATCCAGTAAGCCTCCCTTTGTAGTAGTAGGATCTCGATGTTTCCTCCTCTCCTTGGTAGAGCAACATGCTCAATGCCTGTGTATTTGAGGGAGGAGATTGGATGGTTAGCTTCAACAAAGTGAACTGCTACAGGATAGTCAATGTTCTTACACCTGATTGAGCTGCGGTGCTCAGCTTGTTTTTATTATCTTTTCGTGTGTCCTACGTAGGCTTGTCCACATGAACAGGTGATGAGATATATTACTCCCTTGGTCTTGCATGAGATGATCCCCTAACAGGGATCTTTCCACCTGTATGTGGGTGTCTGAAGAAAGACACTTTTATAGTGATATTACACTGTGTGCATGAGCCACATTTGTTGTTCCCATTTGGAAAGGGTGTCAAGAGTGTCTGCGTGGGCTCAGGGGGCATGTCAGATCTCACCTAACTATCTCCAATATTGCGACCACGCTTATAGACCACCAGTGGGGGTTCCTTGAAGAGGTTTGCAATTGTTTTTGTCTGATTGCAGAATATGCCAGTGCTTTTTCAGGGTTGCTTTCATTTTCTCCGAACCCTTGGTGTACTTAGTGCAAAAGATGGTTGCGTTGTTTTTATTTTTTGGTTGGGTTTTTAGTCATTCCTTTCTTGGTTTTTGAAATATTTTTATAATTTCAGCATCAAGAGTTTTGTCCTTGTAGCCTCTCATTTTGAATGCATCTGTCATTTCTTTAGCATTGCTGTCCAAATGTGTCTGGTGGCCAAAGATTTTTTTAACCCTGCATAACTGGCTGTATGGTAGAACATTCTTGAGGGGAAGGGGATGCATACTATCAACGTAGCAGGGTATTGCAGTCTGTGGGTTTTGTATATAAGTCTGTATGTAATGCATCATTCTCTTTGATAATCCATCCTCTTTGATAATCCAAGTCCAGGTAGTTTATTTTTCTCTCATCAGTCTGCATGGTGAATTTGAGGTATTCAGAGCTCTCGTTTAGTAGAGTTTGGAATTCAATTAGTTCCTGCTGACTACCTTCCCCGAGCACAAAGACATCATCTGTGTATCTCTTCCATAGGAGGATTTTAGAAAGTAAGGGGTGTGTCTCTGTTTTATAAAGGAGTGCTTCTTCAAATTGTCCCACATACAGGTTTTCATAGTTGGGGGAGCCCATGGCTACACCCCGACTTTGAAGGAAAAAGTCTGACTCAAAGACAAAGTAGTTATTGGATAGTACCAGTTCAGTAAGTTGTAATGCAAGGGTAGAGTGTAGAGTCTCTCTGCAGCGCCTGCAAGCCTCCAGTGTGTGGGATGTTAGTGTACAATCTCTCCACATCAAAAGTGGCCAGCAGGGTGCCCTCTGGTATCCTTCCTAAGCCCTCTATCAATGAGATCATGTGACTAGTGTCTTTGACATAAGATGGGAAATTCTCAATCATCGGTTTAATGTGGTAATCCACAAATGTAGAAATGTTGGATGTCACAGAGTCAATTGCTGCTACAATGGGTCTACCTGGAGGAGGAGACAATGGGTCTACCTGGAGGAGGAGATAATGGGTCTACCTGGAGGAGGAGACGATGGGTCTACCTGGAGGAGGAGACAAAGGGTCTACCTGGAGGAGGAGACACTGGGTCTACCTGGGGGAGGAGACACTGGGTCTACCTGGGGGAGGAGACACTGGGTCTACCTGGGGGAGGAGACAATGGGTCTACCTGGGGGAGGAGACAATGGGTCTACCTGGGGAGGAGACAATGGGTCTACCTGGGGAGGAGACAATGGGTCTAGACAATGGGTCTACCTGGGGAGGAGACACTGGGTCTACCTGGAGGAGGAGACACTGGGTCTACCTGGAGGAGGAGACACTGGGTCTACCTGGAGGAGGAGACACTGGGTCTACCTGGAGGAGGAGACACTGGGTCTACCTGGAGGAGGAGACACTGGGTCTACCTGGAGGAGGAGACACTGGGTCTACCTGGGGGAGGAGACACTGGGTCTACCTGGGGGAGGAGACACTGGGTCTACCTGGAGGAGGAGACACTGGGTCTACCTGGAGGAGGAGACACTGGGTCTACCTGGGGGAGGAGACACTGGGTCTACCTGGAGGAGGAGACACTGGGTCTACCTGGAGGAGGAGACACTGGGTCTACCTGGAGGAGGAGACACTGGGTCTACCTGGAGGAGGAGACACTGGGTCTACCTGGGGGAGGAGACACTGGGTCTACCTGGAGGAGACACTTGTTTGTGTAATTTAGCGACTGTCTAGAAAGTTGGTATCTTGGGAAATTTCACACATACAAATTCAACCTCTTTTTTGGTGATTTGTGCTGATTCAAACAGCTTTCCACTGTGGATGAGAAATTATGCTGGAATTCTAATTAACTTAATCATTATGACACACCCCTCACTATTGTCATTGGTTGCACTAATTGCACTTTGTCTACATAACCTGGTTCAAGAATTCATGACATTACCCTGAGGAAGGCACAGTGATGCCGAAACGTTGGTAAAAACCCATTAAATTGCTGAGAGTTTATATATTGAGTGTGAGACGTTCTTTAGTTTGATAGTTTATAGTTTATTCACGGTTAGTCAGCACCTCCACACAACTCATGTTTCTGGATGTGCGCCAGCTCATGTTTTTTAATAAATCAAATATAAAAAGATAATAAATAACAGAAACTAATTGGAAAGCTGCAACAGCTCGACTGAACATTTAGTCCACATTTTATGGAAAGTTTTCCAGGTGATCCCGCCTGGAACTCAAGCCTAACCTAGTCCTGACAGGTAGCGCAGACATAATCCTCCAATGATGGGATGGTTTTCATACAGGACTGGTGGAGCCAACGTGGGCAGCGGTCACAACCAATCTGAAATTTATGATGAAAAATGTTAATATATTTAAAACATTAAATACATTTTCCTGAATTACAATTATTTAATTATCAGACAAAGCGGCTAATACTACCTCTAGAAATATTACTGCTTATACAAATTCGTACTCGTAAAAATGTGCCTTTAGAAGTGAACAAGCAATCACCTAGTTAGTGTCTTCCTCATTATTGTCCACCTCCCCACAGAAGTGGCACAGTTAGCTCATGTCATCTAGCAAAACATAATGTCAAGTAGTTTATACATCTTTACATGTATTTTTCTGAACAAACAGGGAACAGGCACTAAGGGAATAGAATAGGTTTCTTGTAACAAAATTATTTAAATACATGTGTTTTAGTGGCCATTTAATCAGAAGTAGGATCAAAGAACCTTGAAAGATCCATATAAATGTTTTTTTAAATCTACAATTACATTAAATTAGAAATTGAACATACCAGTGTTTTGGAGGAGAGTGACTGCTATTTCTTCTCTCATGATGTTAAACATCTTTGTCCGTATTTGAAAAGACAAACAACTCCTCCTTCAGAACACATTCAGCAAACTGGGAAAGAAATGTGATGGGAATTTCAGTTTTCCCAAACAAAATTATGTTACACTTAAGATTATAATCACAAGTATACAACGACACAGCTATAATATTATTTGACAGTTCTGTTTTGCATTTTAGTCAGTATACCTTCAGTAGGTTAATTGTACATTACTTATACTCTCATACTTACTTTCAAGGCAAAGACCCCACAAGAAGTAACATCTTGTTGGCATGGGTGAGGAAGGGTACCACACGCCCATCTGGAGATATTACACCCCTTCTCTCTCAGGAATGATCTGAACATATATGTTAATAAAAGTACAGCATTTTGAAACACTTTATTGATTACAATATAGAGATTAATAACAGTATAGCATTTCAAAGACTTTATTGATTCCATTGTAATTTTTAAAATGAAAAGCAGTTTTTACCTTGTCAACCCCTGGCATCTTTGAACCTTTCTGGCCCTTTCCCCCATTGGGTCGAGGAACAGAGCCCTCTTCTGGGATGGCAGCACAACCTTTCAACATTAGACAGACAGACACACACATTACACACACATACAGTACATACACACATATTACACACACATAAATACACACATACAGTACATACACACATATTACATTCACATAAATACACACATACAGTACATACACACATATTACATTCACATAAATACACACATACAGTACATACACACATATTACATTCACACACATTACACACACATACAGTACATACACACATATTACATTCACACATATTACACACACATAAATACACACATATGACACACACACATTTTACACACGTGTATGTGTTCACATGTATATTATGTATTATGTATGTATTTCTTAGTTCTTAGTACTGTCTTAGCGGCTCTTACCGTCACAGTCCAGTGGTTGTGTTCATTGATGATGCCAATAATGTACTTGTACATCACTGGATCTATCTGAAATTTAAAAGAGCAAGGTAACATTTGCTTGAGTTCAAAATCTGTCAAATATAACATATAATGTGTAATATTATGATATTATGAGAGTAATCCAACCAACCTTAAGTTTTGATTTCTTGCTCCCCCAAATGCCAGTAATTTTAAAGGTGTCAATGTAGAAAGCTGCTCAGTTGACTGGATGTTAAAATTCCGATCCAGATGGAACATGTAGGCATTGATGGTCTGACAGAAAAAAAGAAACACAATGAAGGTAAATCTGTTACATGGAAAAACAACAATTTAGATTGCACATATACACCTTTTCCTCCCCAAGCCTCTGCAACACCTGGAACAAATGTGCCTGCAAGTGTACTGAGATACAGTATATAAATGGATCAACCTGACAAGATTACATACATACATTTGTTTATATCAGTAGCTGGTGTGGTGTCTGTGGAGGTGGAGGACGCTGGTGTGGTGTCTGTGGAGGACGCTGGTGTGGTGTCTGTGGAGGTGGAGGATGCTGGTGTGGTGTCTGTGGAGGACGCTGGTGTGGTGTCTGTGAAGGTGGAGGACGCTGGTGTGGTGGTTGTGGAGGTGGAGGATGCTGGTGTGGTGTCTGTGGAGGACGCTGGTGTGGTGTCTGTGGAGGACGCTGGTGTGGTGTCTGTGGAGGTGGAGGACGCTGGTGTGGTGTCTGTGGAGGTGGAGGTGGAGGACGCTGGTGTGGTGGTTGTGGAGGTGGAGGACGCTGGTGTGGTGACTGTGGAGGATGCTGGTGTGGTGTCTGTGGAGGACGCTGGTGTGGTGTCTGTGGAGGACGCTGGTGTGGTGTTGTGGAGGACGCTGGTGTGGTGTTGTGGAGGACGCTGGTGTGGTGTCTGTGGAGGACGCTGGTGTGGTGTCTGTGGAGGCTGCACCTGCTGTTCTGGTGGTTGTGGAGGTGGAGGACGCTGGTGTGGTGTCTGTGGAGGACGCTGGTGTGGTGTCTGTGGAGGACGCTGGTGTGGTGTTTGTGGAGGTGGAGGACGCTGGTGTGGTGTCTGTGGAGGACGCTGGTGTGGTGTCTGTGGAGGACGCTGGTGTGGTGTCTGTGGAGGACGCTGGTGTGGTGTCTGTGGAGGACGCTGGTGTGGTGTCTGTGGAGGACGCTGGTGTGGCGTCTGTGGAGGACGCTGGTGTGGTGTCTGTGGAGGACGCTGGTGTGGTGTCTGTGGAGGACGCTGGTGTGGTGTCTGTGGAGGCTGCACCTGCTGGTCTGGTGGTTGTGGAGGTGGAGGACGCTGGTGTGGTGTCTGTGGAGGACGCTGGTGTGGTGTCTGTGGAGGCTGCACCTGCTGGTCTGGTGGAGGTGGAGGTGGAGGATGCTGGTGTGGTGTCTGTGGAGGCTGCACCTGCTGGTCTGGTGGTTGTGGAGGTGTCTGTGGAGGACGCTGGTGTGGTGTCTGTGGAGGACGCTGGTGTGGTGTCTGTGGAGGCTGCACCTGCTGGTCTGGTGTCTGTGGAGGTGGAGGACGCTGGTGTGGTGTCTGTGGAGGTGGAGGACGCTGGTGTGGTGTCTGTGGAGGCTGCACCTGCTGGTCTGGTGGTTGTGGAGGTGGAGGACGCTGGTGTGGTGTCTGTGGAGGTGGAGAACGCTGGTGTGGTGTCTGTGGAGGCTGCACCTGCTGGTCTGGTGGTTGTGGAGGTGGAGGACGCTGGTGTGGAATCTGTGGAGGACGCTGGTGTGGTGTCTGTGGAGGCTGCACCTCCTGGTCTGGTGGTTGTGGAGGTGGAGGACGCTGGTGTGGTGTCTGTGGAGGACGCTGGTGTGGTGTCTGTGGAGGACGCTGGTGTGGTGGTTGTGGAGGTGGAGGACGCTGGTGTGGTGTCTGGAGGACGCTGGTGTGATGTCAGTGGAGGACGCTGGTGTGGTGGTTGTGGAGGTGGAGGACACTGGTGTGGTGTCTGTGGAGGACGCTGGTGTGGTGGTTGTGGAAGTGGAGGACGCTGGTGTGGTGTCTGTGGAGGACGCTGGTGTGGTGGTTGTGGAGGTGGAGGATGCTGGTGTGGTGTCTGTGGAGGACGCTGGTGTGGTGTCTGTGGAGGACGCTGGTGTGGTGTCTGTGGAGGTGGAGGACGCTGGTGTGGTGTCTGTGGAGGTGGAGGTGGAGGACGCTGGTGTGGTGGTTGTGGAGGTGGAGGACGCTGGTGTGGTGACTGTGGAGGATGCTGGTGTGGTGTCTGTGGAGGACGCTGGTGTGGTGTCTGTGGAGGACGCTGGTGTGGTGTTGTGGAGGCTGCACGCTGGTGTGGTGTCTGTGGAGGTGGACGCTGGTGTGGTGTCTGTGGAGGTGGACGCTGGTGTGGTGTCTGTGGAGGCTGCACCTGCTGGTCTGGTGGTTGTGGAGGTGGAGGACGCTGGTGTGGTGTCTGTGGAGGACGCTGGTGTGGTGTCTGTGGAGGCTGCACCTGCTGGTGTGGTGGTTGTGGAGGTGGAGGGACGCTGGTGTGGTGTCTGTGGAGGACGGTCTGGTGTGGTGTCTGTGGAGGACTGCTGGTGTGGTGGTCTGTGGTTGTGGAGGTGGAGGACGCTGGTGTGGTGTCTGTGGAGGACGCTGGTGTGGTGTCTGTGGAGGACGCTGGTGTGGTGTCTGTGGAGGACGCTGGTGTGGTGTCTGTGGAGGACGCTGGTGTGGTGTCTGTGGAGGACGCTGGTGTGGTGTCTGTGGAGGCTGCACTGCTGGTGGTGGTGGTTGTGGAGGTGGAGGACGCTGGTGTGGTGTCTGTGGAGGACGCTGGTGTGGTGTCTGTGGAGGCTGCACCTGCTGGTCTGGTGGTGGAGGTGGAGGTGGAGGATGCTGGTGTGGTGTCTGTGGAGGCTGCACCTGCTGGTCTGGTGGTTGTGGAGGTGGAGGTGGAGGACGCTGGTGTGGTGTCTGTGGAGGACGCTGGTGTGGTGTCTGTGGAGGCTGCACCTGCTGGTCTGGTGGTTGTGGAGGTGGAGGTGGAGGACGCTGGTGTGGTGTCTGTGGAGGACGCTGGTGTGGTGTCTGTGGAGGCTGCACCTGCTGGTCTGGTGGTTGTGGAGGTGGAGGACGCTGGTGTGGTGTCTGTGGAGGAGGTGGAGGCTGCTGGTGGTCTGGTGGTTGTGGAGGTGGAGGACGCTGGTGTGGTGTCTGTGGAGGCTGCACCTGCTGGTCTGGTGGTTGTGGAGGTGGAGGACGCTGGTGTGGAATCTGTGGAGGACGCTGGTGTGGTGTCTGTGGAGGCTGCACCTCCTGGTCTGGTGGTTGTGGAGGTGGAGGACGCTGGTGTGGTGTCTGTGGAGGACGCTGGTGTGGTGTCTGTGGAGGACGCTGGTGTGGTGGTTGTGGAGGTGGAGGACGCTGGTGTGGTGTCTGGGAGGACGCTGGTGTGGTGGAGGTGGAGGACGCTGGTGTGATGTCAGTGGAGGACGGTGTGGTGTCTGGAGGACGCTGTGGTGGTTGTGGAGGTGGAGGACACTGGTGTGGTGTCTGTGGAGGACTGGTGTGGTGTCTGTGGAGGCTGTGGGTGATGGTTGTGGAGGTGGAGGTGGAGGACGCTGGTGTGGTGTCTGTGGAGGACGCTGGTGTGGTGGTTGTGGAGGTGCACCTGCTGGATGCTGGTTGTGGTGGTGGAGGACGCTGGTGTGGTGTCTGTGGAGGACGCTGGTGTGGTGTCTGTGGAGGACGCTGGTGTGGTGTCTGTGGAGGCTGCACCTGCTGGTCTGGTGTCTGTGGAGGACGCTGGTGTGGTGTCTGTGGAGGCTGCACCTGCTGGTCTGGTGGTTGTGGAGGTGGAGGACGCTGGTGTGGTGTCTGTGGAGGTGGAGGACGCTGGTGTGGTGTCTGTGGAGGCTGCACCTGCTGGTCTGGTGGTTGTGGAGGTGGAGGACGCTGGTGTGGAATCTGTGGAGGACGCTGGTGTGGTGTCTGTGGAGGCTGCACCTCCTGGTCTGGTGGTTGTGGAGGTGGAGGACGCTGGTGTGGTGTCTGTGGAGGCTGCTGATTTTATTTTATGAGGGATCCGAAGAATCTCCTCTATATGATTCACGCGTATTTCCCTTCGAGACCTCAAACTGTATATGGGCCAAGAAAGTTGGGATCTAGTTTACCCTCTTTCCTCTGCACTCATCTTGACTTATATATTTGAATTGTATTTTTCACCCAGAGTACACATTTTTTATTTATTATTGTTATTATTATTTCATTATTACTACTGTATCTACATTCTTAAAAACTAAAACAGAAAAAGTTTTTAAAAATGTAGGAAAAACCGCAAGAGGGAAAAGCAGATGTGATGGGGGATGGGTAGAAAGAAGAGTAGAGGGCTCTGAAAACTATTACTGCTGAAATAACCACTTCCTTTTGTGACTAGAGTCTAATACTTCCTGTGGCACACATCGGCGGGCATGATAGGTCATCAAAAAGTATTCTAATCACAGTTCAGTACCTCAGGAGTAAATGTCACTTGCAGACCCAAATAGAAAGGGGGGGGGGGGTCCGGCTCCTGAACAGCTTCTACCCCCAAGACTTAACACTGCTGAACAATTAATAAATTCGCCACCTGACAATTTACATTTTAATTTGCTGCTACTCGCTGTTTATTATCTGTGCACAGTCACTTCACCCCCATCTACATGTACAAATGACCTTAACACTCACTCGGTACCGGTGCCCCCTTTATATAGCCTCGTTATTGTTATTCTGTTACTTTTTATTCTTTTCATTTTTTTTGTCTACTTGGTAATTATTTTCTTTAACTCTTCTTGAACTGCGCTGTTGGTTAAGGGTTTGTAATTAAGCATTTCACGGTAAAGTCTACACTTGCTATATTCGGCGCATGTGACAAATACAATATTATTTTATTTGATTGCTGTGTGAATGTGAGTTAGTCAGCTGATCTCCCAGGAATATATTGCTATCAAGTCTATATTGAACAAAAATATAAATGCAACATGCAACAATTTCAACAATTTTACTGAGTTACAGTTCAAATAAGGAAATCAATCAATTTAAATAAATTCAGTAGGCCCTAATCTATGGATTTCACATTTACATTTACATTTAAGTCATTTAGCAGACGCTCTTATCCAGAGCGACTTACAAATTGGTGCATTCACCTTATGACATCCAGTGGAACAGTCACTTTACAATAGTGCATCTAAATCTTAAGGGGGGGGGTGAGAGGGATTACCTATCCTATCCTAGGTATTCCTTAAAGAGGTGGGGTTTCAGGTGTCTCCGGAAGGTGGTGATTGACTCCGCTGTCCTAGCGTCGTGAGGGAGTTTGTTCCACCATTGGGGGGCCAGGGCAGCGAACAGTTTTGACTGGGCTGAGCGGGAGCTGTACTTCCTCAGTGGTAGGGAGGCGAGCAGGCCAGAGGTGGATGAACGCAGTGCCCTTGTTTGGGTGTAGGGCCTGATCAGAGCCTGGAGGTACTGAGGTGCCGTTCCCCTCACAGCTCCGTAGGCAAGCACCATGGTCTTGTAGCGGATGCGAGCTTCAACTGGAAGCCAGTGGAGAGAACGGAGGAGCGGGGTGACGTGAGAGAACTTGGGAAGGTTGAACACCAGACGGGCTGCGGCGTTCTGGATGAGTTGAAGGGTTTTAATGGCACAGGCAGGGAGCCCAGCCAACAGCGAGTTGCAGTAATCCAGACGGGAGATGACAAGTGCCTGGATTAGGACCTGCGCCGCTTCCTGTGTGAGGCAGGGTCGTACTCTGCGGATGTTGTAGAGCATGAACCTACAGGAACGGGCCACCGCCTTGATGTTGGTTGAGAACTGTCGGGTGTTGTCCAGGATCACGCCAAGGTTCTTGGCGCTCTGGGAGGAGGACACAATGGAGTTGTCAACCGTGATGGCGAGATCATGGAACGGGCAGTCCTTCCCCGGGAGGAAGAGCAGCTCAGTCTTGCCGAGGTTCAGCTTGAGGTGGTGATCCGTCATCCACACTGATATGTCTGCCAGACATGCAGAGATGCGATTCACCACCTGGTCATCAGAAGGGGGAAAGGAGAAGATTAATTGTGTGTCGTCTGCATAGCAATGATAAGAGAGACCATGTGAGGTTATGACAGAGCCAAGTGACTTGGTGTATAGCGAGAATAGGAGAGGGCCAAGAACAGAGCCCTGGGGGACACCAGTGGTGAGAGCGCGTGGTGAGGAGACAGATTCTCGCCACGCCACCTGGTAGGAGCGACCTGTCAGGTAGGACGCAATCCAAGCGTGGGCCGCGCCGGAGATGCCCAACTCGGAGAGGGTGGAGAGGAGGATCTGATGGTTCACAGTATCGAAGGCAGCCGATAGATCTAGAAGGATGAGAGCAGAGGAGAGAGAGTTAGCTTTAGCAGTGCGGAGCGCCTCCGTGATACAGAGGAGAGCAGTCTCAGTTGAATGACTAGTCTTGAAACCTGACTGATTTGGATCAAGAAGGTCATTCAGAGAGAGATAGCGGGAGAGCTGGCCAAGGACGGCACGTTCAAGAGTTTTGGAGAGAAAAGAAAGAAGGGATACTGGTCTGTAATTGTTGACATCGGAGGGATCGAGTGTAGGTTTTTTCAGAAGGGGTGCAACTCTCGCTCTCTTGAAGACGGAAGGGACGTAGCCAGCGGTCAGGGATGAGTTGATGAGCGAGGTGAGGTAAGGGAGAAGGTCTCCGGAAATGGTCTGGAGAAGAGAGGAGGGGATAGGGTCAAGCGGGCAGGTTGTTGGGCGGCCGGCCGTCACAAGACGTGAGATTTCATCTGGAGAGAGAGGGGAGAAATTTCACATGACTGGGCAGGGGTGCAGCCATGGGTGGGCCTTGGAGGGCATAGCCCCACACACTTGGGAGCCAGGGCCACCCACTGGGAAGCCAGGAGCAGCCAATCAGAATTTTTTCCCCACAAAGGGTATTTATTACAGACAGAAATGCTCCTCAGTTTCATTAGATGTCTGGGTGGCTGGTCTCAGATGATCCCACAGGTGAAGATGTGGAGGTCCTGGGCTGGCGTGGTTACACTTGGTCTGTGGTTGTGAGGCCGGTTGGATGTACTGTGAAATTCACTAAAATGACATTGGAGGCGGCTTATGGCGGAGAAATTAACATTCAATTCTCTGGTAACAGCTCTGGTGGATATTCATGTAGTTAGCATGCTAATTGCATACTCCCTCAAAACTTGATACATCTGTGGCATTGTGTTGTGTGACAAAACTGCACATTATAGACTGCGATTTATTGTCCCCCAGCACAAGGTTCACCTGTGTAATAATCATGTTGTTTAATCAGCTTCTTGATATGCCACACCTGTGTGGGCCAGTAACCGAAAGGTTGCTGGATCGAATCCCCGAGCTGACAAGGTAAAAATCTGTCGTTCTGCCCCTGAACTAGAAGCACAAGCATTTCGCTGCACTCACTTTAACATCTGCTTACCATGTGTATGTGACCAATAAAATTTGATTTGATTTGAGCAAGGCAGTTAACCCACTGTTCCCAGGAAGCCGAAGATGTGGATGTCGATTATGGCATCCCCCTGCATCTCTCTGATTCAGAGGGGTTGGGTTAAATGTGGAAGACACATTTCAGTTGAATACATTCAGTTGTGCAACTGACTAGGTCTCCCCCTTTCCCTTTCCCTTTCCATGTCAAGCGGATGCATTATCTTGGCATAGGAGAAATGCTCAAATTTGTGGACAGAATTTGAGAGAAATAAGCTTATTGTGTGTATGGAACATTTCTGGGATCTTTTAGTTCATCTCATGAAGCATGGGACCAACACTTTACATTATGCGTTTATATTTTTGGTCAGTATATTTCCTCTCCGCTCCTTTTAGACAAGTGAAAATGGATGTTATGCAGTTGAATTGGTATAAGTGCTGTGCTGCCCCCGTGTGGTACATAGATAGAGGTGCACATTGTAAAAACAAGCTAATTCTTAGCTGGCCAGGGATAAAATTACACAATAATTACTAATAATAATTTATTACACAATAATTACTAAAATGTGAATTGAGATCATTTCCTGCCCAGAAGTGAGTCTCAGATAAGTCAATGTAAAACATTTCTCTCATCTTGTGATTTTTATTTGGAAATGTAAGTCTCATAAACTCCAGATCAGATACAATTGGGATAACAAGTACACAGAGGGTTTACAGTAGGGTACATGGTCTATAAGGCACATAGTTAATATAATGCATTCACACACACTAGTAGTAGTAACAGAGTCTAACCTGTTATAGAGGGTAGTAGTAGTAGTAGTGTCTTACCTGTTACAAGAGGCTCAGCTGACTGAAACTGGTAGTGAGGTGATGACATCACAGCCTGAACCAACCTCTTACACACACACACACACACACACACACACACACACACACACACACACACACACACACACACACACACACACACACACACACACACACACACACACACACACACACACACACACACACACACACACACACACACACACACACACACACACACACACACACACAGTACCAGTCAAAAGTTTGGACACACCTACTCATTCAATGGTTTTTCTTTATTTGTACTATTTTCTACATTGTAGAATAGTAGGAACTATACAGATTGACCTTAGCCCCCTTTTGCAGCATAGATACTGGAGACTGAAACAGGGGTGGGTCGTGGGACACTGTGGCCCCATCCGCCGATACTCCCGGACAGGGCCAACCAGGCAGGATATAACCCCACCCACTTTGCCAAAGCATAGCGCCCACACCACTAGAGGGATATCAACAGACCACCAACTTACTACCCTGAGACAAGACTGAGTATAGCCCACAAAGGTCTACTCCACCGCACAAGCACGAGAGGGCGCAAAACCGGTCAGGAAGATCACGTCTGTGACTCAACCCACTCAAGTGAAACACCCCTCCTAGGGACGGCATGAAAGAGCACCAGTAAGCCAGTGACTCAGCCCCCATAATAGGGTCAGGGGCAGATAATCCCAGTGGAGAGAGGGGAACCGGTCAGGCAGAGACAGCAAGGGCGGTTCGTCGCTCCAGTACCTTGCAGTTCACCTTCGCACCCCTGGGCCAGACCATACACAATCATATGACCTACTGAAGAGATGAGTCTTCAGTAAAGACTTAAAGGTTGAGACCGAGTCTGCGTCTCTCACATGAATAGGTAGACCATTCCATAAAAATGGAGCTCTACAGGAGAAAGCCCTGCCTCTAGCTGTTTGCTTAGTCATTCTAGGGACAATTAGGAGGCCTGCGTCTTGTGACCATAGCGTACGTGTAGGTTTGTAAGGAAGGACCAAATCAGAGAGATAGGTAGGAACAAGCCCATGAAATGCTTTGTGAGTTATCAGTAAAACCTTGAAAGCACAAATTGTTTAAGTTTATTTAGTGCTTTATCTGGGGAGCCGTAGAGTAGAGCATTAGAGTAGTCTAATCTAGAAGTGACAAAAGCATGGATAAGCTTTTCTGCATCATTTTTGGTCAAAAAGGTTCTGATTTTTGCAATGTTAGGAAGATGGAAAAAAGCGGTCCCTGAAACATCCCTGATATATTCATCAAAAGAGAGATCAGGGTCCAGAGTAACGCCAAGGTTCTTCACAGTTTTATTTGAAATGACTGTACAACCATCAAGATTGTTCCTTATGTCTGAAACACATTCTTCCAGGGTAGGCAATTCTGGGGCTTCACCACTGTGTGTCGTCCACATAGCATGGGGCCACAGTGTCTCCTGACCCCTCCTGTCTCAGCCTCCAGTATTTATGCTGAAGTAGTTTGTGTCGGGGGGCTAGGGCCAGTCTGTTATGTCTGGAGTATTTCTCCTGTCTTATTCGGTGTCCTGTGTGAATTTAAGTATGCTCTCTCTAACTCTCTCTTTCTTTCTCTCACTCTTTCTTTCTCTCTCTCAGAGAACCTGAGCTCTAGGTCCATGCCTCAGGACTATCTGGACTGATGACTCCTTGCTGTCCCCAGTCCACCTGGTTTCAACTGTTCTGCCTGTGGCTATGGAATCCTGACCTGTTCACCGGATGTGCTACCTGTCCCAGACCTGCTGTTTTCAACTCTCTAGAGACAGCAGGAGCGGTAGAGATATTCTGAATGATCGGCTATGAAAAGCCAACTGACATTTACTCCTGAGATGCTGACCTGTTGCACCTTCGACATCCACTGTGATTATTATTATTTGCCATGCTGGTCACCTATGAACATTTGAACATCTTGGCCGTGTTCTGTTATAATCTCCACCCGGCACAGCCAGAAGAGGACTGGCCACCCCTCATAGCCTGGTTCCTCTCTAGGTTTCTTCCTAGGTTCTGGCCTTTCTAAGGAGTTTTTCCTAGCCACCGTGCATCTACACCTGCAGTGTTTGCTGTTCGGGGTTCTAGGCTGGGTTTCTGTACAGCACTTTGAGATATCAGCTGAAGTAAGAAGGGCTTTATAAATAAATTGGATTTGATTTGATAGCAATGAAAGTTGACATTGTGTTTCCGATTGACATCATCAAGAGGTAGAATATATAGTGAAAACAATAGTGGTCCTAAAACGGAACCTTGAGGAACGCCGAAACGTACAATTTATTTGTCAGAGGGCAAACCATCCACAGATACAAACTGATATCTTTCCGACAGATAAAAGCTAAACCAGGCAAGAACTTCTCTGTGTAGAACAATTAGGGTTTCCAATCTCTCCAAAAGAATGTGGTGATCGATGGTGTCAAAAGCAGCACTAAGGTCTAGGAGCAACGAGGACAGATGCAGAGCCTTGATTTGACCCCATTAAAATGTAATTTACCACATTTATGAGTGCAGTCTCAGTGCTATGATGGGGTCTAAAACCAGACTGAATCATTTCATATACATTATTTGTCTTCAGGAAGGCATTGAGTTGCTGTGCAACAGCTTTTTGTTAATTTAGAGGAATGGGAGATTCGATATAGGCCGATCGTTTTTTAAACATTTTCAGGGTCAAGGTTTGGCTTTTTCAAGAGAGGCTTTATTACTTTTAGTGAGTTTGGTACACATCCAGTGGATAGGGAGACATTTATTATGTTCAACATAGGAGGGCCAAGCACAGGAAGTATCTTTTTCAGTAGTTTAGTTGGAATAGGGTCCAGTATGCAGGTTGAAGGTTTAGAGGCCATGACTATTTTCATGATTGTGTCAAGAGATACAGGATTAAAAACTTGAGTGTCTCCCTTGATCCTAGGTCCTGGCAGAGTTGTTCAGACTCAGGATAACTGAGCTTTGGAAAAATATGCAGATTCAAAGAGGAGTCCGTAATTTTATTTCTAATGATCATGATCTTTTCATCTAAGAGGTTAATGAATTCATCACTGCTGAAGTGAAAGCCACCCTCTATTGTTGAATGCTGCTTTTTAGTCAGCTTTGTGACAGTATCAAAAATACATGTTGTATTGTTCTTATTCTCCTCAATTAGGTTGGAAAAATAGGATGATTGAGCAGCAGTGAGGGCTCTTTGATATTGCACAGTACTGTCTTTCCAAGCTAGTCGGAAGACTTCCAGTTTGTTGGAGCGCCATATCTGTTCCAATTTTCTGGAAGCTTGCTTCAGGGCTCAGGTATTTTCTGTACACCAGGGAGCAAATTTCTAGTGACAAATGTTTTTTGTTTTTAGTGGTAGGACTGAACTTGCAACCTTTCCGCCCCATTGCTGCATTACATTTGATAACCATTACTATAAATGCTAAAAATCCAATCTTACTGAAACAGACAGTAAAAGTCCAAAGTTTGGACACACCTACTCATTCTACTGTTCTACTATTATTCTACTATTGTAACATAATAGTGATGAGTCAAAACTATGAAAAAACACATATGACACACATGGTGGCTACTTTGAAGAATCTCAAATATAAAATATATTTTGATTTGTTTAACTCTTTTTTGATTACTACATGATTCCATGTGTGTTATTTCATAGTATTGTCTTCACTATTATTCTACAATGCAAAAAATAGTAAAAATAAAGAACAACCCTTGAATGAGTAGATGTGTCTAAACTTTGGACTGCTGCTGTATATGACTTGTTGCCCTATCCCTCTGTACTGGTACAGTTCTACTACTCACACCACTCCTCCCTCTGTACTGGTACAGTTCTACTACTCACACCACTCCTCCCTCTGTACTGGTACAGTTCTACTACTCACACCACTCCTCCCTCTGTACTGGTACAGTTCTACTACTCACACCACTCCTCCCTCTGTACTGGTACAGTTCTACAGTCCTCCCTCTGTACTGGTACAGTTCTACTACCACACCACTCCCCTCTGTACTGGTACAGTTCTACTACTCACACCACTCCTCCCTCTGTACTGGTACAGTTCTACTACTCACACCACTCCTCCCTCTGTACTGGTACAGTTCTACTACTCACACCACTCCTCCCTCTGTACTGGTACAGTTCTACTACTCACACCACTCCTCCCTCTGTACTGGTACAGTCCCTCTGTCTACTACTCACACCACTCCTCCCTCTGTACTGGTACAGTTCTACTACTCACACCACTCCTCCCTCTGTACTGGTACAGTTCTACTACTCACACCACTCCTCCTCTGTACTGGTACAGTTCTACTACTCACACCACTCCTCCCTCTGTACTGGTACAGTTCTACTACTCACACTCCTCCCTCTGTACTGGTACAGTTCTCCTCACACCACTCTCCCTCTGTACTGGTACAGTTCTACTACTCACACCACTCCTCCCTCTGTACTGGTACAGTTCTACTACTCACACCACTCCTCCCTCTGTACTGGTACAGTTCTACTCACTACTCACACAGTTCTACTCCTCCCTCTGTACTGGTACAGTTCTACTACTCACACCACTCCTCCTCTGTACTGGTACAGTTCTACTACTCACACCACTCCTCCTCTGTACTGGTACAGTTCTACTACTCACACCACTCCTCCCTCTGTACTGGTACAGTTCTACTACTCACACCACTCCTCCCTCTGTACTGGTACAGTTCTACTACTCACACCACTCCTCCCTCTGTACTGGTACAGTTCTACTACTCACACCACTCCTCCCTCTGTACTGGTACAGTTCTACTACTCACACCACTCCTCCCTCTGTACTGGTACAGTTCTACTACTCACACCACTCCTCCCTCTGTACTGGTACAGTTCTACTACTCACACCACTCCTCCCTCTGTACTGGTACAGTTCTACTACTCACACCACTCCTCCCTCTGTACTGGTACAGTTCTACTACTCACACAACTCCTCTCTGGATCCCTCACTCTGTACTGGTACAGTTCTACTACTCACACCACTCCTCCCTCTGTACTGGTACAGTTCTACTACTCACACCACTGGTACAGTTCTACTACTCACACCTCCCTCTGTACTGGTACAGTTCTGTACACACCACTGTACTGGTACAGTTCTACTACTCACACCACTCCTCCCTCTGTACTGGTACAGTTCTACTACTCACACCACTCCTCCCTCTGTACTGGTACAGTTCTACTACTCACACCACTCCTCCTCTGTACTGGTACAGTTCTACTACTCACACCACTCCTCCCTCTGTACTGGTACAGTTCTACTACTCACACCACTCCTCCCTCTGTACTGGTACAGTTCTACTACTCACACCACTCCTCCCTCTGTACTGGTACAGTTCTACTACTCACCACTCCTCCCTCTGTACTGGTACAGTTCCTACTCCACCACTCCTCCCTCTGTACTGGTACAGTTCTACTACTCACACCACTCCTCCTCTGTACTGGTACAGTTCTACTACTCACACCACTCCTCCCTCTGTACTGGTACAGTTCTACTACTCACACCACTCCTCCCTCTGTACTGGTACAGTTCTACTACTCACACCACTCCTCCCTCTGTACTGGTACAGTTCTACTACTCACACCACTCCTCCCTCTGTACTGGTACAGTTCTACTACTCACACCACTCCTCCCTCTGTACTGGTACAGTTCTACTACTCACACCACTCCTCCCTCTGTACTGGTACAGTCACACCACTCCTCCCTCTGTACTGGTACAGTACTCACACCACTCCTCCCTCTGTACTGGTACAGTTCTACTACTCACACCACTCCTCCCTCTGTACTGGTACAGTTCTACTACTCACACCACTCCTCCCTCTGTACTGGTACAGTTCTACTACTCACACCACTCCTCCCTCTGTACTGGTACAGTTCTACTACTCACACCACTCCTCCCTCTGTACTGGTACAGTTCTACTACTCACACCACTCCTCCCTCTGTACTGGTACAGTTCTACTACTCACACCACTCCTCCCTCTGTACTGGTACAGTTCTACTACTCACACCACTCCTCCCTCTGTACTGGTACAGTTCTACTACTCACACCACTCCTCTGTACCTCTGTACTGGTACAGTTCTACTACTCACACCACTCCTCCCTCTGTACTGGTACAGTTCTACTACTCACACCACTCCTCCCTCTGTACTGGTACAGTTCTACTACTCACACCACTCCTCCCTCTGTACTGGTACAGTTCTACTACTCACACCACTCCTCCCTCTGTACTGGTACAGTTCTACTACTCACACCACTCCTCCCTCTGTACTGGTACAGTTCTACTACTCACACCACTCCTCCCTCTGTACTGGTACAGTTCTACTACTCACACCACTCCTCCCTCTGTACTGGTACAGTTCTACTACTCACACCACTCCTCCCTCTGTACTGGTACAGTTCTACTACTCACACCACTCCTCTCTGGATCCCTCACTCTGTACTGGTACAGTTCTACTACTCACACCACTCCTCCCTCTGTACTGGTACAGTTCTACTACTCACACCACTCCTCCCTCTGTACTGGTACAGTTCTACTACTCACACCACTCCTCCCTCTGTACTGGTACAGTTCTACTACTCACACCACTCCTCCCTCTGTACTGGTACAGTTCTACTACTCACACCACTCCTCCCTCTGTACTGGTACAGTTCTACTACTCACACCACTCCTCCCTCTGTACTGGTACAGTTCTACTACTCACACCACTCCTCCCTCTGTACTGGTACAGTTCTACTACTCACACCACTCCTCTCTGGATCCCTCACTCTGTACTGGTACAGTTCTACTACTCACACCACTCCTCCCTCTGTACTGGTACAGTTCTACTACTCACACCACTCCTCCCTCTGTACTGGTACAGTTCTACTACTCACACCACTCCTCCCAGTTCTACTCTCACACCACTCCTCCTCTGTACTGGTACAGTTCTACTACTCACACCACTCCTCCCTCTGTACTGGTACAGTTCTACTACTCACACCACTCCTCCTCTGTACTGGTACAGTTCTACTACTCACACCACTCCTCCCTCTGTACTGGTACAGTTCTACTACTCACACCACTCCTCCCTCTGTACTGGTACTGGTACAGTTCTACTACTCACACCACTCCTCCCTCTGTCCCTCACTGGGTACAGTTCTACTACTCACACCACTCCTCCCTCTGTACTGGTACAGTTCTACTACTCACACCACTCCTCCCTCTGTACTGGTACAGTTCTACTACTCACACCACTCCTCCCTCTGTACTGGTACAGTTCTACTACTCACACCACTCCTCCCTCTGTACTGGTACAGTTCTACTACTCACACCACTCCTCCCTCTGTACTGGTACAGTTCTACTACTCACACCACTCCTCCTCTGTACTGGTACAGTTCTACTACTCACACCACTCCTCCCTCTGTACTGGTACAGTTCTACTACTCACACTCACTCCTCCCTCTGTACTGGTACAGTTCTACTACTCACACCACTCCTCCCTCTGTACTGGTACAGTTCCTCCTCTGTACTGGTACAGTTCTACTACTCACACCACTCCTCCCTCTGTACTGGTACAGTTCTACTACTCACACCACTCCTCCCTCTGTACTGGTACAGTTCTACTACTCACACCACTCCTCCCTCTGTACTGGTACAGTTCTACTACTCACACCACTCCTCCCTCTGTACTGGTACAGTTCTACTACTCACACCACTCCTCCCTCTGTACTGGTAGTTCAGTTCTACTACTCACACCACTCCTCCCTCTGTACTGGTACAGTTCTACTACTCACACCACTCCTCCCTCTGTACTGGTACAGTTCTACTACTCACACCACTCCTCCCTCTGTACTGGTACAGTTCTACTACTCACACCACTCCTCCCTCTGTACTGGTACAGTTCTACTACTCACACCACTCCTCCCTCTGTACTGGTACAGTTCTACTACTCACACCACTCCTCCCTCTGTACTGGTACAGTTCTACTACTCACACCACTCCTCCCTCTGTACTGGTACAGTTCTACTACTCACACCACTCCTCTCTGGATCCCTCACTCTGTACTGGTACAGTTCTACTACTCACACCACTCCTCCCTCTGTACTGGTACAGTTCTACTACTCACACCACTCCTCCCTCTGTACTGGTACAGTTCTACTACTCACACCACTCCTCCCTCTGTACTGGTACAGTTCTACTACTCACACCACTCCTCCCTCTGTACTGGTACAGTTCTACTACTCACACCACTCCTCCCTCTGTACTGGTACAGTTCTACTACTCACACCACTCCTCCCTCTGTACTGGTACAGTTCTACTACTCACACCACTCCTCCCTCTGTACTGGTACAGTTCTACTACTCACACCACTCCTCCCTCTGTACTGGTACAGTTCTACTACTCACACCACTCCTCCCTCTGTACTGGTACAGTTCTACTACTCACACCACTCCTCCCTCTGTACTGGTACAGTTCTACTACTCACACCACTCCTCCCTCTGTACTGGTACAGTTCTACTACTCACACCACTCCTCCCTCTGTACTGGTACAGTTCTACTACTCACACCACTCCTCTGTACTGGTACAGTCTGTACTGGTACAGTTCTACTACTCACACCACTCCTCCCTCTGTACTGGTACAGTTCTACTACTCACACCACTCCTCCTGTACTGGTACAGTTCTACTACTCACACCACTCTGTACTGGTACAGTTCTACTACTCACACCACTCCTCCCTCTGTACTGGTACAGTTCTACTACTCACACCACTCCTCCCTCTGTACTGGTACAGTTCTACTACTCACACCACTCCTCCTCTGTACTGGTACAGTTCTACTACTCACACCACTCCTCCCTCTGTACTGGTACAGTTCTACTACTCACACCACTCCTCCCTCTGTACTGGTACAGTTCTACTACTACTCACACCACTCCTCCCTCTGTACTGGTACAGTTCTACTACTCACACCACTCCTCCTCTGTACTGGTACAGTTCTACTACTCACACCACTCCTCCTCTGTACTGGTACAGTTCTACTACTCACACCACTCCTCCTCTGTACTGGTACAGTTCTACTACTCACACCACTCCTCCCCTCTCTGTACTGGTACAGTTCTACTACTCACACCACTCCTCCCTCTGTACTGGTACAGTTCTACTACTCACACCACTCCTCCCTCTGTACTGGTACAGTTCTACTACTCACACCACTCCTCCCTCTGTACTGGTACAGTTCTACTACTCACACCACTCCTCCCTCTGTACTGGTACAGTTCTACTACTCACACCACTCCTCCCTCTGTACTGGTACAGTTCTACTACTCACACCACTCCTCCCTCTGTACTGGTACAGTTCTACTACTCACACCACTCCTCCCTCTGTACTGGTACTGTACTGGTACAGTTCTACTACTCACACCACTCCTCCTCTGTACTGGTACAGTTCTACTACTCACACCACTCCTCCTGGATCCCTCCCTCTGTACTGGTACAGTTCTACTACTCACACCACTCCTCCTCCCTCCCTCTGTACTGGTACAGTTCTACTACTCACACCACTCCTCTCCGGATCCCTCCCTCTGTACTGGTACAGTTCTACTACTCACACCACTCCTCTCCGATCCCTCCCTCTGTACTGGTACAGTTCTACTACTCACACCACTCCTCTCTGGATCCCTCCTCTGTACTGGTACAGTTCTACTACTCACACCACTCCTCCTGGATCCCTCCCTCTGTACTGGTACAGTTCTACTACTCACACAACTCCTCTCTGGATCCCTCACTCTGTACTGGTACAGTTCTACTACTCACACCACTCCTCCCCCTCCCTCTGTACTGGTACAGTTCTACTACTCACACCACTCCTCCCTCTGTACTGGTACAGTTCTACTACTCACACCACTCCTCCCTCTGTACTGGTACAGTTCTACTACTCACACCACTCCTCCTCCTGTACTGGTACAGTTCTACCTCACACCACTCCTCCCTCTGTACTGGTACAGTTCTACTACTCACACCACTCCTCCCTCTGTACTGGTACAGTTCTACTACTCACACCACTCCTCCCTCTGTACTGGTACAGTTCTACTACTCACACCACTCCTCCCTCTGTACTGGTACAGTTCTACTACTCACACCACTCCTCCCTCTGTACTGGTACAGTTCTACTACTCACACCACTCCTCTCTGGATCCCTCACTCTGTACTGGTACAGTTCTACTACTCACACCACTCCTCCCTCTGTACTGGTACAGTTCTACTACTCACACCACTCCTCCCTCTGTACTGGTACAGTTCTACTACTCACACCACTCCTCCCTCTGTACTGGTACAGTTCTACTACTCACACCACTCCTCCCTCTGTACTGGTACAGTTCTACTACTCACACCACTCCTCCCTCTGTACTGGTACAGTTCTACTACTCACACCACTCCTCCCTCTGTACTGGTACAGTTCTACTACTCACACCACTCCTCTCTGGATCCCTCACTCTGTACTGGTACAGTTCTACTACTCACACCACTCCTCCCTCTGTACTGGTACAGTTCTACTACTCACACCACTCCTCCCTCTGTACTGGTACAGTTCTACTACTCACACCACTCCTCCCTCTGTACTGGTACAGTTCTACTACTCACACCACTCCTCCCTCTGTACTGGTACAGTTCTACTACTCACACCACTCCTCCCTCTGTACTGGTACAGTTCTACTACTCACACCACTCCTCCCTCTGTACTGGTACAGTTCTACTACTCACACCACTCCTCCCTCTGTACTGGTACAGTTCTACTACTCACACCACTCCTCCCTCTGTACTGGTACAGTTCTACTACTCACACCACTCCTCCCTCTGTACTGGTACAGTTCTACTACTCACACCACTCCTCCCTCTGTACTGGTACAGTTCTACTACTCACACCACTCCTCCCTCTGTACTGGTACAGTTCTACTACTCACACCACTCCTCCCTCTGTACTGGTACAGTTCTACTACTCACACCACTCCTCCCTCTGTACTGGTACAGTTCTACTACTCACACCACTCCTCCCTCTGTACTGGTACAGTTCTACTACTCACACCACTCCTCCCTCTGTACTGGTACAGTTCTACTACTCACACCACTCCTCCCTCTGTACTGGTACAGTTCTACTACTCACACCACTCCTCCCTCTGTACTGGTACAGTTCTACTACTCACACCACTCCTCCCTCTGTACTGGTACAGTTCTACTACTCACACCACTCCTCCCTCTGTACTGGTACAGTTCTACTACTCACACCACTCCTCCCTCTGTACTGGTACAGTTCTACTACTCACACCACTCCTCCCTCTGTACTGGTACAGTTCTACTACTCACACCACTCCTCCCTCTGTACTGGTACAGTTCTACTACTCACACCACTCCTCCCTCTGTACTGGTACAGTTCTACTACTCACACCACTCCTCCCTCTGTACTGGTACAGTTCTACTACTCACACCACTCCTCCCTCTGTACTGGTACAGTTCTACTACTCACACCACTCCTCCCTCTGTACTGGTACAGTCTGTACTGGTACAGTTCTACTACTCACACCACTCCTCCCTCTGTACTGGTACAGTTCTACTACTCACACCACTCCTCCCTCTGTACTGGTACAGTTCTACTACTCACACCACTCCTCCCTCTGTACTGGTACAGTTCTACTACTCACACCACTCCTCCCTCTGTACTGGTACAGTTCTACTACTCACACCACTCCTCCCTCTGTACTGGTACAGTTCTACTACTCACACCACTCCTCCCTCTGTACTGGTACAGTTCTACTACTCACACCACTCCTCCCTCTGTACTGGTACAGTTCTACTACTCACACCACTCCTCCCTCTGTACTGGTACAGTTCTACTACTCACACCACTCCTCCCTCTGTACTGGTACAGTTCTACTACTCACACCACTCCTCCCTCTGTACTGGTACAGTTCTACTACTCACACCACTCCTCCCTCTGTACTGGTACAGTTCTACTACTCACACCACTCCTCCCTCTGTACTGGTACAGTTCTACTACTCACACCACTCCTCCCTCTGTACTGGTACAGTTCTACTACTCACACCACTCCTCCCTCTGTACTGGTACAGTTCTACTACTCACACCACTCCTCTCTGGATCCCTCCCTCTGTACTGGTACAGTTCTACTACTCACACCACTCCTCTCCGGATCCCTCCCTCTGTACTGGTACAGTTCTACTACTCACACCACTCCTCTCCGGATCCCTCCCTCTGTACTGGTACAGTTCTACTACTCACACCACTCCTCTCCGGATCCCTCCCTCTGTACTGGTACAGTTCTACTACTCACACCACTCCTCTCTGGATCCCTCCCTCTCTACTGGTACAGTTCTACTACTCACACCACTCCTCTCAGGATCCCTCCCTCTGTACTGGTACAGTTCTACTACTCACACCACTCCTCTCAGGATCCCTCCCTCTGTACTGGTACAGTTCTACTACTCACACCACTCCTCTCAGGATCCCTCCCTCTGTACTGGTACAGTTCTACTACTCACACCACTCCTCTCTGGATCCCTCCCTCTGTACTGGTACAGTTCTACTACTCACACCACTCCTCAGGATCCCTCCCTCTGTACTGGTAAAGTTCTACTACTCACACCACTCCTCTCTGGATCCCTCCCTCTGTACTGGTACAGATCTACTACTCACACCACTGCTCTCCGGATCCCTCCCCCTTGACCCATCTATCTGCTTTCTTCACTGCCTCAGCATCTGACAACTTCCACACTTCTCTAATCCTAGAAACCTCAGCCTGCCTCTCTCGCACGGGACATTTCTGATCCCCAGCCCCATGGGTACCCCTTCAATTAACACATACCACTACTTTCCCCAATGCTACACATTCCTTCATCTCATGCCCTTCTGCACACTTCTCACACCTAGGAACCTCCCTCCTACAGACTGCTGCCACATGCCCATGAGCTTGACACCTGTAACAACATAATGTATTCCGCACAAAAGCTTGTACATGATAACTTATATATCTTAACATCACTTTGTCGGTCAAAGACTCAACATCAAAACTCAAAAGAACAGACACTGACTTTTGTTTCACCACTCACGCCACCCTGTCTGCGTTGCACCAAACGACGAGGAACCAGAACACCGGGAATCTTCCCCTTCAGTTGGTCAGCTTTTACATTTACCACTACCTCAGTAATCACTCCTTTCAACGGTGGCCTTTTCTTGAGAGCAAAACAATTCACATCTCTTGCCCCCATTTGTTTAACACAGAGCGCCTGCTCCCTCTGACAAGCAGAAACACAAACAATTATCACAAGACCACTTCTGGTTACCCTCACCGATTCCACAGCACCCAACTGTTTTTTCACCCACCCTGAAACCAGAAATGTATTAGCCAAAAGGCAAGGGTCCACTTTTTCCAAAAACATCACTCCTACTGTTACAGACTCATCTTTATCCTGGCCCTCTTCACCACACCTTCCACCTCCAATATTTTGCCCTCATTCACTTCCATTTCTCCTCCTGCCTTCAGCTCACCTTGCTCACACAATGATACAATTTTTCTTTAACAAACCATCTCCCTTTTACCAGCTATTTTTAACAGACTCAAGTTCACCGTCTTCCTCCTTCTCTCTCTTAGACCTACTCTGCCTCTCTTCTTCCATCCATTCCTCTTTATTCTCCTTATGATAATATTGCTCTTCTCCTGACATAAATCTTGTTCTTGCCTGTTCAAGGGACACCATTTAACCAGCTGTCACAATCTCCTTTACAATCAGCACAAACCCCTTGGAATGTAGCGCTCAAAAGTGCATCCCACTTACAAACACTTTCGATTAATCTTCTTCATCTATGGTATTATGGTGGTCCGCAAACAAGCCCCAGCCCCAGCCATGCTGTGAATGCTTGTTTTGCTAGTTGGATTTTCTTGAGGTACTCTGGTTTTGTTCTTGTGTATTTTTTATTATTCTTTTGAGGTTTGTTTTTTTCCCTGCTGTTCTTACCACTTTGTGGATTTTCCTTGTGTCTTGGATCATTTTTTTTCTTTATTAAATCACCGTCTCTAGTACTGCTGTGTCTGCCTCATCTTCTGGGTTCTGCCGACTATTAGTGGCTCAGTTTACTAAGTGACTGTTTCTCACACCGGAGACCCAGTTCGTAACCGGGTCCTTGTCACGCCCTGGTCGAAGTATTTTGTGTTTATCTTGGGTCAGGCCAGGGTGTGGCATGGGGTTTTTGTATTGTGGTGTGTTTTGTCTTGGGGTTTTGGTGTGTATATATTGGGATTGTAGCTAGTGGGGTGATCTAGCAAAGTCTATGGCTGTCTGGAGTGGTTCTCAATCAGAGGCAGGTGTTTATCGTTGTCTCTGATTGGGAACCATATTTAGGCAGCCATATTCTTTGAGTTTGTCGTGGGTGATTGTCCTTAGTGTCTTTGTAACTATCTAGTGTTAGTTTGCACCAGTTTAGGCTGTTTTGGTTTTCATTATGTTTTTTGGTATTGATTCGTGTTTACTTAGTTTTTATTAAACATGAATCTCAACAGCCACGCCGCATTTTGGTCCGACTCTCTTTGCCATACAGAAAACCGTTACAGTCCTGACAAACTGCACATTTTAGAGTGGCCTTTAATTGTCCCCTAGCACAAAGTGCACCTGTGTAATGATCATGCTGTTTAATCAGCTTCTTGATATGCCACACTTGTCAGGTGGATGGATTATCTTGACAAAGGATAAATGCTCACTTAACAGGGATGGAAACACATTTTGTGCCAATATAGAAACTTTCTGGTATCTTTATTTCAGCTCATGAAAGATGGGACCAGCACTTTACATGTTGCGTTTATATTTTTGTTACAGAGGTAAAGACAGTTTCAAGTTGGATATTCGATGGATATTCACGCTTTCAAACCTCAATAGCTTTACAACCACTTGAGCCACAGACTCCAAATAAGTGTCATGATGTTGGAAAAATTTCACACATGGCACAGGTCTTATTTTCATGATTTGGACATTAATTCGCTTTCCAAAGCTAATAAACATGTGGAAATGTGAGCAGCATTTTGTATTCCAAGTTGAATTAGTAAAAGGTACAAACTTTTCACATTTGAATTTCCATAGCTCCTTGGGCATGTGAACTAGTGACTTCAAACAAGGTGCAGAATGTACACTGACTACCCTTCTATATTACACACTCTTGTTTGTGTACTGTAAAACTACACAGTGTAACGTACAATTTTCATAGTTTTAAATTTCAATAGCTCCTTGGTCATGTCAATTACACACATTACATTACATTTAAGTCATTTAGCAGACGCTCTTATCCAGAGCGACTTACACACCTAAGAAGCGTGCAGTGGATATACACCCATATTGCATAACCTCTAGTCATGTCTCTTATATATTGTTGTACATTAATATTAGTTTGACAATTAGGGGGTTCAGTCCAGTGTTCAGTCCTTTTCTTTAATATTTATCTATAATAATTGGTAGTTCTAAGTACTTATTTTCCATGTTTTTTCCCCCACGCTATTTAAAAGTGGTACACAATAGGAGAGAGACAGATAATATCTCCTTTCATCGTTAATATCAACCATAAAGGAAAAGGGCAAAGTACGAGAGTCATGCTATTAATTGTCCATAGCAGGGATGGAGAGTGAGCTGGTGAGGTAGGCTGGTCAATACATATACTGAACATGTAACCACAGTAATGGTGGCCAGTATATCAATTAATTAAAAATGTATATTGAAAAATTAAACAGAAATTGTAGACCTTTAATCTTTTCCAACATGTCAACAGACACTTAACTTCAAATAAGTCTGAAACATTTCACAGTGTTAATTTTCTCTTTATCCCTGGTTGATGTACATTTCAGATTCTCTTCAACCCTATCACAGAGTGAATAAATGTAGAGCGTTTGTAGACTTTAAGAAATAAATATTAAGTGACAGTTTCATCAGTATGTGCTTAAAGAAAGTCATATCACAAAGATCTCAGATGACAGTGCCCACCAACTCTATGACAATAGAGAATTACTTGTAAGCACCAAAGTGTGTTAAAGTGTGTTTGTGAAAATAATATCTGAAAATGTCAGTTGATGAACATAATACTTCTATTTGCAATAGCAATTTATGATATATGTAGTTGAATAATTTATGATATATGTAGTTGAGTAATTTATGATATATGTAGTTGAGTAATTTATGATATATGCAGTTGAGTAATTTATGATATATGTAGTTGAGTAATTTATGATATATGTAGTTGAGTAATTTATGATATATGTAGTTGAGTAATTTATGATATATGTAGTTGAGTAATTTATGATATATGTAGTTGAGTAATTTATGATATATGTAGTTGAGTAATTTATGATATATGTAGTTGAGTAATTTATGATATATGTAGTTGAGTAATTTATGATATATGTAGTTGAGTAATTTATGATATATGTAGTTGAGTAATTTATGATATATGTAGTTGAGTAATTTATGATATATGTAGTTGAGTAATTTATGATATATGTAGTTGAGTAATTTATGATATATGTAGTTGAGTAATTTATGATATATGTAGTTGAGTAATTTATGATATATGTAGTTGAGTAATTTATGATATATGTAGTTGAATAATTTATGATATATGTAGTTGAGTAATTTATGATATATGCAGTTGAGTAATTTCTGATATATGTAGTTGAATAATTTATGATATATGTAGTTGAGTAATTTATGATATATGTAGTTGAGTAATTTATGATATATGTAGTTGAATAATTTATGATATATGTAGTTGAGTAATTTATGATATATGTAGTTGAGTAATTTATGATATATGTAGTTGAGTAATTTATGATATATGTAGTTGAGTAATTTATGATATATGCAGTTGAGTAATTTATGATATATGTAGTTGAATAATTTATGATATATGCAGTTGAGTAATTTATGATATATGTAGTTGAATAATTTATGATATATGCAGTTGAGTAATTTATGATATATGTAGTTGAGTAATTTATGATATATGTAGTTGAGTAATTTATGATATATGTAGTTGAGTAATTTATGATATATGTAGTTGAGTAATTTATGATATATGTAGTTGAGTAATTTATGATATATGCAGTTGAATAATTTCTTATGATATATGCAGTTGAGTAATTTATGATATATGTAGTTGAGTAATTTATGATATATGTAGTTGAGTAATTTATGATATATGTAGTTGAGTAATTTATGATATATGTAGTTGAGTAATTTATGATATATGCAGTTGAATAATTTCTTATGATATATGCAGTTGAGTAATTTATGATATATGTAGTTGAGTAATTTATGATATATGTAGTTGAGTAATTTATGAGATATGCAGTTGAGGAATTGATGATATATGTAGTTGAGTAATTTATGATATATGTAGTTGAGTAATTTATGATATATGTAGTTGAGTAATTTATGATATATGTAGTTGAGTAATTTATGATATATGTAGTTGAGTAATTTATGATATATGTAGTTGAGTAATTTATGATATATGTAGTTGAGTAATTTATGATATATGTAGTTGAGTAATTTATGATATATGTAGTTGAGTAATTTATGATATATGTAGTTGAGTAATTTATGATATATGTAGTTGAGTAATTTATGATATATGTAGTTGAGTAATTTATGATATATGTAGTTGAGTAATTTATGATATATGTAGTTGAGTAATTTATGATATATGTAGTTGAGTAATTGATGATATATGTAGTTGAGTAATTTATGATATATGTAGTTGAGTAATTTATGAGATATGCAGTTGAGGAATTGATGATATATGTAGTTGAGGAATATTCCATGTACCAACACTACATGTAGGACGGTCATAAGACATTCCCACATACGGTACACACACACACATAGAGGCATTTTTCAGCTGTGATTTTACCAGTCAGAATTCAGAATGGATATGACAATGGGCCAGCACAGGACGTGATACACCCTTTCAACAATCTACTTTTTCATCTTCTTGATTTATTATTTCATGTTATCAAGCTCACGCTGACTGACAAATCCCTGCCTATTACTGTGATTAAAAAGAGCATATGAAACACTGTTTTTCATGAGGCCTTCCTGTGCATCTTCCTTTAAGCACCTCTGTTTGAACACCTCTCCTGTCCCTGATCCATTCCATATACAGACATTTGCGGATCTTTTCAGTGTCCATGTGAAAGATAGTGATTGCGAGGCGGGAACATTTGAAGTTTAAAAAAAATGTTGTTAACACCCATGTGAAATGAAGGCCTGCAAAGCTTACATATTTAAGTCTAATAGCATGAGATGAAAGTAGACAAACATCAGAGTGTGTGATATGAAGGTTTAGTCAGTGGACATTCTGAACCTTGTTTGAAGTCAGTAGGTCTCATGACCAAGGAGAGATTGAAATTTTACATTTTGAAAAATTCATGTAAAATCTTGTAAAATGGACAAACTAAAGTGTGTGCAATATGTAGGCCCACTGAGTGGAAATTCTGAATCTTGTTTGAGGTCATTAGGTCACATGACCATTGAGCTATTGAAATTAAAAATGTAAATAAATAATTTAAAATAGTGCGAGATGTAAATCAACAAAAGAAAGTGTGTGCAAAGTGTGCCTATGCCATCGGGTTTTAGCTACAACCAGTTTTGAACGGTTTAGGAGTAATGGTCAAGAGCTATTGGAATTTGAAACATTTGATTTGTCACTATGTTGATGGTCCCTAACTGCTGTTGGTGGCCTTAAGGAAAACTACAGGTAAATGTCTGTCCTGAAACTGTCTTTACCTCAGTATTTTTGATTTTACGAGACAAGTCAGTTAAGAAAAAAATTCTTATTCCCAATAGAACAGGAATAGTTGGTTAACTCCCTTGTTCAGGGGCAGAAGGACAGCTTTTTACCTTGTCAGCTCAGGGATTTGATCCTGCAACCTTTTGGTTCCTAGTCCAACCACTCTAACCAATAGGTTACCTGGAAGTATACTTCCTCAGGTATATCATCTGAAATAACCCCCTTGACAGGCGCCCTGCTTAGGAAATCCATACGCAAAACCTTCCATTCAAAAATATCTTTTGAGCTTCTTCTGTTCCGCAGACACACAAAAAAAACGTAATAAGACCAGCTCGTGTGACTCTCACCGACGCCACCTCACCCAACGCATTCATGGTACTCTTTATGACGTTGAACCGATCCCCCAGGTAACATTGATCCAAAGCCTTCACTCCATCTATAAATTATTCTATCTAGTTATTTCTTAGTTTCCATCACAACTTTATTGATGTAGTTTCCTTTCGTTTCCACGACTACTCAGCATCATTTTCATCAGCTTCTGCCATCTTCCCTCCTTTCTCAAACAAGGCAACATGGTGCATCATCCAGAAGCATACAACATCTCTTTTCCAGAAGTTCAAATAGGAATTTTCAAATGAGTTTTCATTGGGAAGGCAGAGAAAGCATTTTCATCCAAAGTAATTACTTTTGCGTGTGAAAACACAGAATCCTACTTATTACTCCACAGGCTTAATTACGCCGCTTTTGTTGTACAGAACAGGGCACCTGGCTCATGCCCGGGAGGCAGCTTCAGCCTACACAGGCGCCTGGGCTAGATTAATCAAACCTCCTAACTTGTCCAAACAGTTGCAACTAAAACAAGAGTTTTGACAAATTCAGGCAGGTCCCTCCCCGTTTCTGGGTATCTGCTTCCGTTGCACACAAGTGAAAAGAAGGAGGTGTCATGACGTATTCAAAAGACATAAAATCATCAAGTCTGCTATTTCTGTGTTTAGAGTATTTAAAAGAGAAAATGTGCAAAATGTTCCAAATGTCATCATTTTTTAATAGAATATAATTCAATGCAGTAGGTTGGCTACTTTGACAAGCCTTGACAAGGATTAAGCAACATGGTTCAGAGAAATATGGGTGAGAGAGAGAGAGAGAGAGAGAGAGAGAGAGAGAGATTTTCCCTTTCATACAACACTGTACATAGCCATAATATAACATTTGAAATGTCTCCATTCTGTTGAAACTTTTTTTGAGTGTAACGTTTACTGTTCATTTCTAATTGTTTATTTCACTTTTGCTTATTATCTATTTAACTTGCTTTGGCAATGTAAAAATGTTTCACATGCCAATAAAGCCATTTGAATTAAATTGAATTGAGAGAGGAGGCTGATGATTATTATGTAAACATGAACCTACTATGCATCACTGTGATTGACATTGAGCCATGACACCCCATTTCAGATCCAAGCCTCACCATCTAGGGACAGAGGCTCTCATGTTATTTCAAATCAAATATGTTTTTATTTGTCACATGCGCCGAATACAACAGTTGTAGACCTTACTGTGAAATGCTTACTTACAAGCCCTTAACCAACAATGCAGTTCTATTGTTAATACATGTAGCTCAATAAACACCAACAGTTTACATACATATTATACATTAATTGTATAATCATGTAAATTCTAAACATTGGTGAGAAAATAGAGTGATTTTTGAATCAGCCGTAGGGACCTTTACAATGTGTAGGCTAGCCCTGGTGCACAGAAGACTCTCCTTTAACAAAAAGCAAGCAACCACACAGTAAAAAATATCGTTTGAAATAAGGAAGTGATTTCAAAGCCGTCAGAGGAAATTGAAAAACGTTGCCATGAGAGCTCTGGTGTCCAGCGATCTAAACTATTGAGTGTAACTTTCTCTTGGAGTATATATTTTTTTGCATTTTAACGGAATGAACAGTTGTGGAATGAAAAAGAGAGGAGTTCAAATGGGCTGAAGCAAACTGGATTATTTACCCAGTTTATTTCAATCTACATACTTCAAGATGAATAGCAACAATAAATTGTCTCAGTCAAGTGCCATAAGAGCAGAGGTAAAACGGCATGAATCCGTTCAGAACACAATCAACAAACTGTTTAAGCAGTTTGAGAGGGTTGGTGATCAGCAGCTCCGTTCTGGCCTTAAGGTTTACCTCCACAGTATTCAAGGTAAGCTCTCCTCTCATTACAACATGGACAAGCTGTGTTTCACTTCAAATGAGAATATCCCATTTTCAATTGCTGTGACCTATACCATGGTGTTACTGAACTGAACTTGTCATATAGCATTCACACGTGATTTATGCAGTTTTATGTTATAAATTAGTTTCTAGCTATGCTCTCTCTTGTTTTCGATGAGCCAATGTGAGGTCTTTCTTATCCCATCTACTATTGTACAGTTACTTAGTGGTCCAGTCTGTTTGTCCCCCAATTTGTAAGTCGCTCTGGATAAGAGCGTCTGCTAAATGACTTAAATGTAAATGTAAATGTATTAGAAAAAACAACTGACTTCAGATCCTGATAAGATCAACTTCTTGTAGCTTCCTGTGTTTGACTGAGGTGGGGACTCTTTCTTCCACACATCCTCTCTATCAGTTAAGTGACAACAATTGTAACTAACCTGTCTCTGTGGTCATTGCCATGGCAGCAGGTTTGTTCAACCCAGAACTCTGGGCTTCTAGCCTACTTCCTGTCTGTCTGCCACTCTTCTTATTCTTCTGTTGCTCTCAAAGCCACTTCCTCTCAGACCAGGACAGTTTCTCAGCACCATAGTTTGCATGTGAATTATGTCACTTTCGTCACTTCCTTCACCCACAGTTGTTTAGTTATTTTCTTGACTTCACAGAGACACAATGTATTACTCTCATCCTCATTGTTAGTCTCTGTTTAACAAGTGAATGAGATTAAATGACATAAAGTAATTGGTTAACCATTGCTTTGTGGATCATGAATGTATGATTGAATAAAGGAGAGCTATTCACTTTCCTGTTTGACGGACGAGACAAAAGTCACTAGAATAGTGGAGAGCCACTGGTGCTTTACTACTCTGTGTCTGCGTCCCAAATGGGACCCTATTGTCTTAATACTGCACATGTTATTATTATTTAACTAGGCAAGTCAGTTAAGAACACATTCTTATTTACAATGACAGCCTCCCCTAGTCTAATATATATTCAAACATTTATTTGACACACAGTGCCTTCAGAAAGTATTCACACCCCCTGACTTTTTCCACATTTTGTTGTGTTACAGCCTGAATTAAAAATGTATTAAATTGAGATGTTGTGTCTCAATACCCCATAATGTCAAAGTGGCATTTTGTTTATTGAAATTTGTACAAAGTCAATTAAAAAAAATGGAAATGTCTTGAGTCAATAAGTATTCAACTCCTTTGTTATGGCAAGTCTAAACAAGTTCAGGATTTAAAATGTGCTTAAGAATTCACATAATAAGTTGCAAATCAAATCAAATTTTATAGGCAAGATACAGTAGATGGTATCGAGTGCAGTATATACATATGAGATGAGTATGTAAACAAAGTGGCATAGTTAAAGTGGCTAGTGATACATGTATTACATAAGGATGCAGTAGATGATATAGAGTACAGTATATACGTATACATATGAGATGAATAATGTAGGGTATGTAAACATTATATTAGGTAGCATTGTTTAAAGTGGCTTGTGATATATTTTGGACTCACTCTGTGTGCTCACTCACTCTGTGTGCAATAATAGTGTTTAACATGATTTAGAATGACAACTTCATCTCTGTACCTCACACATACAATTATCTGTAAGGTCCCTCAGTCGAGCAGTGAATCTCAAACACCGATTCAACCACAAAGACATGGGAGGTTTTCCCAACACCTCGCAAAGAAGGGCACCTAATGGTAGATGGGTAAAAAAGAAGCAGACATTGAATATCCCTTGAAGCAT